>NW_028145638.1:127500-355000 GCF_977016875.1 Pavona decussata | reverse complement strand
GGAACCCGAATTCAAATGGGAGTGAAACAAAGAGGGGGCTCAATCAATCAATCAATCGAACATAATGATAATAATATCAATAATATATAATAATAATAATGCTTTATTTAAAAAAAGCCATTTCCATCGCTGTCTAATTGCGCTTTACAATAAACAGTTACTTAATTTGTAGTTATATAAATTACATTAGATCATATTCAATTTTATTAAATTGGGGTTCTTTTTGTTGGCCATGCTAAATTTTCCGCAGCTGAACACATACTGACAATTGTCAAGGGACCAACCTTCCATTTCGTTACCTATTGCACTAATAAAATGATAAGGCTAAACCATGTGACCTTCATAACAAGCTGAGAGGCCACGAGGTTGTCACGTGTAGCCGAAAGCAGGATAATTGCAACGTTAAGCAAAATAGCATTCAAGGTCTGTCTGACAAACATAAAGTGCAACAAAAACATATACCATCGTGGCCAAAGTTTTAATGATATAGTGACTGACTCAGGTACACTGAAACTGTGCATAATATCAGTAAAACATTAGGCTTCTAGCAACGGACTAATGAAGTAATGAAGTAATATATCGGAGAATACAATTAACAAAAACAACTGTAACGTTTTTGTTTTTGTTACTTTAGCGGCATAGGTATCGAATTGCATTTCTTCCTGTTTTAAATTGTAACGTCTTTTGCCATAGGGACGTCACTTTGAAGAACCTGAAGAAGAAAGGCCGTGCCTTTCGAAATATTGGAAAAGTATATTTCTCCGACCGTGAAATTAGCCTTGTTTTTTTTTTTGCATTATTTCTTCTAAAAAATGTTTTGGAGAATCCTGATCTTCAGGTAACTGGGGGAGGATGGTGGGGAGGAAAGGGTGAGGGGCGGGGGAGGTGGGGGCGCGCTCTCGAAATACTTCGGCTACTCGGTCGTACGGGCCTCGGTTTTGCTTTAAGAAGTAGGGGGTAGGGGTGGGGACACTCCTCCGCTAGAACCACTACTGGAGTTTATAAGAAAATCCTGAGCGTTAACGTTGCAAAAACACCTCAACATCACGCTCTCTATGTTTTATGCTTTGACGAAGTAAGATTTTATATATTATCAAAGCCGTGGATAAATTTTAACATCAACAATAAGAAAGGACCTGAGAAGCAGTATCAGATTTTAAGTTAGCTTAAGTTACTAGGATTTTTCGCCCGACGGATTATGGGAGACTCGGCTCCTGATCTCTGGCGGGGTTCTGGAAGAATGCTATCATCGATTTTAAACTTGTGGTCATCCGGGCACGGAACCGTCACAGGCATCTTCTGCCGCTCTTCTGCGTCCGACAGGTCAACGGCCGTTGGTGAGTGGCACGTCGGAGAATGGGCTCTGCTGTCGTTCTCTTTGGCTGGAGGAGACATAACATCAAAGTTGAATGCTTTGGCACCGGGAGAAACATCACCAGGTGAGCTTTTTGCAGACTTGGGGCAAAGCATTGTCATCAAGGCATCGCAGGGTAAGCGAGACAGCCACTGAGCACAAAGAATCATTGAATCTTCATGAGGAATCTCAAGGAGCGGTAAGCCCTCAGTCGATTCAGCGCGAAACCTTTTTTTGATGCTGTTGACGAGTTTTAAGGAGTTCTTGCACTCCTGGCCTTGAGATGCCTCACTTCTGTTGCCACACAAGAGTTCCTCAAAGTCATTCTCATCATCTGCTGAAGTCTTTTGCGATTGATTAAGAGTAGTTTGGAGATCATCACTGCTTGATACCTGTAAAATCAATATGGAAACATGATCATTTTAGACAACGCGGCCCAGTTGTTCCGAACATGATTAAGCTAACCCAAGGTTTGAGAACTTTGACTCCTCTTTAATTTCAAATTTCGAGGACGAGGTCATTACTGTATCCGATAGACCAGCGAGTCGAAAAACGATTTCTTTGTTTTATAACTCCCTGATTAACTTTGAAACGCGCGCGCTTTACTGTGGAAAACACAATACAGCCTCCGTAAAAGCTCTTAGCCCCAAGGCCTGAAAATAACTCCGCAAAAGGCCCCACGATGTTTTTATTACATGCATTCTCTTACCGGCGTTGATGGCTTGATGTTTGAGGAAAACTCGTTGTCCATCTTTAGAGACCACAGCTCATCTTCAGATCGCACCAGTTGTTCTCTCAAAGTTTCGTGTCGGCGCTCAAACTCTCTTGTCTCCTCGAGAAATCTTTCCAAGACTTCGTCTTTGTGTTTTTGTGCGTCAGTGCACTGCAGGCTCATTTCATCGCGTTCTCTTTGGGCTTCGTCGCGTTCCTTAAGGGCTTTTATTCTCTCGTCAGCGTAAAAATCTCGCTGCTCTTGGTATTTTTTCACTTTTCGAGTAAGTTCCTCGTTTTGGACACTGACCTTCGACTCTTGCCTCTGAGAAAAGGATAACTGGAATTGCAACTCTTGGATCTGCTTTCTGAACTGAGAGCAATCAACAACAGCATTGTCATAGCTCTCTTGGTATTCCTGACTATTTTTCTCCACAATATCATAGCGGGCCTTCAGCGCTTCAGCCCAGTCTTTCAGCTCATTGAGCTCAGAGATCGCTTGGTCTCTCTCTATCTTAAGCTTTTGCGAGATGAGCTGTAGCTCGCTATATCGATCTAACAGGTCTTCGGCAGATTGAATACTGCTTATCTGGCTGGATAACTTTTCTGACAGGATTTGGGACAGTTTTCGTTCCTTGTTAAAGTTCTGCGACAACCGTTTCTGCTTGTTCCTCAACTCTTCTTCTCGCCGATTCGCTTCTTCTAGCTGCTTTCTCAACTGCTTACCTTCTTCCTCTGACGACAGCAATTTCATCAAAAGAGCAAGAAGGCAAGCATGTCTTCCATTCATGGACTTCTCGAACTCTCTTACTTTAATCCTGGCGGCTTGCTCAATTTCTCTGGCGTTGTTTCTTGCCTCCTTTGCTTCTAACTCCGCTTTAACGGCCTGGTCTTCAGTTGTCTGCAAACACTTGGATTTCAAATCCAGATCACCATTGACCTTGCTGAGTCGTTTTCTAAGGTCTTTGTTTTCCTTCAACAGTTGGTCATATCTAAGGGTCATCTCTTGTAGATCCACCACAGCCCTTTTCAGATGGTTGCTGAGAATGTCCAAGTCACGATTAGGGTCAATATCTAGAGGATAAGAGGTTGGTTCGGTTATCAAAGGAAACGTAGCTAAACACACCAGACATAAACCTATGCTAGAGGTCTTGTGTAGACTGGGAAAGAATGGAAGTCTTCAAATCTGGACCATTGGCAAAACAGTCGGGCTTAACATCTACAAGCAATTGCAAAAAGACTTGAGACGCTCAGTGCAAAGAGTGTCTTTTTTCCAATTTATTTCAATCAAGTTTTCATCTCCCCCCCCCCCCCCCCCTCACTACGCCCCCGTTGGACTTTCAAACAAACAGATGACAACATTGAAAAAGGGAGACGGGTTAGAAATGTTTTGCATCTTTTACAGAGCGCTGAAGAGGGTATTATCAGAAAAAATGATGATTTTAGTAAGAGTGTCTCAACCATTTTGAAAATGCATGTAGCTCGTACTCCTAGCCTTGTCCGTTACAATACTGAAACGCATATTTGCTAGATGTTGTCTGGCACGACTGAATTCGCTTTCATGGCGATGTCACACCCTCTTGTCGCTAGACTGCGATCGTTGCTTCCCTAAGTTTCGCTCGGGGAGTCATTTGCTACCGGAAAACTGTGCCTAGACACTTGACCCAATTCTAGATCATTCAAACTGTAGGAGCTGATCATCAAACATCTAATTCGCTTATCGATGAATTCGCCAGGGTATCTTGCACGCTTTTCGTGGTTCAGGGACAAAACGCCAGGTTATGTTTACTGAGCCAAGCATTATATATGCTATTTTAAATTAAAAGACCTACTGAACTACCTAAACGTTTTATAAGTACTCAGTATTTTACCTGAAGATGACTTGCGACTGACTTCATTGATTATTGGATTTTCTCCTGTTTAATCAAAGAAGAAAGAGATTCAAAAAGTAAAACCCCAAATCTTAACAATTAAAACTTAGAATTAGCTGAAGTTGGAATTTTGCTATTTCTGACTCTTCAAGCGGTCTAAGCTTATGGAAATGACGTCTCCCGCACCTGCATCTGGGCTAAATAAGCTTTTTTTGAAACCATGGATACAACTGTTTTTTTTTTATTTTCCCACATCATTTAGCTTCAAATGTTGTCTACATCTACATTTATACATGGCAAATGTTGCTCATCCCGCCACGGTGTGCTGATGCTGGTGTATACACTTAATTTAGCACATTAAAAATACAGTGTTATGTAATACAGTGTTGTGTATGGTGTTTATACACGTGCAGAGGAAACATATATAAACATAATTAAAATTAATGACATGTTAAAATGTGCCCGCAGGGCAAGTTTGAAGGGGGTCTCTAATTGTATATTTCGAATGTTAAGTGGCATTTCATTCCACTCTTTTATACTTCTTGGGAAGAACGAGTTCTTGTATATATCCCCCCGTGCGCTAGGATTGATTAAGTGTAGCCTGTGATCTCGTATCATATCTGTGTGGTGATATTCGTAAGTGTGCCGGTATTTTGATTGCGTTCCTGCCTTTTAATGACTCTGAGAATATTTCTACTTCTAGTTCATTGGACAGGGAATGCGTCAACTTTGTCAAATGGTAGGTTGGTGGCTGAGTCAATTCAAGTGAAAAACTGATATTTCTTACCAAAGGAAGATTCAATTTCAGTTGTAGGGAACGTGAAGCATTGGTGCACGACAAAACCATTATTTGACGTGTCTCTGATATTACTTGATAAGCCGCTTTTTGGTTTCCGGAACATGGGTCACGAAATCTTTATGCTACACCAACTCTTTGGCGTTATTTTTACCTTGCCATGACGCGCACTAAGACAAATGCATGACACATTAAACCGTTTTTCTGTGTAACAAATCACAATTTGCAAACCCCGGTAGTTTGTCTGTGAAAACCCACACATCGCAAACATAAACTGATAAAACGGAAATGCTATTTTTAGTACAGTGTCTTTTCCGGTCTTTCCTGTATTAGGCGAAAGTTCACTTGAACTTACGAAATACGAACTAGTTGACTTTAATGATATACTAATGGAGTATAGAACGAGTGTTATTGTATCTGACATTAACGTGAAAGACTGAAAAGTCACAGTGATGGCTATGACAGAAGAGTGTAATAGTAAAAATTCAAAATAGCAGAACAAACGTTCAGGAGTGTTCTAGCCTTTATATCGATCACGCTTGATTTGTCGCGGCCTACAGAATAAGATAAGTTTTATCCCAGCAAATCAATGTACTAATAGAAAAACGTTTTAACCGAAGGTAGCTAGATCTTACCGAGAGAATTTTATGGGTAAATTAAAATGCTGATATTAACTAAACATATCTTGACTAATTCGTTGAGTATTTGGTATTTTTGGCACTACGAAAAGGAACATTTAATCAAAATAAATAGCATTGCGGAACTCTAAAGCCGGATTTGCTAGAGTGGTTCCGAAAGTTCAATGGACACATGGTCAAAATTCCATGTGGAATAATGCAAACGAACCTCAAAAAGTGTCAGCACTCCCAGGGATATTTCTAAACTTTATCTTGTTACTTCCAATAAAGATTTGCATTATTAAAAAAAACCCGTCTGAATTGGTGTGTTAAGAATTTACCGGCGGTGAAATTGTATGATGCTTTTAACTGACCATCGAACGATTAATAATAATAATAATAACAAGAAGAAGAAGAAGAAGAAGAAGAATACAATTCTAGCTACAAAAAAACCGAGTCTGTACTTTGATCCCCTTTTACTACATTTATCTCTCAAAGAAAGGGTTTTTTTTGCTAGTTCTTTTTTCCTGATCTCTTATAACATTCAATGCATGCACCTAAGATGGATCATGAATTAACTGATGTGTTCTAGTTTTACTAACTTGTCGTTGCTTTCTGTCCCGTCAGCTTCTCGTAAATGCCTGGGTTTAACAGCTGCACAACGTCAAGAAAATGCACCAGACTTTCTGTGCTTTTAGTCTGCAGGATGTCCAGAAGCTTGCCAGCCTTGCGTTCGTTCGTCTTCTCCGCCTGCACTAGCTCGCAATCTTCACTGTCGAAAACTGCCTTACTCCGCAAATAATCGAAAAGGAGAGTGCGATCAACGCGCAGTTCCTGAACGACTTGCACTCGATGACTTTTTAAATTCTCCCATACCTCGTCTACGTTAAAATTCATTGTTTGTATCAGACCTCACAGCGGTTACAGCGATTGTCTTGAGCTAGAAAAGCAGTGCTTCGCCAAGTTAATCGAAACAGTCCTTGTATGATGCCAAATTGAAAATGAACGGCGGTTTTTCCCAGATTAAATCTTCTACAACCCCGCACTATTTATGGTCTTTTCTGATGTCGGCATGCACATGTTACATGAAGCTTAATTCTAAAACTTATTCCTTGTTTCTCAGTGGAGGCGTAGATGACGTCAACGTACAAATCGGAAGAAGCCCTACTTCTGTTTATTTTACATTGTACGAACGGTTGCTTGGAAACGCATTACGTAGTACGTTTGTCGGCAAACGACATTGACGCGTTTTGGGTAGACTTTGCGTGAGAACTGTGGAAAAAAATTGGCATCGTAGCAGGGACTCTCTCCTCCGCAGAGGCTCCATCAGTTGAGAAACGTAGAAAAAAGGAGGGGAAAGGAAGGAAAACGGGGGAAATAAAAAATCGGGGGCGCGCGGGGGACCCCCGCGCGCTTTAATATTTCTCTCCCCCAGGCTCTACTCGTTTAATTTCCCTCTCCCCAGGCTTTGTTAGATTCCTCGACCATCAAAGAAGCCTCTGCGGAGGAGAGAGTAGCAGGAACACGTCTGGTAAGTAAGCAAGTAAGATCCTTTATTTAAACACAATGTGAATAGCATTACATGCTTTAGGGGTCGTATTAACTAACTATTACCTAATTAACCTAGAAAAACGAAATGCATAAAATACATCGCATGGATAATCAGACTTAAAGGTAAAAGTATGACAATGTAAAATGTACTTTTGTAATTTTTGTGCACTAGTAAACCTGAATTCTCTAAATGTGGGATCAGATTGCAGCTTTCCGTGAAATTACTTAAAACTACAAGAGTCTTTAAAATCAGTAATCTGAGACAAAATTCCATATCACAGCGCCTCTATAACGAATAGAATTTTTCATAAAATAGGTGGGAGATCGTGGAACAACGGCCTTTTCATATCCTCTCAAGTCATACGGACTGTTGCGCCATACAGCTAAATCTGAAATCGTTGAGGGCATATTATCGCTAACTATGGTGTAAAATCGTTTAACAAGACTTAGTTTATACAGATCATAAATCGAGTCCCATTGGAGAGTTTCATAACTGCTTCTGATGGTGTCTGTTTCTAATTAAGGTTGCGTTTGATTGACTCTATTCCGGAATAGGAATACATGCAACGATGACAAGAAATCGCTCATAAGAGGTTTTAGGAGTTACTAGAGTACGAAATCGGCTATATATGCATGTCCCTGGATAAAACGATATTAGCGCGAAATTCAAATGCTTTGAAGAGAATTTTTAGAACCCAAAAAATCTTGAAGATGGCCTAAATTCCCACATGGCGTTTATTTTTCAACAATCTTGGTGGATGCAAATCAGATAAAGAGAAGTCCATGAAGGGAACTAATCTTGCCCTTAAAAATTAGAAAATGCTAGCTCTAAACTCTAATTCTCTAAACTCTAATTCCAGAAAATTCCAGCGTCTCGAAAATCGTACGCAAAGTAAGGGGAAAGCACCCAAAAATCATAGATGTTTGGAACAGCCACAGCAGGACATATCGAACATTCTAGCTGTTCTCGATCGAGCCATCGAAAGTTCTGGGCAACCTTTCGGCTTCTCCGAACAGATACTTCCTAGAAAACTGTCGTTGGGTGCCCCCCTTTGTTTTCACAGACACACTACCGGGGTTTGCAAATTGTGTTTTGTTACACAGAAAAACAGTTTAATGCGTCATTTGTCTTAGTGCGCGTCATGGCAAGGAAAATAACGCCAAAGAGTTGGTGAAGCATAAAGATTTCGTGACCCATGTTCCGGAAACCAAAAAGCGGCTTACTTAATATCAGAGACATGTCACGGAATGGTTTTGTCGTGCATAAAGGCTTCAAGTTCCCTACAACTGAAATTGAATCTTCCCTTGGTAAGAGAGAAAAATCTGAAATATTAGTTTTTCACTTAAATTGACTCAGCCACGAACACACTATTTGACAAGGTTGACGCATTTCCTGTCCAATGAAGTTGAAGTAGAAATATTCTCAGAGTCATTAAAAGGCAGGAACGCAATCACAATACCAGCACACTTACGAATATCACTACACAGATATGATACGAGATCACAGGCTACACTTATCAATCACAGGGGGGGAGATATACAAGAACTCGTCCTTCCCAAGAAGTATAAAAGAGTGGAATGAAATGCCACTTAACATTCGAAATATAATGAATTAGAAGCCCCCTTCAAACTTGCCTTGCGGGCACATTTTAATATTAATTGATTTTAATTATATTTATATATGTTTCCTCTGCACATGTATAAACGCCATACACAGCACTGTATTACGTAACACTGTATTTTTAATAATGTGTTGTGTATATACACCACCACCAGCACACCGTGGCGCGATGGGCAACCTTTGCCATGTATAAATGTATAGACAACATTCAGACCCGTAGCAGGGGGAGGGGCAAGGGGGGCTTGAGCCCCCCCCCCCCCCCCAGAATTTTTGGAAGTTAAAAAATAGTGTGCCAAAACAGATTAATGTACACTGATCAATCAGTCTAGAACTCTGATGCTGCAAGTGCCTTTTCACAACCTTTAATAATTTGTTTACTACCTGTCAGTTTCTTTAGCTAACAGTTTGTTTTTATATACAACGGCAACGAAGGCACTCCTACCTTGTGAATCGGAAATAAGAAACAAAATGGATCCAAATCAACCAATCTCAAACTGTGAAAGCTGTTGAAATAAACTACTTGTTTTTTAAGACATCCGCTCATTGATAGCAATATAAATGCCCTTAGTTTATAACAATTTAGTATTCGCGCGTTGTCGAAAGCCACACAAATACCTCCTCTCAAGAGCAACATTTTCCTGCAGTCGGATTCTCACTGCCCGATTCCAAATTTAAAAAGAGAAAGAGAACTTTGCCCTCGTTTGTTTAAGTCCTCCTTCAAACGGGAAATTAGGAAATTTCACGTGGTAGTCCCCGTAAAAAAAAAAACGGCAAAGAAATGCAACAAAAAGTGTGACGCAGGTGCAAAGTTATTGATTTGCTTACTAAACCTACTGCTTTTTTTATGTTCTCGTTGCATCTTAAACTCCGTAATCTGTCTGTTTTTTTGGGGTGACGGGCCGGGGGGGGGGGGGGGAAGAGTAGTTTTGTTTAACCATTTTGCTCGGCCCCCCTAGTTATTTTCGCCTTGCTACGGGCCTGACATTTGAAGCTAAATAATGTTGGGAATTAAAAAAACTGTGGCCACGGTTTCATAAAGCTTATTCAGCCCAGATGCAGTAGTGGAAGTCGTTCTTTTTTATAAGCTTAGGCCGCTTGAAGAGTCAGAAATGGCAAAATTTCAACTTCAGCTAATTCTAAGTTTTAATTATAAATATTTGGGTTTCACTTTTTGAATCTCTTTCGTCTTTGATTAAACAGGAGAAAATCCAATAATCAATGAAGTCAGTCGGAAGTCATCTACAGGTAAAATAAGTACGTATAAAACGTTTAGGTAGTTCAGTAGGTCTTTTAATTTAAAATAGTTAGTTTAATTTCCTTGCCGGAATCAACAATTACACCACGTGTGTCTTAATATTATCCTTATAATTCTTACACTGTCACGTTTCGTGTTCATTTTGTTGTCATCGTTTATCCTAATTAGCATTTTTGTCTTCTTATTATAAATTCAACTTCCAACGCTTTGTACATTAACCAACTGAAGATGACAGTCGCTGTCGAAACATGTTTTATAAACTTAAAGGTTTTGTCGTTTTCTTTAAACTTTTGACTTGCCTGCTACTATCAAGACCCTTTGAAAATAGCATGTGTAATAAACTTGGCTTATATTATTCATTCCTTGAGAATGGCGTCATGACGTCGCCGAAACGTCGGAACCTTATATCGTTAGTTTTTACTTGCCTATGTATTTCAGTAAACATAATCTGGCATTTTATCCCTGAACCACGAAAAGCGCGCAAGATACCCTGGAGAATGCATTCAGGATTCATCGATAAACGAATTAGATGTTTGATGATCAGCTCCTTCAGTTTGAGTGATCTAGAATTGGTGCAAGTGTCTAGGCACAGTTTTCCGGTAGCAAATGACTCCCCGAGCGAAAGCTAGGGAAGCAACGATCGCAGTCAAGCGACACTGAGAGGGTGTGACATGGCCATGAAAGCGAATTCAGTCGTGCCAGACACCATCTAGCAAATATGTGTTTCAGCATTGTAACGGACAAGGCCAGGAGTACCAGCTACAAGCATTTTCAAAATGTTAGAGACAGCCTTACCAAAATAATCGTTTCTTCTGAAAAATAACCTCTTCAGCGCACTGTTAAAGATGCAAACCATTTCTAACCCCTCTCCCTTTTCCAAAGTTATCATCTGTTTGTTTGAACGTCCAACGGGGGCCTTGTGGGTGGGAGGGGGGGGGGGGGAGGTGGATGAACGGTCGATTGAAATAAATTGAAAAAAGACTCTCTTTGCACTGAGCGTCTCAAGTCTTTTTGCAATTGCTTGTAGATATTAGCCAATTGCGTATAGATATTAAGCCCGACTGCTTTGCCAATGGTCCATTTTAACTGTGAAGGCCGTTACTGTAAAAGAGATGAAGGAAGCGTATTGATCAACGTTACTATATATAGATTCATTGGTAAGCGTTATTGAGACTTTTAAGCAATGTAAACGGACTGAAGCTGTTCTTTACCATGCCAATAACCAATTTTCTGGCATAAAAAATTTGACGATAAAAACAAGCGATAAAAAGTAATGACGTTTCGACCCCTCTGCAGTCAAGTTATAAGAAAGCGATTGAAAATTAACATATATATAGGTAAAATTTTGAATCATTGGAGTGCTTTTTAAAAAGCGACCAAAAGCGGTAAAATATGTAAACCGCGCTAAGCGTTACGAAATGAAAGTGACAAAACTCCAAGGAGTACAAAATACTATAAATTAAGACAATAGGACACCGTAAATTTGCGTAAAACTGTATACAACGTGTTTTAGCCTGCGTAGCAGTCGCTTCCGTTTCCTTTAAGCCAAGCGGGGGAAGCACGAAAGACGCGCGAGGGCATTTTGCTCCTTTTTGTCCTATGCCCTCGCGCGTCTTTCGTGCTTGCCCCGCTTGGCTTCAAGGAAACCGGGCGGAAACTACTGCTACGCAGGCTAAACTTATTTAACCTCGGAAAACCCCGTTTTAGAGCGATATAATTTTAAGTTTAGATGACGAGATGTGAAAGTTCAGTTTAGAAATACTACAAATAAGTAAATAAGAAGTGTTTTCCCCATTAAAGGCCGCCTTTATTTTGTTTTCAACTTCCACATTTTTAATCCCAGACATTATAGAAATAAATGATTGTTGTATTTCCGTCCATCCTTATTACAATTATAATTTTAATGCCCCGCTAACAGCAATGCTAAGAAGACTATTCTGTTTAGAATCGGCAGCAGCAGAAGCTAAAATAGGGATAGCGGTAATCCATAATGGTTTCGTCAGGACTGGATGCCTCGTTTCCCCCGTGCTCTCGAAAGTTACAAAAGTAGTTGTAAAAGAAGCCCACGATCTGCCCATTCTTTGTAGCCTTGTCCTTTTTTCCATACAGGGAAACCCCTCCGTCACAGTTCTTGTACACAGTTGATGCACAGATCTCAGCGCAGGTCTTCTTGTCAGCAGTATTTCTCACCATTACTGCGTTAGCCCAGGGTCCACTTCCTCCTGTGGTGGTGCTTCCTCTGCAGGCAGCAGCAGCCGACATGTGGAGTGACTGCCAGGCCAAGTCGAATGCTGAATACTTATCGTAGCCAGCATCAAGGAAGCTTCGAGGCAGACGGCCATTGTTATCCAGTAAGGCAAAGCCACCTGGTTTGCCGGCCTTTTGCAGCTGAGCTTTCAGATCGGCAACCTGAGAGAATAGTAAAAGCCGCATGATATGGCTTAGCTTGGCTTCAACGTTTGTTGCATATCCTTACACGGATCAAAAACCTGCTTGTTTCTCAAACTGCGTTAGTGTCACCCTTTCAAGTGTAGAGAGTAATACTCTAGTCCCTGAAAAAGGTCTTTTTACACTACACTCAAATCATGTCAAATAATTGACTTGTTAAACATGACCGTCGAGGAATTAAAAATTCTCGAAACTGTCTCCTTTATAACAAACGCGAAAAACCATGTCGTGAGGGCGACATAGTTTTGATAACGTCAAGAATTTGATTCGGTAAGGTTTCTTTTAAGTTAAAGGAGGAATCAGCCTTTAGGAATATAATGTGGAAAATCCTTGTCGAAATCGAAAGGTTCTTGTGCCTAATGTTGCGTGGAAGCAAGTCTAGGGCCGATTTCTGTAGAATACTTATTGAAATGTTCAGTGAGTTCCTTGGCGTCACTTGTTCTTTCTCTTGTTCTTTCTCATCCGGCATTTTTGACAAAGAGAGGTAAGCAGAGAGCGAGAAGGACATACCATATTGCTTCGAATAAGTGAACAAACTGCAAAGAACACCCTCCCTCGAATTAGCATCCTCTCGCTCGTGCCATAATACATGTATAATCACTAACCCGTCACCAACAAACAGAGCTTACGTAAACAGGATGTTGAATATACTCCAAGTTTATGGACGGTCAGGGAGAATAAGTTATCGAAAATTCATTTTATGGACTTTGAAAAGTCAAAAATCAACGTGTTGGAGGTGATACAGTAATATCTAACCTCTTTTTTTAACTTCTTCAATTGGTTACCAGCATCCGTCTCTGTGATGAACAGCAGATGGAACAAGCAGAGGAGTAGACAAGACAGCTTCATATTTCTTGATTTTCTTTGATCTAGGAAGAAAAGGAAATATTTCTTTCAAAATTAATGGTTGTACAGTCAACTTCCTTTATTACGGACACCCTCGGGACCACGAGTTAGTGTCCTTAACAGTGAGAGTCCGTAATAGCGGGAATTTATTTCAGTCAAACGTCTCTAGTTTATTTTTGCCGGGGATCTAGCTGTTGTCCGTATCATCGGGGTGTCAGTAATAGCGAGGTGTCCGCAAAGCGAGTGTTGACTGTATAACGATGTTAAAATGAAAGATAGAAGGCAAGGAAAACTTTGGTGCCTAAAATTTCGGAGGAGTTATTAATCTAAACAATGTGGTAATAAGATCATTTGTGGCTTTCCATAAATGACCTTCTAGCTTGAGGCTTGACCAACTTACAACTAGTAACAACTTTGAGGAAATCCGGAGAGAAGCTGTAAACACTGAGCAAGAAAAAGAAGTCGGTTTCAGGTTCCAAAATATACAGCGGCCTTGGCAAAAACTCGGCAAGGAAATGGTCCTGATCAGTGACATGAAAGGCTGCAATTAAATTGTCGATAACTGTGTTCCAAAATTCAAGACAATTGTTTCGAATGCATCAGAAATCAGTTATATTACGAAAACACGCTAGCGCTTTCATTGGGAAGATGGACGAATTGTACATGCGATTAGATTACTGGGCCCAGTTGTTCAAAGCCCGATTAGACTAATCCTTGATTAACGTGAACTTTGATTCGAGTTTAATTTAGTAATCAATAAAGATTCTTCCAAAAGAGTTTTGGCCGTCAGTTTTGCCTTAGACCTTTCTTTACCTTTAGCTTGAAATTAGCCTTTAAAACCATTTTTTAACGAGCGGGATGAAAACCTCACCCTTCTAGCAAGTCAAAGATGTGTGCTGGATAAATAGGCTTTTGATTTAAGAAGGGAGAAAACGCTGACATTCGAATTCTTCACTTCCCTTAACGACCAAATGGTTGCTAGCCTCACAGGGAATTTAGAGCTCCGGGCCAAAACATGTTTACACCATGAATTATAATCATGACATAACTACAAATAAAATTTTTCACTTCACTTAATGACCGAATGTTTACTAGTAATTTCGTGATGGCCTTTTGAAATAGACCACACTCGTTGAAAACGATTACAGTCAACTCTCTCTTAACGACTACTTCCCGTGAACGACCACTTCCTGTGAGCGACCACTTGGTAAGATCAAAGAGATCTGTGAGCGAACTCGTGAATTGAACAGGTGAATGAAATTGATATTTCGAATTATGGCTAAAGCTTTTTGCCTAACGTGCAAAAGAATTAAACTTCACTCGCACTGTTCCTCTCGAGACGCGAAGCAACGCAAAGGTGGAAGTGTACGTTCTTTTGGTGGGACTGCCTCTTAAGTTCTTGGAAACGCTGTCTTTTGAGTCAATGTTCTGTCGATTGGCAACCACGTAAAACCACCAAAAGAACGTTCACTTCCACCTTTGCGTTGCATCGTGTATCGAGAGGAAAAGTGCAAGTGGAGTTTAATTCTTTTGCACGCTAAGCAAAAAGCTTTAGCCATAATTAAAAATATCAATTTCATTTACCTGTTCAATTTACTAGTGCACTCACAGAGCTCTGTGAATTTACAAAGTGGTTGCTCACGGGAAGTGGTTTCCGCACGGGAAGTAGTCGTTAAGAGAGAGTTGACTGTAATCGTTTTCAACAATTGTGGTGTATTTTATAAGGCCATCACTTAATTACTAGTAACCATTCGGTCATTAAGTGAAGTGAAGAATTTTATTTGTTGTTATGTCAAGATTATAATTCATGGTGTGAACTTGTTTTACCCTTGGTACCAGAGGTTTTTTCTCGCGCTCGGAGGGAATACTTTTTCAGCCGAAGGCCGAACCCACGAGCGGCAATTAAAGCTGCGAGAAAAATCTCTTGTTCGGAGCAATACGATTTACCGTTCCCGTTGAACTTGGATCTTTTTTGGCAGATTTCATCACAGGCAAGCTCAAGCTCGCGTGACTAGAGAGCGTGTATTAATCAATTTACTAGTGGGACAATGACCTATGAGTGCAAGCGGTATTGGGGTACAGATATCCGTTGAGAATTTAAACGCGTTATAAGACTTGTATGGGAAATAAACTACTGTCTATTCTGAAGCTTAACTAACGCTAAATTTAGCTTTCATTCCGGCAGTAAAATGAATAAAACTGACTCACCTACGGTGTATTCTTGCGCGTTTGGGATTATTTTACCGTTTCGGGCATTCGGATGCAGAAAATGCTCATTTCCAGCTTAGTGCGTGGGGACAACACATTCACCGAGGTTGGCAAATCATGGGGCTTTAACTGTGCGTGAAAAAAAAAAAGGCGGCTGGGATGGATTTTAGAGGCACAAACCGCCTCTGAGCGGACTACGGTAGCTTACGGTCGAAATCCACGTGTGCTGCCTTGACTCCGTGTTATGAAGGGAATGACAGTGATTTCAAAAATATTTAAAAAAAAATGTTTTACCATTTGAACGCGGGTCTCGTATTTTTTACTACATAGAAACGAATACTCCTCCCGGGACTCTTTGGGATTAATGATTGCTATCGATTACTGTCGATTGCTATCGATTATTATCCATTATCTCAATCGATAACAATCGATAAAAGTTTTTTTTTGTGAGTTCGATTGTTATCGATTACCGATTTTAATCGATTGTATCGATTGATCTCCGATATCGAATTCTATCGATTGACTAAGCCTGGGTTGATATTATTTACAAAACATTCGAACTTATACCTTTCGAAATAAGTAAGTTGTGTCTCCATACAAACCCTTATAAATCGAACCCTTGAAACACAACATTATATTGCTCATAGGGAAAGGTCACAATTATGTTAACGTTTTAAATATAGTATTTTAATTTGTATTTTACAATAACTGTCCAAATTCCCGCGCGCTGATTGGCTCGTAGCTATTGTCTATGAGAGTACGGACAATAAAAATGATGTCAGATGTAACGCGCGCGCTTTCTCAACGAAAAAATAACCAATTCCGCTCGTACGTTTTCCATGTTATTGTAAAAAAAAAATCGACGTCAGTTTTCTATGGTCTATACTCTTATAGACCATAAAATGACGCCATAAAATGTCCACAACTTGGCAGTGAAACCACTCGCCCGCCGCTCGTGGTTCCACTTGAGTTTTGACAAAAGAGGATCATCCTCTCTTGGTTTTGAACATTTTATGACGTCATTTTATGGTCTATACTAAACTACTGTCGATTTGTTAATTGTTACTGAAAAGCCCCACCAAAGGAGTGTCAATAAAGATATTGTATTCGTAGAACCCGTTCTTTTGGGCTATTCTGGAACAGGAATGCGCTGATTAGACGGTACTCATGTTCTATTAGGAAGTATAGGCGATTTCCCCGATGACGTTACCACTACATCTACCAGAGTCCTCTTTTTTTATTTCTTATTTAAATTGTGTAATCTCAGTGAGGTTTAACTAACAATATCCCTAATTTGAGAGAGAAAACAACAAACTGAAGGATTCTGTAGTTGTAGTCAATGACACCATCGTAAAAACGGCCTCTTTCTGTCGTTTTCGGAGTGAACAGAATAGCATTCCGTCCATTCTGCCCCCGAAAGCAGGATAAACAGAATACAATTGACTTGGAATAAGATGAATTACGTTCTTTTGGAAGACTTTCAAGTTAATGGAAATACGCGAAATCTGCGTGCTTTAGCGAACTGACATTCCGTCTATTCTATTCACGAACCGATATAAGAATAGCTAAAACTGTCACAAATGAATGCGCCCGGAAGTTAGAATCGAAAGATTGATCGAGAGGCACCCCATGTTCAAAGAAAGGTCAATTGTGTGGGATATTAAAGAAATCCACTTCACAACGCTAAAAGTAGATACCAAAAACGTTAACGTTTCAAGGCAGTGGTTTCAAGGTTGAGTTATGAGTTCGTATAACACGGACGAGGTGTGGGAGAATCTAAGACGCCATCGAGTGCAAGTCGTTCAGGAACTGCGCGTTGATCGCACTCTCCTTTTCGATTATTTGCGGAGTAAAGTAGTTTTTGACAGTGAAGATTGCGAGCTCGTGCAGGCAGAGAAGACGACCGAACGCAAGGCTAGCAAGCTGCTGGACATCCTGCAGGCTAAAGGCACAGAAAGTCTGGTGCATTTTCTTGACGTTGTGCAGCTGTTAAACCCAGGCATTTACGAGAAGCTGACGGGACAAAGGGCAACGGCAGGTAAGAAGAGAAAACTAAACAATTATCTGTCGATCTAACAGAGCTAACAGGGAGGACAAAATACTACATAATGTTAGTCAATGCCAGCATGTCAGCTGGCAACATCGTGCACGAAATCCGGCGAAGTTTGGCCACGAATAAGACGTTTTTGCGGTGACGTGTTAGCCTCTCTCAAACTCACACAACGAGGCCACAGCCGGCTTGGCAAGAACTTCGGTTTGCTACATAACTTCAAGCAAACACAGATGTGCTTACAAAGCGAAAATAAACGCGGAATTACCTTATCGTCAATGGACCGCAAAGGTCAACGAAATGCGCGCCTTTTTTAGATTAAATTAAAATAATAATAATAATAAAAACGAAATGCGGCTTGAGTTCACTACTGATTAGTGAAATAAAACTGTGTTTCTTCGTTCGAAATTTTGCGATGGAAAATAAGGGAAGGGACATCATTGGATTACTAAAAATAAGTTGAAACTCAACTAACGTTCTGAAAATGAACCTAAGACTCTCAGGTTACCCAAACCAGGTCAGGATAGCGCTTGGGTTTGTTTTCATTCTAAGTAAAAGGTGGATTTCCACTTCCGCGAATTTTTACGGGCGCACGTTACGGTTACGTGGCAATGGAAATTCAACTAAATTCGGGAAGTAAGTTAGTAATAAATATCAATTAAATAACTTAACGAGGGTGCTGACTAACACAAAGCGAAAATCAGTAGAACGTCTGAAACCAAAGTGGTGCCCCCCTCCCCCCTACAAAAAATAACGCTATTGGTGTCCGCTCAGTAGAGAAACCATTTTTATAATACTGCCTGAGAACAAAATTTGGGGCTTTGCTTACTGTTTAATAAAGAGTGTCCTCTTAAGGCTCTAGAATTTCGGCCGCTCTCTGGAGTCTGGTCTTTGTTCCTCTCCGAGAGAGACCGATTTTGTTTTGTGTTGCACAGATTTTGTCTCAGATTTTCCCCTCCAGAGAAGGAGCGCTGGCTCATTTTCTTGAACAGCAACTGATAATAGAGCCTCCGGTGCCCGCCTAAGGTTTTTAATCAGGGGCCGGGGGGACCTCTATTCAGTTTTACATTGGCAGCCAAGAAGTTAAAATTCCAATTTCTTTTCTTGATATTAAACAGGAGAAAATCCTATAATCAGTGGAGCCAACGGAAAGTCCTTCACAGGTAATAAGTAGTTATATCTACCTAAATAAAATAATACTTAATAATAATAATAAAATAATACTTAAACCAAACAGTGTGAGATAAACCGATGCTGCAGCGACTTTTTTCTTCTGGGAATAACGAAGACCTGTTCAAAACGAAACCATTCGAAAGATCGTGGAAAGAACCACAGTAAAATCTCGTGGTTGTTAATCTTCAATCACGGGTTAAAAATCAGTCTGTTTTGGTGCACAGAAAGTACTACAATAAGGCTACAAATGGAAGGATGGAAATTGATCCAGACTTGCCCCGACTTTAATCTCTTTGCTTCTTTGATTAAAACGGTAAAACTGGATTGCAGCTTGTTTTTCTTGTTCTTCCATAACGGATAGTGATGACTAGAAGAAGTAGAAGAAAAAGAAGCGCCATTAATTGTTTCTCCAGAAGTCATCACCGCCGCAAAGCGATTGAGAAGGTGACGTCAGCGAGAACGACCAGGATCAAAACAGTGCCTTCGTCTAATACTAAGACGAAGGAAACTGATTAAGTTTAAGGCCAATTTAGTTCATTTAGCTGGATTCTTATACACAAGCTTTAACTTTGCATAAGGCTCCCTATATAAATAGCCCAGGGGTCACGTTAAGGAGAGGGGAGAGGGGTGGGGAGAAGAGAGTGCAGTAACTCAGATAAACGTTATTGAGTTCGCACAGACTAGTGGGTAGAGTTTCGCGAGTTTAACAGAATTGAACACTTTGGCGTAATTTACACAGAACGAACCTCGTACCTTGCAGATCTTGACTCTCATCGTGACATGGACATTCTCAGCAACCATTTGATAAGAGCTTTGATGGACCTACAAGAGATGACCTTAAGATATGACCAACTGTTGAAGGAAAACCAACAGCTCAGCAAACGACTTAGCAAGATCACTGGCGAACTAGATTTGAAATCCACACTTTTACAGACCACACAGGATCAAACAGTAAAAGCAGATGAACGAGCAAGGGAGGCATGGAACAAAACGAGACAAATCGAAAAAGGCGCTAATTTTCAGACAAAGGAATACGAGAAGGCTATCAGCGAAAGGAATGCGTACTTCCTCGCTCTCTTGATGGAATCAAAAGAAGCTAAACAGTTGAGAAAGCAGGTGGAAGAAGAGAGGCAGAGAAATGAAGAACTGATGAGTAAGCTGCAAGAGTTATCACAGAGTTTTGACCGAGAACGAAACAATTCCCTGAAGCTTTCCGAGACGTTATCTCGCCAGAGAAGCAATGTCAAAACGGTCGACATCCTGAAACATGAAAATCGCGAGCTACAGGTCATTTCACAAAAGTTACAGATGGAGAGAAATCAACTGATCTCTGAGCTCAATGAGCTCAAAGACTGGACCGAAGCACTGATTTCCCGCTACGATTTCGCACAGAGATCCAACCAGAAATACCAAGAGAGTTACGACAAGGCTGTCGTTTATTGCTTTCAATTCAGAGAAAAGATCGAAGAGCTGCAGTTCCAGCTATCCATTTCTCAACGACAGCAGTCAAACTTCAAGACCAAAAACGACGAGCTTACTCGAGAAGTAAAACAATACCAAGAGCAGCGCGATTTGTACGGTGAAGAGAGAACAAAAGCCATCAAGGAATGGGACGGAGCTCGAAAAGAAAGGGATGAGATGTATCAGCAATGCAGTGACGCCCAGAAGGAAAAAGATGAAGCAGTGAGAAGATTTCTATTGGAGACCAGAGAGTTTGAGCGCCAACGTGAAACAGACACAGCTGAAATTAAAACTTTAAGAGAATGCCTGACGCACAGCGAGGAGGAGTTAAGGTCCTTAAAGAAGCAACTAAATGGATGTTCCTTGAAAATTAATCCATCAACTCCGGTAAGCAACTATAACTAGTTCAGTGGTTATTTCCTTAAACGAAAAGGTGTATGCGTAATGAAGTTTGAAGTTATATGAATTCTCGTATTCTCGACGTCTCTACTTCTCTTGGTTCTTCTCCTAATCGTACCTTGGTACATTTCAGTGACTTATGAGGTGACTTTTTTCGAGTCGTGGTTCGCATTTAATTGGCGAGACTCAGTTGAGCTAAGCAGTGATGAGGAGTCCAAACCAGCCAAAATATTACAATAAGGGATTTTGCGTACCCAAAATATCCCTGCATCTCCCTCAAGGAGGGGTGCGAAGAAGGTACACAAACACGTTTCATATGAGGAGGCTCCACCCGGATGTTCAACCTGCTTATCCTTATACATATCAACTTTTACTGAAAAGGTACCACTTTCGTACCCATTAAACAAAACCTCGTACTCCCTTCGTATTCCTCGACGACAAGCCAAGGTCTCAATTTGTTTTCTGGTGCATTTTTTCCTGTTTTCCTGTTGTTATCTTAAATATAGTTAATAGACCTTTCTCACTCGGCGGCCATGTTGAGTCTCAGGGGAATAAAAAGCTTTGTTTTTGCACGACAAGCCTCGGCCAGACGCGAATTCAGTGCGAGACTTGCCATGCAAAAACAAAGCTTTTTATTCTCCTGAGACTCAACATGGCCGCCGTGTGATAAGGGTCTATAACTGCTTAGTTACCTGCCTGCTTTTACACCAATGTGAAGCAAAAAGTAAGAGAAAGCGAAATGATCAGACCGGTGTTTTGCTACCACCTTCACAGATAGTCCTGAAATGCGGAGCTACAAATTCCAAGCCCCAACCTAAATGTTGCTCCCAGTTTCCAGCGCAGATATATTGCCCCAGATCCCATAACCAGTTGCCAAATTTTTTAACCAAATCCCAGGGCGTCAAATCCCGTTTTCCCAGTGAAAAAAAGGTGGAAAACCCGGTTCTCATTTTTCTCTTTCAGTAGCCTTTTTAGGCGAAGAATCAAAACATCCCTAAGTTAATAACTTTAGAAGCGGTTTTCTCTTTCATTTTTAAATGAAGCTAAAGCTGAAGTTTTCACACTGCAAAGGCAGGTTGACGTTTGCAGTTTGTAGGAGAACTGAAATCAATGCTTAGCTATGATCTGAGATGAACGCTATAGTCTTAAAAACTATCATCATTAACATGCATGTGATTTTAAATTGCCTCTCGATAATAGGCTTTGTATTGCAAAAATATTTACGATACACCATTTCATGATCTTAGGAGGGTAGCACCCCGGTCTACTGTGAGCTTGTACAGCCTTTACGTGATGATGGTTGTGAGGAGGATGATAACGAAAACTTTGACAGAAGGAATGGGACAGTCATTTCAAATCAGAAGTCAAAAAGCTCTACAGAGATAGTCAACATCATCAAAAATCGTTTCTACAAGATGTCTGAGACGCCCCTAAAGAATCCTGCCACTGACTCGGAGAGCTTTTTTGCTCAATGGCTGCCTCGTTTGCCTTACCAATCCTTGATCCCAGTGCTTTGCCCTAACTTTGGTGAAAGCTCACATGGCGACATATCTCAGGCTGCCAACGATTTGCCGCCTTCACCATCAGATAAAGATAACGACAGTGGAGTTCATTCTCTGCCCGCCTGCAACTCACCAATGGCCGATGGTCTTTCTGACGCAGAAGACCAGCAGGTCCAGCAGGACATGCCAACGGAAGTCCACTGCCTAGAAGAATGGAAAGGCGAAACTGCTGGCAGTCCATACACCACTAATGCCTTACCCGACGGTACGTGCCCTTGATCAGTCGAGAAGTCATGTTACCTTCTGTCTTGAAACCGCTCTTAGAGCGCCTTATGCTGTTTACAATAAGCTGCAGGAGGGTTTGAACCAGTTACAGATCTGAGCAAAGAGAAAAACGAAACAAATAGTGGACCTCATAGCGTAACTGATGACTCATTAAAGCACTGTCCTAAATGTCGCGTTAAAATATATAATCCTTAGCAGATTAGTAAATACATCGTGGGAAAAGGCTACTGATATGTAACATGGACAAACATAAGTTTTATTGACACACAAAAGTCAAACTTTGGCAATATCAGTGCAATGTACCACGTTAGAGTACGTGTCATCCAGATCAGTCGCGCATGCTTGTTTTCATGTACTTTCATTAACATTCTAAAACTTACGCTCCTCTCTTAGAATATTCAGACATCAGTGTGACAAACTTTCAAGGAAAATTTCATGGTGATGTTTTG
The DNA here is from genome assembly GCF_977016875.1 of Pavona decussata. Taxonomy (NCBI): domain Eukaryota; kingdom Metazoa; phylum Cnidaria; class Anthozoa; order Scleractinia; family Agariciidae; genus Pavona; species Pavona decussata. The sequence continues at coordinate 332,403 of NW_028145638.1, read as the reverse complement.
CTTGGTTCTTGAGATAATTGTTTTGAAATTTGATCACAAAAAGAAACACAAGAAGTTTCAAAATGCATGTCACAAAACAAATATTTTTGCGTTGCGTGTGATAATAATGTAAAAGGGCGAAGACTTCGTTGAAAAGGTGGTAAGATTAAAAACGAAGTATCACTTTGAAGTAAATGCACAAATTCGGCATATAAGATACCTGCTAATTTTTGAACTTTCCAATCAGTAATCTAATCGCATGTACAATTCGTCCATTTTCGTAATTAAAGCGCTAGCGTGTTTTCGCAATACAGTCAACTCTCTCGTAAGCGACCACCGTTGGGGCACGACAAAGTGGTCGCTTACAGGTCCTTACGGGAGGTGGTCGCTTACGGGAAAGATCAACAAAATAAGCCTAATACTGAATTGTTTAATTGATTACATAAAAATATTACCTTAGCAGATAAAATAAGGCAAATAGAGACTAATTTTTTTCTTTTTTCACATCTATTCATTCTTCTGATGAAACTTTGTATACTATTTTGGAACAGATCACTGTAACAATTCCCGTTTACATACAGATCTAATTATAGCCATCTTCTCTGTCTGTAAACTGTTATTATCTGTCAGCAGTCCGTGGTAGCGTCATTAAAAATTGAACTTTTGTCACTTTTGAATAATGATTTACTAACGATCATACGTGATTATGTTGGGTGGTAGCTTACCGGAAACAGAAAACAAAAGAATTTGTGTAATTCCTGGCCTAAAAAGTAGAGCGAGCCCTTGAAACAGTAGCCTCCCACGCAGTCGTTTTTAGGGGACTCAAATTACCTCCTCCCCTGTGGGGAGGAGGTAATTCGAGTCCCCTAAAAACGGCTGCGTGGGAGGCTATTGAAACAGTATTTAACTGAGAAACAAAACGGTTGATTACGAAGTGGTCGCTAGTTGATTGTATAACTGAGTTCTGATGCATTCGAAACATTTGTCTTGAATTTTGGAACACAGTTATCGACAACTTAATTGCAACCTTTTATGTTACTGATCAGGACCGTTTCCTTGCGGAGTTTTTGCCAAGGCCATTGTATTTTTTGAAACTTGAAACCGACTTCCTTTTCTTGCTCAGTGTTTGTAGCTTCTCAATCTCGGGTTAAATGGGCAAATTTGATCCGCTCGCGAGGGCATCTGCTTTTTTTTTTTTGCCTAAGATCGATTAGCCTGTGAACAGGCTCTCAAGTGGGGTATAGGGCGAAGACTAAAATCGAGCTCCGCTCGCCCGGCTCGCCGATTTTACTTTTCGCACTATACCCCACTTGGGAGCCTATTCACAGGCTAAAGATCGATTAGTTATGAACATAGAGAGAAAACCAGACAAAAAGCTTTCCTATAAAATGAAAAAAATTATTCTGATAAGCCTTTAGTTTACGCCTGAAAAGCGAAAGCGTACAATTTTCGCTTTTGACTGCACGCTGCTAAACTGAGCTCACGATCTTTTAGCAGTGGTAACCTCCAGCATCGGTAATTCCCCAAAATCGCTTTTTAAAATCAACCAGAGACGCAGTGAGGCAATAAATAACCAACAGATAGCAACAGATAAGTTAATATTATTTACAAAACATTCGAACTTATACCTTTTGAAATAAATAGGTTGCGTCTCCATACAAACCCTTATAAATCGAACCCTTGAAACACAATATTACATTGCTCATAGGGAAAGGTCACAGTTATGATATCAGATCGTGACGAAATGCATAACATTTACCAGATCTTTGGATAGTCCACAGTTTAGTGTACATAAATAAAATTCATATACGTTTTAATCCCTAATCGGATCATACCAAGTTCTAGTTTGATCGCGACTGCTGTGGCGTTCATTTTCGTTTGTCCGTTTGTCATTTTAACAAGGAATTGCCTCAGGTGAAGCATAATAATAATGATGATAATGATAATGATAAAAACGTAACTGAAAACGTAACCCGGTGCCTCACGACCCGAGTAATAATTGCAACTACAAAATATTAACGGCAGACTGATCCCAACGGCGGAGGTGACGAGCTTGATAGAACAAACAACAAAAGCTAGAATAACTAAAATATATTTGTTTTAAAAAAAAAAATTTTTTTGCCCGATATTTCGGTTTGCAATACAAACCTTCCTCGGGGGCTGAAAAGGATCGTTACAAAGAAGATTTAAAATATAAAATGTGTGACAATGGTTGGTTGTTTAGGACTAAGTTACAAGTGTGAGACATGTCAGTGGCGTGTTTCGTCACGTCTATTTATACCAAGAGGGTGCAATGTTTTAGCTTTGTTGATTAAATGAGCTTCACGAGCCTTTCTAACTGAGTCACGTTTGCTGCGTATAAGTTCAAGCGGGATTAGTTGGACGTCGTTGATTGAGTGGCCAGGTTGGTTGAAATGTAGCGAGACAGGAGTAGGGTTGAGTAGTTGATGGTGATTCAGGATAGATCTGCGATGCTCCCCGAAACTTTTCTTTCAACAATGAACACTATTTACAAGTACACGGGACAGCTATGGGAACCCGCATGGCACCTTCATACGCTAATCTATTCATGGGTAAATTTGAACAACACGCCATTGAAAACGCTCCTCTCAAGCCGTTCGTTTGGTGGAGGTTCATCGATGACGTCTTCATGATATGGACAGAAGGAGAGGAACACCTTAAAGATTTCATAAGATACTTAAACTCTGTTCACGCGAGTATCTTTTACCCATGAATACTCAAATTCCTCTCATCAAACACTCCCTTTCCTAGATGTCCAAGTCCACCTCAGCAACAACCACATCCAAACAGATCTCCACACAAAACCCACAGACAAGCATTAATACCTCCTCAAAACTTCATGCCACCCGAACCACACTAAACAAACTATTCCATTCAGCCTTTTCCTGCGAATCCGTCGCATATGCTCTACCGACGCTTTCTTTGATAAACGAAGCGAAGAACTCATCAAGCACCTGGTCCAACGTGGTTATAGCCGCTATTCCCTGCAAAAAGATGCAAATCGCGTACGAGCCATCCCACGTCACGCAACACTACAGCCACAAGAACAAAAAGCCACAAAAACAGAGAGAACACCCTTCGTCATATCCTTCAATCCTGCTCTTCCCGAAATCTCATCTATTGTGAAAAAACATATCAACATCCTCCAGTCCTCCGCCAACTGCAAACAAGTTTTCCCTCATCCACCAGTTATCGCCTACAAACGTAACGCAAGTCTACGTGATCTCCTGGTCCATTCCGAGCTACCTCAAAACAAGCCCTCCAATCAACAACCCGCTGGAATTCATAAATGCAACCAGCCACGATGCCTAACTTGCCCATTCCTCCAAGAAGGTCAAACGAACTACACTTTTTTCAACACTAACGAATCACGCAAAATTACTGACTTCATATCTTGCAATTCCAAAAACCTAATCTATTTAATTCAATGTAAGAAGTGCCACTCCCAATACATTGGGGAGACTAAGCGCAAACTTAATGAACGTTTCGGGGAGCATCGCAGATCTATCCTGAATCACCATCAACTACTCAACCCTACTCCTGTCTCGCTACATTTCAACCAACCTTTTTTTTTTAACAAATATATTTTAGTTATTCTAGCTTTTGTTGTTTGTTCTATCAAGCTCGTCACCTCCGCCGTTGGGATCAGTCTGCCGTTAATATTTTGTATTTGAGATAATTTGCTGATCCAGGTCTACAAGTGATCCGGCACCACTCATTGGTTTGTCGCTGTGGAATTGCAGATTTTATTGTAATAATTGCAAGTCAATTTTGAAGCGAATTTTATTGGCACGTTTTTATATGTTTCACAAAAACTGTTGGGAATACGAGGAATCGAAATTCTATGGATTCCTGGCCGTCAACTCTCGGATTTCCATTGTAGAAGTTCTTCTTTCGACTGTTTCGATTAACTGTTTCATAAGGTTTGTTTTCCTAAGCTCCAAAAACGAATAAATACATTTTCAAAATAGATCAACAAACCACTCTCCATCAAAACAAACAATGCAAGGTCATGATTTGCTAAACTGTGTTGTGATTCGCTCGGAATAGTATCCGCCTAGTGATTGGTTAATTAATTAAGCCTACACCAATTTGCATAATTAATGAGCTAACGAGTGGGTGAGTCAGAACATTTGCATAAGAACCCTTACAATAACTCGTTTCTATGCTATGCATATTTACGAGTTAAAAAGGAATAATACAAACCTGAAGTGTACCAATTGCCAAAACATCCATCACTCCTCGTTATGCAGAAGTTTTATTGCGGCAAGATGAAAGCAATATGGTCTTTGGCGATACACAACCCATTAGCGATATGTTTTAACTATTTGTATGATACAATTTTTAATAAGTTGTGTTGAAAATTCAAACATTGAAATACTCTCCCCCCCCCCCCCCCCCCATTAAGTCTCCCTTTTTGACGCCTCAAAATAACGAACTTCCATGGGCCAACAAAATTGAACTTTTGCAGTGCTCAATCCATCACAAGAAACCATGAATTTTTCAAGCTTTCTACGATTTCATAAGAATTCCTTGGTAGTGTTAAGTATGAGATCCTAGCATTTTATGAAAAGTTACAGAAACCTCTTTAGACTAAAAGAGGGTTTTGCATGCTAAAAAGGTGAGTATTTTTTCTCTACCGATGTCAAGTTTCCGGTTTGTAGGATGAAACCGTGTTATTTCATCGAGACGTAACTTATCGATGACATCAATAAAATTAATGCAATGAGTAATCAATAGGTAATCGATGGGTAATCAGTTGATTAGTCATTGATTATTGCTGATGATCAATTTTTCAACTTTTTTCAAATTTTCAGTCATTGATTAGTCATTGATGACATTGATTAGTCGTCAACATAATCTCGTGGCCACACAAACCATACCAAATCGAAAACAAAGAATTTAAAACAATTCCTTATTTACATTTATAGATCGACACAACGCCTTAGACGGAAAACTTAACTAAAATTTACACGTACATTTTCTAGACTTTGATAGCCAGGAGAGTCAGACAACTCGACCTTCTGAACATTTCCTTTTCGGTAAATTCACCGTCCATGAAATCAATATGATGCATGCCGTTTCGTTTTTCTCATAGATGGCCTATACCTTGTAATAGACTAGATGCGACTATGAATTCTGTTACTTTTCCCGTTTAACCTTGCATGTATAATTCCTCTTTGCCTATCATAGTCGTCGCGAACCATTGACGTAAAGATTTATAACAGGAAACGCAGTTATGAGAAAAAAATGCCGCATAATAATATGTGTAATCAATGAGTAATCGATGAGTAATCAATAGCATCAATGAATAATCAATGACATCGACGGCTACCTTATTATAGGAAATTAACAATGCACTTCAGTTAACGCGATTTTACAAATTATTAGTTCATGACTCCTCTATTGGCTCTTCAGTCACTATTTTTTTAATTGATAGGGTCTAGTTAGGCTTCAAAACCAAATTTTCTGCTTTGAAAAAAACTTAGAAACATTCGCGCACTTGTCTTGGAAGGTTTTATTGACGGAAGCCAAAACGCAGTTTGGCAGTCAGAAATGTAAAGTGCGGGTTTGCAGAATTATGGAAATCGTAGTAAATAAAGCAAGATGCTTATCGAAAAATTCGCGTGAATTTAATGCATGTAAACTTAACTTTTGAAAAATTCGCGTTAATTTAGTGTAACGTAAATTTTCTTCGCGTCGTCAACGTGCATTGTTAATTTCCTATAGTAAGGTAATCGATAGGCCACAAAATTTCATCGATTAGTCATCGATTACCCATTGATCATCGCCAATAATCAATGACTAATCAGTTGATTACCCATTGATTACCCATCGATTATTCATTGATGTCATTGATCATTGATTAGTTACGCCTGGTTTTATTCTTACCGCATACAACTTGACATTTTCAAGTGCGTTGAGTAAACAATTTATGAATTTCAAGTCTTCATTAAACAATTCAGCTAAGTATGAAAGTGTTTATTGGGGTTTTAAATTTTCGCAAACCTTTCTCCAGGCGTAGTCAATCGTTACACCGATAACAATCATTACCTATATCAACTGCCTGCAATCGATGAAAATCGATGAAGAAAAAAAGTTGTGAGTTCGATTACTGATGATTACCAATAGATATCAATAACACTTGGTTCGTCGATTGGTATCGATTACTATTGATTGTTATCGGAAACGATTTTTGTCTTTTTACAAGTTGAACTGATAAAATCATTGTGACACTTTGTCCGCATGGTTTTAGCAAGTCATTCAATCTTCATATCATAGCATGAAGGAGATTTACCGAAAGAGATTACATCAAGAAAATACTTGGAACAGCTAACATGAGCATCACAGTCTTTTTTCTATATTTGCTTACTCGCCTGGCTTTAATGCAGTTTATCATACCAAAAGAAGACGCAGCCAGAGTAGCGGTGTGCAACCCTCTAGCCTGGTTGTAGCATTGCTACGTAATGAAGCAAATAAAAAACAAATTAGTGTTTTTGTAATTTCAATTATATTTGGTTTAGGAAAGAAACGTTAAAATGAATCTCAAAGTGAATCAAGAAAGAATAACGCCGTCAGCAGCATGGCAGTAACAAAAGGACTGCCATCTTCAGTTCAGAATCAGCTGACTTTGCGGGTATCTGTATCTATGGCGATGATTAATTGATTACATCTGCTTCGCGCGTTGCTGTGTGAGTGTTCAAGGTACAACTGTATGGCGAACGAACAAAGGTTTGAATCTCTCAACGACGAAAGCTTAAACACAGTCGATCTCTTTTCAAACAGAAAGAGAAAGGGCATGGGAGTAAGTGAATACGTAAGACCAGGAAAAGCGAGAAGATGGTCCGACGTCGAGGTTGATCATTTGGGCAAATCAATATGGCGCGGGTTTGTTTTCTTCAGATTCTGGGTAGATTTTGGTCTCATACCCTTGAGTCCAGGTGTTGCATCAAACATGTTGCATTCGTTTGGCCACCTCGTTCAACACTGCAACATCATCCGACAAATGTTGGATGATGTTGCAATCTTTTTGCCAATCGATAACAAACAATAAAAACTTTTTTCTGGCAATTGGTGATTGATTTCCGATATCGATTTCTATCGATTGACGACGCCTTGATTTCTATGTAAATTTTTGCGCGCGGACGTTAAATTTGTATAACTTACAAACCGGAGAGTTTTCATGAACAGAGAAAACTAAATTACAAGTACTCACCTTTCAGCACATGGAAATCTTTTTTGGTGCAAAGACCGTGATTTCTCACATTAGGGATTTAAGAAACCACGACGGCAAAGCCAACGAAAACGTGACTTGAAAAATATTTGTTCGCGTTACTTGTACAACTTCGCGAATTTCCAATTCGTTCAATTTGTACAATGTGGCCGAACTATCCAGTAACAAAACAGGTTTGAATGGTCTTCAAGCTGAGACAGAGAATACAAATTTTACCGCGTTCTCCAGAAAGCCTTACCACCTTTTCCAGAAAACCTTGAATTTGGTCATTTCACGTTGTTGTCTGGCAGAGGACGGCAAAAAATGTACCAAAATTTATAACGCATGTGCAGAGCCTTTGTTTCTCTCATTAAATCCTATTGTTTTGGGAGGTTCCCGTTGCCGTCGCCGTACGCTTGTTAAACTCGCTATTTTGCGGACGAACGCGTATCCCGCAAAGCAATAGTATTAGAAGAAAATGTACAGGAATTGGTAGAGCTCGCCTTATTTTCTTTCCTAAGGGTCACTTTCAACTCAATATATTGAGTCGAAAACTATTGTACATAACTGACGATATCGATATTAGTACAAGTTTTCGGTTAGTGCTTACTATTACTATTTTCAAGCTGTGAGAACAACTAGAGCCCCATCCACACCAACAAAACATGTTTAATTAAACCAGGTTTAACAAAATGAAAATTGGCAACAGAAAGCTCAACCATTGGCTTTGAAATAGGATTCAAGTAAACTTTAACTTATGCTGTCATTCGTGCTAAATCTGTAGTCGACAAAACTCCGAAAGAAGCTTTTATGAAGGAAACAATTTTCAACTGTGTTTAACAAAACAGCTTTTAAACGTGTTTAAGCCTTGGTGTGAATGGGGCACTAGGTCTGCTTGCTTTGGGTTTTCCTTTGGTAAAACCTATGACTGGTTCAAAAACGTTGTACAACTTGCTTTGAGCAATCGTAAGGGACCTAAAGAGCAGTGTCCAAGGCACCAGCTTTTGGAGTTCTCGACCGATCAATGGCAGGCGCCCTTTGGCGAGGTTCTGGAGTAATGCTGTCGTCAATATTGTGTGGACTGGTAACACTTTCGTCTTGCCGTTTATCCAAGCGGTGTTCCTGTAGGTGTTCGGTCTCAGACAGGTCATCCGCAATTACTGAGTAGTAGGAGGAAGGGGCTCCACTGTCTCTGGCTGAGCGGGATAAACGTAATAAATCAAATCTGTTTTCAGCAGACGTGGAGCAAAGGATAGGGATCAGATCTTGGCAAGGGAGACGAGACAACCATTGAGCAAAAGCGATTTCTGAGTCTGTACCAGGAATATCGAGGGTCTTGGATAACCGCCTTTTGATGCTGTTGACTATCTCTGTCGAATTTCTAGACTTCCGGTTTAAAACTGCCTCATATCCGCTACCAAAGACGTCGTCATGGTCTTCATCAACATCGTCATCTGGACTGTTTCCTTCCTGAAACGTAAGAAGTCAATTAACAATATTTCACTGATGTCGATGAGAGGTCGATGATGGTGGACATTTCGCGGCGAGGTAAATATCTGCCAGTATTCACCGACAATAAACAGTGACAGTGTTTTTACACGCTTTGATCTGCCTCTTAATCACCGTATAGCGTTTGTTTTCCATATCCCGTCATGGTCCTGGATTATTTCCTACCTGAGTTTTTTCAGTCAGAAATAAAGTGGCTAATTGGGTTCGGCTATCCACTGATATAGTATACAGTAGAACCCTGCTTAATTCGGACAGCTCGTATTACGGATAACATTCTTGGTGCTACACCATACATTTTACTTAAGATTAACCCGGCCGCTTAATAAGGACACTCAGTAATACGGACACTCTTTCTGGTGCCAACGGTGTCCGTAATAACAGGTTCTTACTGTGTACTACTAAAATGTCTTTTTTAGCTTGGCTTTGATAGTGGACATCCTCTCTTGTAGTGGATTATTTCACGGGTCATGAGGCCATGCAATGTTTCTAATGCGACACGAAGCCTATCAGTTTTGGCATTTAATAATTAGGGTACCCGTATCTTAGTTTTGGGAAGCACTAGGAAAATGGGAACAGCTATAATCTTGGATGGAATAAAATAAGACATTAAGCCCCCTCCCCCCCCCCCCAAAAAAAAAAAACATTAATGATGAATTCGCACGGAAAGCAAAACTAGCCGTTTTTCCATCATTGAAATAGGGGTGAGGGGTAGTTTTTAATTTGTTTATTTGAATCGTTCAAGATTGTAGCTATTCACAATACCAAGAGAGGACACAGGTAGTGATTTTGCCTTCCGCTATTATTACATTGGCTTGTGGTCACCAATTTGTGAAAGGGGGGGGGGATGGATAAGTGCAGTTTATCAAAATGAGGGTAACGTCAGTACTAAAGGTGTACCATTTTGTATATTCAGCTTATGGTTTTATCTTTTCCTGGTTTCTGAGGAGCGTTAACTGTCGATCTGAGCACTGAGGCGGTCTTAAGTATTTTAGGCAGGTTTTAGCGAGCAAAATCACTGTGAAAAAAATCCTGTTGGCGCGAGAAAAACAACAACAACAAAAAACCCAAACAAACAAGTTGCAGTAGCTTACCGGAGATAATGGCTCGATTTCCTGTAAGCAACGTGACTTCAGCTCTTCCTCGGCTTGCACCAAACGTTCTCTCAAAGCTTGAATTTCAGTTTCATGTCGGCGCTCAAACTCTCTAGTCTCCTCAAGAAATCTTTTCAGAGCTTCATCTTTTTCCTTCTGGGCGTCACTACAATTCTGATACATCTCATCCCTTTCTTTTCGAGCCTCGTCTCGTTCCTTAATAGTTTTTATTCTCTCTTCACCGTACAAATCGCGTTGCTCTTGGTATTTTTTCACTTGTCGAGTAAGCTCCTCGTTTTGGGCTCTGACGCTTGACTCTTGCCTCTGAGAAAAGGATAACTGGAATTCCAACTCTTGAATCTGTTTCCTGAATTGAGAGCAATCAACGAGCACATTATCATAATTCTGTTGGTATTGCTGTTTGTTTTTCTCTAGGACATCGTAGTGGGCCTTCAGCGCTTCGGCACAATCCTTCAGCTCGTCGAGCTCAGAGATAGCTTGGTCTTTCTCCATCTGTAACTTCTGCGAGATAAACTCTAGTTCTTGATTCCGATCTTTTAGTCCTTCCACCGTTTTTAAACTGTTTCGCTGGCGGGATAATGTATTTGACAGCTCTTGGGAATGGTGGTCGAAATTCTTCGCCAAATCTTGCAGCTTTCTCATCAATTCTTCTTTTTGTCGACTTGCTTCCTCTAGCTGCTTTCTCAGCTGTTTAGCTTCTTCTTCTGACGACAGAATTTTCATGCAAACGGCAAGAGAACAAGCATGTCTGTCGCTCGTAGCTTTCTCAGATTCTCTTCTCTGAAGATTGGCGGCTTCCTCAGCTTTTACTGCTTTGTCCAATGCTTCTCTTGCACGTTCCTCTGCTTTCTTTGCCTGGTCTTCCACGGTCTGCAAGAGCTTGGATTTTACATCCAAATCACCACTAACCTTGGCGAGATTTTTGCTGAGCTGCTGGTTTTCCTTCAACAGCTGATCATATCTAAGGGTCATCTCTTGTAGATCCGCAACCGCCCTTCTCAAGTGATTGGTAAGAAGGTCCAAATCGGCACGCTGAGGGTCAAGTTCTAGAAGACAACAGTGGCCAGTTGAATAAATCGTAACATCGGACGTTAAGGCTTATGTCAAACATTCAGCCCGGTAAAAAGCACTATGGTACTATACTGATTCCGTTTGTTGACTGTTAAAATTTAAAAAAAAACACTCTTCGTTCAAATTAAAAGATTGTACGTTTGCTGTGTCAAGTATAGATCGCACATGCAGCCAATCAGAGGTGGTTTGCAACCAATCCCTGGAGATCCAAAACGACAACGGTATGGCGGTCATGTTGGATGACAAAACAAATGGTTCTGTCATCCAACATGGCTGCCACACCATTGTCTTTTGGATTTCTAGGGATTGGTTGCCAACCACCTAGTATACAGGTATGAAATTTGAACCGTGTCCCCTTGGGAATGGAGCCGGCTACAATTTGGGGACTGTACTGGGCCTGCGCGGGTTTCATTTGGATTTAGTTACAGCTCACGTTACATTCACACAAACTTCAGTCTCGGTTTCATTGCGAGAATTGCTCACTGAAAGGAAAATGTTTTCAATACCAGGGGCCCGTTTCTCGAAAGTCCCGGTAACTTACCGGGCCCTAAAACTACATTTTAAAATGTTTTTCGCCGATTACACAGTAATTACAGACATGCTACATGGCCAATGTTTTCATAGAATTATAAGATTTTAAAATTTAGTATTCAAAGGTAACAAAACTTGACTTCTGTTAAGAAACATTTATCACCAAAGACACTTATCGGGCTGGGCGCCCGTTTCTCGAAAGTCCCGGTCACTTATCGGGCCCGATAAGTATATTTTTAAACGTTTTTTCGCCGATTACACAGTGATTACAGACCAGGGGCGTAGCCAGGGGAGGGTTCCAGGGGTTCCGGAACCCCCCACCCGCGTCAAGGAACCCCCCCTCTCCTACTTTTAACAGTGATTTTATCCCAGCAAGAGTGTAATGGACTCTCGGTTCCTGAAATTCTTCGCTTTGTGCTTTGTTCTATCCTTACAATAAGAACAGTGAACGTCATTGTGGTATCTATTTGCGTTTCACTTGCGTTTTTGGAGACATGAGCAGAGCTGGGATTCCTGTGTAACAAGATGCACGTGTGTGCACAGCAGAAATGCCTGCGAAATTAGTAGACGATCCACTGGTGTTGTTCGAGCTGGTGGTTTTCCTACTAATGGCGCGGTCTTGTGCAGCCTCTTTAATCTTCTCCCTGAGCTGGTAGTCGTCGGAGAGAGAAATCCTGACATTGAAGCAGCGCTGGAGTTTTATGAGAACGACCTTCTTTCTCCTCATGCGGTTGATGTTGAGCTCCTGCGATGGAAGAGAAAGTGGTGCAGCACTGAGGATGCCGACCTTCCCACAAGTGCAGTTCAGACACTCGCAGCATGCGGTCGAGAGTTCTTTCCTAACATCCACACCTTGATCCGAATTTTGTGCACGTTGCCGATTACGTCAGCTGAATGTGAGCGCTCATTCAGTACACTAAGAAGATTAAAAACATACCTGAGGTCGAGCATGTCAAGCGAGCGAGAGTCTGGGCTGGCGTTGATGAACATCAATTACCACCGAGACATAAATATCGAGGAAGTGATAAACACGTTCGCTCAACTGCAACCAAGGCGTCTTCTGTTTGTGTAGCGTAAACGCCAAAGTCTTGTACGTACGTAATGTGAGGATTTTAGACCAACCGTTCTCGTTGGAACCAATTTGGAACCCCCCCTCCTAGAAATCCTGGCTACGCCCCTGCAGACATGGTACTTGGCCCGCAATGTTTTCATGGAATTGTAAGATTTGAAAATTTAGTATTCAAACCTACCACAAATTGACTCGATAAGTATATTTTTAAACGTTTTTTCGCCGATTACACAGTGATTACAGACATGGTACTTGGCCGGCAATGCTTTCATAGAATTGTAAGATTTGAAAATTTAGTATTCAAACCTACCACAAATTGACTTCTGTTAAAAACATTTATCACAAATTTCACTTATCGGGCCCGGTAAGTTACCGGGACTTTCGAGAAACGGGCCCCTGGTTGCCGGTTAACATCATCCGCCATTTTGCTTTCCTTTTTTTAGAAATCGCTCCCACCTCATCACAAGTAGCTACAAGTATTTACGTTATTGTACCGCATTTTGCATGAAAAACAAATGAAGCATCCGAACTGCTTTCCAGCCGAAGATAGTTTTTGAAACAGGGTTATGTAAAACGGGTTTTCACCGTTATCAAGAGCTATAATTACATATTTTACCTGTGAAAGTCTTGAAAATGGGATTCTCTCCTGTTTGATAACAAAAGAAGTCAACAATGACAAAATTGTAATTTACTCTTCTATTGCAATATTTAAGATAGAAGAACTGAACTGAAATATTTATTCATATATACCCGGAAGTAGTGGTGAAGGGTGAGTTAGTTTGAATAATTTATAAATATTTTTCCTAGTCATCTTTGTATCTGACTGCCTGCAGATAGTTTTACATAATAAGAACCACTTAATTTTCGTATCAGCAATAATTGTGCAATGCTCATTTTACGCGACCCTCTTGAAAATCTCTTGAAATTAAAGTGCCTCGAAAAATATATTTAATAAGGTAATTCTGGGCTTGCTTTGCAAATCCACTTTATTTCCAGATTTTTTCTGTGTTATAGTCATTTTCCTCAGTTTAAACTTTACTCATCGTCCTCACAAAGTGTCGTGAAAATATAGATAGGCAATCAGATTCATTATGACATTAGCAATTTAAATCGTGGTTCATTTCCAGTCTGTTGCTGATTTATGTCGTGCTGTCACTGGTGATTTACTTTCGCTATCAGTATAAGCGCCTCGGTGATGGCTTAAAAACGTTTTATTGCTGTTTTGGTTCACAAACTCTTGCAAGTTTTGGACCTGGTTGTGGGAATTTGAAACAGACTCTCAACGTGCCACTTACATTTGCCCAGTGCAAACTGAATAGCAACTTGCGAGAAACGGTCTCGTAGGCAAATTTGCAATGCGGAAATAGAGAGCGAAATTGTAAGACAGTTAATATTCGTGGCCAAAATGCACTGGATTTCGTTTATGTTGCTGTTAGCTCATGCAAGCTTTGACTTTGATCATTTTATAAATGTTTTGAGTTCAAAGAGCCGTATTACAACCCCCCTCCTTCCCTCGGATATTTGGTTAGGCAGTTCCTGACTTACTTGTAGTTGCTTTCTGTCCCGTCAAATTCTCGTAAATGCCTGGGTTTAACAGCTGTACAACATCAAGAAAATGCACCAGACTTTCTGTGCCTTTAGTCTCCAGGATGTCCAGCAGCTTGCCAGCCTTGCGTTCGGTCGTCTTCTCCGCCTGCACGAGCTCACAATCTTCACTGTCGAAAACTGCCTTACTCCGCAAATAATCGAAAAGGAGAGTGCGATCAACGCGCAGTTCCTGAACGACTTGCACTCGATGACTTTTTAAATTCTCCCACACCTCGTCTACGTTGTAAAGATTCATCGCGCTATCTGGAAAAGTTAAAAGCGCAACATAAGGAAATCAAAGTACCACGATCAACAGTGAATTTACGGTTACGCAACAATTTCTGTAAGCGTCTGACTCTGTCACTAACGCCGGAAAATCAGTCAAGCAAGAAATTATGGCTAATTGATCTCCGTCGTTTCATACCATCTGGGAAAATTCCCTTTTTCTTTGACCGCACCTTCGATAAATACCGACACAGTTTTTGAGACAGTTGTTTAACAGAAATGGACGTGGAACTGATGGTGAGCTTGTTTGTGCCAACGGACCAAAAATGAAAAGTTAAATGAATGTAAATATATGAAACATATAGTTTGAACTGCGGATGAAAGATCAAATAGAGGAAAGATCCTTGCAGTTAGTACGCAACTTAAGCAGTTGCGAAAAGGAAGCCTGAAAAAAATTCAGGCTTAAACCGTTCAAGCCTGAATCTTTTTTTCAGGCTTTCTTTTCGCAACTGCTTAAGTTGCGTTCTAACTGCCAGGATCTTTCTTCTATTTGATGGAAAAGTTAAAGTTGATGAAATAAATAAACTGGAAATAGCAGAATTAATTTTTCAAATTCTACGAGTAAACTTTCCTGTCCCTGTTCCAAGTTCCAAGATTCGTGTAGGCTGTTCTGATGACGAATAACGAGGTAAGATACCAAGTTCTTAGAATAACTCGGTCTACTGCGATCGTAAAGTTGGGATGTTGAGAAACCGCTTTCTGCGATGGGATGCACAGTGGTTTGGGACATCTTACGTGCAATGAATGAGTCAACTGTTGCAGCACTGGGAAAAAGAAAGAATTCGAGGAATTAGAAGTATATACCCTTAAATCTGCCCGCGTCACATGACGATGAAACTTTATACGAGAAACGGTCGCTCTAGAGGTTGCCCCGTCCATCCAGTAGTCCCAACTGATCGGAATTTTCCGATCGTTCTTGTAACGTCATCGTCCGACTGCTTTCTCGAAATAAACAAATATGGCACTGTCCAGAGTGCGTTATGTCCCTTTGCATTAGGTGATAAATTTGCCGGCTGCCAGCTCTGTAGGGACAACTATTCCTCATTTTGCACCGCTGCAGGATTGACAAAGCAGCTTTTTCGACGAGTGGATGAATGTTTACAGACCTTACTGTTTTATATCTTTGCCTATAACTACGGGACTGAAACTCTACTAAATCGTTTCAAAACGACCTAGAACCGAAACCACCCAGGACACAAAAGGAACAACAGAGGAGAGAAATTTTTTTTGAAAAATCATTTCTAATTTTGTCTTCAAATTCGAATACTTTCCCCATACAAACCCTTAGAAGTAATAACAGACCTCTCAACCTCAAAACACCGAAAATCTGGAGACTGAGGTAAAAAATCTGGAGATTGATTGATCAGCATACAAAACCAAGTAATCACAGGTGCTGGTCAGGTTCATTAGCAACTTCCGCCATTTTGAAAATGTGAGTGACCAAAATGCGAGAGACTGGTAATGAAAAACCTCATTTCCAGCGAACAGCGGATGAACTTATTTACTAACTATGGATTGATTTCGACAGAATTGGCACAAGAAAGTCACCTAAACAAGCCAAAAATGAAATTATAGAAGGAAATTGTATCCTTTCAGCTTGTGACTCTGTTTATCGTGAGATTTTTGTGTCTCGCCGTGAGACTGAACTGAAAACCGTGAGTGTCACGGCAAAATCGTGAGGCTTGAGAGGTCTGTTATAATTTCGCTATTCGCAACGATCGCAGCTTTAAATTACGTGACGCTAATGTTTACGTTACAAAGGTCAACACAAATCATACAGCTTGGGCTACCTGTGTTCGATCGTATCCAGTGATCCTCGCCAAAATCATCAAAATCATGAAGATTCCTCGAATCCTCAGTCTTTTACCCGGTCATGCAACAGTTGCATCATTCATTGCATGTAAAATGTCCCAGACCACTGTGAATCCCATCGCAGAAAGCGGTTTCTCAACATCTCAACTTTATGATCGCAGTAGACCGAGTTATTCAAAGGAAGCTGTGACCTTCTTACTCGAAAAACTTGGCATTCTACCTCGTAATTCGTCATCAGATCAGCCTACACGAGTCTTGGAGCTTGGAACAGGGACAGGAAAGTTTACGCGTACGTTGCAAGAAGTCCTTCGTGGCAGTAACGTCCAAGTCATAGCAAGTGAACCAGTTCTTTCCATGCGGCAGGAGTTTATAAAGAACTTCCCGGATATTGAAATCAAGGACTTCTCAGCGGAAAATATTGGTAAGACATAAGTTACAGAGTATGTTTTCCTTTGTTTTTCTGCTGTTGATTTTTAATAGTTGTTAATATTTATTTTATCTAACATACATCCGTAGGGGTTGGGGAAGGAGGGGGGGGGGGGGGGGGGGCTTGAGGTGGGGAGAAGCCTGGATGCGAGATGCCAGTTGTCCCGGATTATCATTCAACACATTGTAACAATATACACTTAATGTATGGTCCCGAGGGAAACAGTTAGTTTTGTTTTCCCGAGAGTCCTGATATTCGTCTTAGGAGACATCAGGACTTGAGGGAAAACAAAACTAACTAGTTTCCCCGAAGGACCAAACAATAAATATTTAGACTTTCCCTTCAACAATCACAGCAAAACAAACAAACAACTAACAGGGCAACTGAGGAATTGTATCCCGGTCGGGATACATTTGTATTTGATCAGGGGCATGTGACCAAGAATCAACCAATCACAGTGCTCATTTTGTCGAGTTAAAGTCTAGGTATATAACAATGCCCAAATGTAGTCATGGTGCACTCAATATTCATTGTCATACAAGAAGAAAAAAAAAAAAGAAAAGAATAAAGAAAAATACATTGTGTTTTCCGGAAAACAAAATTATGGAGAAAAAATTACATGGCTTAAAGGGAGGCATAACTGATGGAGAGTGACTTATTTTATTTTCATGAGAGACAAGGCACAGGAAACATATAATGATACATCCAATCACTGAAGGGGATTGGGAAAGTTAAAAAATTGTGTATTTCGGGGTCCTTATCCTGCATTTTGCTGATCCAAATAGCATATCTCGCAATTAAGAAATAGAGGCGCACTTTTTATATTGCTGGAAAGAAAAAAAAGGTTTAATTCTAATATTATTGTCAGTGCTTTTATTTTCTGTCAAGAAGCCAGGGCTTTCATCCATAATAGCTGTAGTAAAAATCCCCAGCTACTGGAACTTATGGACACCCCTAATGAGTGTTTCAAGCAAAGTTTAATCTGTGGCTACCAAGAGGCAGATTGTAAAACTTGCTTCAGGTATGCAAGCTTTAGACATGGCTTGTATTTTGCTGTCAGCTGTGCCAAATTAAAACCAAGTGATAATGACATTGATGATAGAGTGGTTTTCAATTGAGTGTCGAAAGTAATTTCATGTTTGCTTTGGTTTGGCATTACTATGCTCTGTGATTGGTTAACAGAACTTGCGCCACTTTCTCAACCAATCAGAATCCAAACCAAAACCAATCATGTTTTGGCAGGATGTGTTTTCCCACGCTTGGCACCAGTTTCATGTATTTGTTTTGAATTCTGATTGACTTTTTGTTGCGATTGGCCACTTTGGTTTTGGTTTTATGACACTCAATTGGAATTAAACTGCTCTGATGGTTCCACAGGGCTGAGAATAATTATGGTCTTTTGATAAATTGTTTGCAACTGTTGTCCTGCAGATTTGCCTGATGCTAGTGTACAATCTGTGATTGCTGCTCAATGTTTCCATTGGTTTGCCAACAACAAGGCCATTGCTGAAATTCAACGTGTACTTGTTCCAGGCGGCAAACTAGGTCTCCTTTGGAACAACTGGGATCACTCCATGCCTTGGGTGAAAGATGTAAATGAACAAATTATGCTCCCTTTGTACTGGGAAACAAATACACCTGTGGGAAGAACAGATGAGTGGAAGAAAGTCTTAGATTCATCTGCAACATTTGGACCCATAGAAGAAGGTGAATCATTCAAAAGTGAGCAGCAGTTTACCTTTGATGAGCTTATAGACAGAGTCATGTCAATAAGTGTCGTACAAATCAAAAATGAGAATGAAAAGAAAATGGTGAAAGAGAAGGTCAGATTAGTTTTGAACAAACACAATGAGCTTGAGAAGAGCAAAATCATTCTCCCTTATATTGTAAAAATGTACTGGGCTGAAAGAAAATGAATCATTTTTCTTGAGAAGCACAAGTCTGGGCAAATAATATTAAAATGTTTGGTAGTATACTCATTGATACTGTAGAATTCTAAAGTGATGATGTCACAAAAACTAAATTTATGAAATTATGGGATTAGGTAGTATGTTCGGAAAGAGCGTGATGAAAAATGCCCACTTGCCCAAAAATCAGCATCTTATTGCAATTTGAGGGTGAGATATTAGCTCTGTTATGCCCTCGTGACTCCATACAAATCCTTCTAATTTTGTCTCAGTTTGGAACTGAGACAAAATTAGAAGGATTTGTATGGAGTTATCGAGGCATAACAGAGCTAATATCTGGTTCCCAAATTGCGATGAGATTCTGATTTTTTGCAAGTAGGTATTTTTCATCATGCTCTTTCCAAATATACTTTCTACCAAATCCCATAATTTCAAAAATTCAAATATTTGTGACGTCACACTTTAGAACTCTATTAATCGACAAATATTAGCCAGCATGCATTAGTTTTCTTCAGTGCCATTGCCCTCTCTCCTTTGAAAGTGGGCTGATCAATCAGTTAAAAAAAAGAAAAGAAAGAAAGCCAAGAAAAGAAACATTGACACAAATAAATCATTTCATGCAAGTGTTTTATTTATTTTCCCTGTGATTATAGAAGACATAATATTCTTGTGCTTGTAATTCGAATTTAGCAATCAGTGTAATTAGTACTTGATGTCTGTAAGATGTGTTGATAATATTTTTCAATAAAAATTATCTGTAAGAAAAAAGTGGTCAAAATTATTATACGCAAACAGGACCCACCAAATCACAAAATAGATGGTGGTCTCTGCCTGCACCCCTTCCCCACCCTCCCCTCTATCCAGCAGTAGAAAACTACCATGAGATTCAAATCTCGCTTTTCTTGTTTATCTAGTCAAGCAATGCTGACTCTTGTTAGCAGAATATTTCTGTGGCTACTCAAATTTTAAAGCCAATAAAATTTTATTGGTAATGTTCATGAGATAGGTGCTGTTTTCAATCAGTCTCCTACCCTGGCCACGAAAGGCTGCCTTTCCTGGCCATGTTAGTTCCAAGGCCCGCCTTTTTCAGCAGTTAAGTTGTAAGTTGGGCTTTCTTGGATTTCCCAGCCTGGAAAAGTTAAGTCTGAAAGGAAGCCCAGTATCTTTGACCATCTTAGTCATGTTGTTCCAGGAAAAATATGTTTGCCTTGTACATATCACATTTTTCTCAAAAGTGAAAAAGCAAAAATGTGTCGTTGGTTCCTATCCCAAGGCATCAAAATTTGTCTCACTCGTTTCCCAATCGTTTCGCTTAAAGTTGTTTCGCTAATGGATAGTTCAGTTGCAAACGTCTTAGATTAGTTTGCTAACGTTATTATGCTTTAACAGCAACAAAAAAATATACTAAGGCAAGGCAACTGGGAAGAAAAAAAGTAACGAATTGAACCTTCCTTTGACTTAAAGGATGCACTAGCCAGTTGACTATGCTTAGACATTTCGCTTACGTAGCCTGTGAACAGGCTTCTAAGTGGGGTATAGAGCGAAAAGGAAAATCGGCAAGCCGAGCGCGGTATGGGGGCATGGTACGGAGGGGTATGGAGAATTTCCGTGTAGGTAAGGCCCCGTGGCCAGGGAATGCAATGGAGGAGTGCGCCGCCATCAAGAACAAAGTGAACCTTTCCTGTAGACTTGTTTGTTTGCTCATTCTAGGTTCGAGTCCAGATAGGAGCGAGGAATCAAATAATGCTGGTGGATAACCGCACATCTCAACCTTGAAGAATGATTGTCATGATTGGGGATTGTCATACTGTCCTCCAGTTGCTACAAAACTCAATCTCTGAAACAGCAACTGTGGATCCACCTAGATGTTGCCTTCACTTAACCTCACATTCCTCTTGCACGTAAGGGTAACTACTTGGGTCTGTCTTACGAAATGAGTCGTCATGCGCATTTTTGCCAACCATAGAACTTAACACCTTGTCTCCTACTTCGACCTTGCACTTATCAACATTGACTTCCTCATCAGCAAGGACACCTGTTGCAATGCAGCGCAGCGCATGATCCTGGGAAAATAGATCTCTCTGGGAAAGGCAATCAACTAGATCAAGGGCGGTCATTATAATCGCGCAGCTATCTTGCTTCAGTGGCGACCCTATGCTGTTCACTAGTTCGATACCTGTAATTAGAAAAGTGAGAATATCAGTCTGATTTGTACTGATTGTGGTAACATAAATACAAATACAATACTATAAACAAGGTGAATACCTAACGCCAGTAAGGGTCTGCATGGCGTCACTGCCTTCTGCACAAGCAAGCATTGACATTAACCAAACATGCGCCTGCATCTCTGACAATCCTTTACCTCGAGTTAAACCACCGCTCGTCTTAACGCTGCGCATTAGAACTTGTTCAATCATCAAATCGGTGGAAAGCCCCGCCCAAAAGCAATCCCTTCTCCGTGTGCAATGAAGTCCGTCCTGAAAGTTCTTGTAAATGTTTGGGTGAGTGTTTTGAAGCTCATTCATCATTTGTAGGTAGATATAAGCCGATTTAGCATAAAGTCGGCGACCAGCAGCGGCAAAATAAGGAAGCATGTCATAAACCGATTGGAGGTGCAGACTCCAATTTCCGTGCATTCGGCTTTTATGAATCTGCGCAGTATTTCTACCATCTCCATATATGCAGTCCACACAACAGCAGTCCGTTGATTCTTCATTGAACTTTGTACGTGTTTAAGCTTTTCTGAAATTCTTTGGACCAGTTCTGTAGAACAAGTTTTCTTCTACTGTGACAAGATGCCAGGGCGGTACGTGCAGTCTCTGTGGGATCCGCATGTGAGGCGAGCGATTTCGTTTGCTCTGATCAATATTACGGCTTCCTGTTTTTTTGGAATCGATGAAATCAAGACGGCATTTCTTATGTACGCATTGGCCAGTTTTCACCTGGATTGTGCACTGGCTGAGTGTCTGGCTTATTCTATTTAAAATGTTTCTGCAACCCTTTTCCGTCAAAGTGACTGTGAGATCTCCATTGTCTATGGGCTCGCTGCAAAAGCAACAATCCATGATGCATTGTAGTTGCGTACGTCTTCGTAGAATAAACTCCCTTGGAAGAAATCATATTAATATTTCAATAACTAATTCTGTTTGTGAATTATTAAGCGTTAGTGTATTTACCTGCAGTACGATTTGAAGAAAAAGGCTGAAAGTAGTGAAAGAAATCGAATTGCCAAACTGTTGCAACTTGTTGTTTCTTGTTTTGAACATGTTGAGAGAGGTGAAACGTCCACAATGACATGTCGTTCGCTTTTTAAAATTTATTTGTTGCAGCCTTTTATCCCTGCATTAAGAAGACTTTTTTTATAGCAGTTAAGAACGACTATTTGTAGCTATTTCTTAGACGATAATTTTTTTTTGAACAAGACTTTGTTGAATAGCTTTAAGAGTTTGTCGAGCAAGTCTTCTTACATCGCCGAATCGGGCGCCTTTGAGGGAAAAAAAAAGGCTTTAAAACTTTAACCGTAATTTTGACCTCTATCTCATAGACATTTAATCACATGATTCCTCGTAAAATTAAGGATTACTGTCACTTTTGTTTTCAGAAGTTACAGAAAGTACCCTCGTCGCTTCTGAAAACACGTGTGATATTAATCGTTATAGATTTTACTCGGCCACATGCGATGACATATACAAATAACCTAAATATGCATGATAAAAATAAAATGTCAACATAAATCATACTTACCGTTTCTCACAGCACGACCCTGCTGTAAATAGTACAAGTAGATATTGCAGAGAAACCATAAACGTCCAGTAATAAAAATAAAAGTCTGTGAGTACAGAACATAGACAATGCAACGAAACGAACTGAATACTGCCAAGTGTCCATGTTATACCGTTGGAGTCTGGAACCACTCAAATCGTATGTTTTAATCTAATTATTTTATTTTTATCTGTGAATAACATTTTTGTACATTATAAACATTTATTGTAGTCCAAGATGGCTTAAAACCGCTCAAAACAACTTTATTTTGTGTGTTTCAATTTATTATTACTTTCTGCGACGTGGGTACCCTTTGGTACATACTCCAAATATTACAATGCTTAATCTAAGCATGTTCCATCACACGTATTTTGGGGAACTTTTAGTATGTTGGTAAGTTGACCACTGTCTACCATTTGGAAGTGACAGAAATTCTGTTGCAATTAGTTTGACTTCGACCATAAAAATTTCATCAGATGACTGGACGACTACGTCGCATCAGTTTTCGCCCATGACACCCCTCCCCTCCCCACCCCCCCTCCTTCCGTCTGATGCGCTGCCAATGCACCAGCTTCTCCTGATATGTCGGAATAAACGCTCACTAGGAGATAGCGAAGGGTGACAGGCCTGCACGACTTCTAACAATGGAAACATTTTTGATGTGTAACCTCTTTATATTTTTGCTCTGACAAGCATGTCATTTAGAGATTTTCCTTTTTTAAAGGAAATTAGTGGTGGCTCTTTAAAGATTTCTCGTAGGAAAGGCTGGTTTTGTATTAAGTGCCATTTTCCCATTAAAACATGTTTGAGGTTGGGCCGTTGTATATCGTGTTTACCAGTGTCCCACAGAGAAAAAATATCGTCAATGTAACGTTTCCAAACTGTAGGTTTTACGACGCTGTAGCAAGCAATGTGAGTTTGCAAGCAAGACCGCGGTTTCGAATCTTACGATTCTCGTCAGTTGCTATTTGAAGATTTTTTCATGGGGAAAGGAAGAGCATGGTGTTATACTCAATTCCGTTCCGCCGGATAGCATGGCAGTTTTGGGTTTTTATAGCCACTAATGTAGTATGGTAGGATCGAAAATGGTGCATTCTGATTGGTCCTTGCCAGCCAGTCAGATTGCTGTAATATCGATCCGATGTGAGCTCATTAGCTATGGGTTGTGTTTTATAAGAGGTATTTAAGTTAGCTGAATTCCAAATCGCATACAATTCCTGATCGAGTCTCGACGCCAATATCAGCCAGTTCATCCACTGACCCAGGTAATCGTTCGTCGTTAAGATCTTCAGCTGAAAATTCTCGGGAAATCGCCAATCTGTTTAAAACTCCTATGTCGCATCAGTTTTCGCCCATGACACCCCTCCCCTCCCCTCCCCTCCCCACGCCCCCTTCCGTCTGATGCGCTGCCAATGCACCAGCTTCTCCTGATATGTCGGAATTAACGCTCAAGTTTAGCGAAGTCCAATCCGTGCTCGAAGCGCTTGATGTCACGAAAGCCACAGGATCTGACAAAATCCCAGCGAAACGTCTTAAGGAACAGCCTCTGTAACTGAACCATCTCTTGTAAGCTTTTTAAAAACTCATTAAGTACTGGTTCTTTTCCGCAGAACTGGAAGGAAGCTAACGTTATTCCTGTTTTTAAAAAGGGTGAGGCCGAGTGCACAGAGAATTACAGGCCCATCCCCTTACCGTAACTGGTATCCAAAGTCTTGGAGCGATGTGTATTTAACACTTTAAAGATAGACCGTACGAGTGGTAAGATATTGTCAACATGAATTCATTTAAGGGAAATTATGCATCTCCAACCATTTGGAAGTATTGGACCTCGTGGGCTCCCTACTAGACGACGGAAAACAGCGAGATTGACGCAGGGACACTCAGCTAGTGTTTAGTGCAGTATACGATTAATTTTCTCTAAAAGGGTCGTTGGATACTTCTGAAAGAGTAAGTTTCATTGAGCACACAAATTCTTACCACCCTACTGACTTCAAAGACCTTCAAAGTTTACCGCTAAAGTCTCGCAATTCACGGAAACAGCATCAGTTCGACAAACCGTCTATAAGCCGAGGGCCCGCAGAGAGATGCGAGAAACAATCGACTCTCGTTGTGCGCACAAATTACAAACCTACTGAAACGTTTCAGTACACAAATTACAGCAGTTGGCACCCAGCAGGTATTACAAAGTCTACAAAAGGCTTTGTGAAAGGAGAAGCACTTAGGCATCTGAGGACAAACTCTTCTAGAGTTAATGCATCAGTCAATTCCAGCTGTGCCCATCCCCCTTCCCGAGCAATAGTGGGCATTTTCCCACACTGTCCATCCCGGGGGTCGGGCATTAGCCTTCTCCCCAATTACCCCGGAGCATTCATCGGCAAATACAGTAAGTTTCTTATTGAATGCGTCTAGATAGGACATCAAATGGGACGCTAGAGCTGTAGAATAACCTATTTTTGCACTAACTACGGGAAACAAGACCCAGCTAGGACTTCATTTGCGGTCTGAATTAGCTTAAATTTTACTGAAAGTAAGACGAGAAACAAAGAAAATAACACATTTTTGACATGTTTGAGCCACTACCCCGGGGCATTTCAACAACTATTTTGTCCCGGCGGTGGGGCATTTGCCAGTTTATTTTCAAAAAATACCAATTCCCGGGGTACGGCCCGAGGGGAGATGGCCAATGTTGGAATTGACTGATGCATTACTGCTTTGGAGAAAATTAAGAACGTCCCATTTCACTCGCAACTGACTGCGAGAGACCAGAGAAACAGCAAACAATGTCGTGTAATAGGCATGATTAGGGTGACGGTGTGATAACAAAAGCGTATGGATAGAATATTCTTTGAAACTAGAAAATCGATTTTCCTTTCCACCCCCAGGCCATTGGCTCAGGGGCTCTGGGAACAAGGGAACAGTGCTCAGCGGTTTCAGCAAAAAATAAAGATAATAAATATGGCTGACTCGCTGACTCGGCTAATTCAGGAGAAATCGTACAAGTCGGTTTATATAGCGGGGATTTGTGGGCAACGGAATCAAGAAAAGGGCAAACTGCTTTACAAAAGTGTTTATAACCCACAAGAAACACGATATGGCATTTTATCCTTAAGAGTCACTCTAAAATCGTCGTAAAATCGGAAAGAAAGGCGCCACTTTAGATTGGCGTGACATGATTTTCTAAGAGTAGATCATAGACGCTCTCTTTTATGTGAAGCAGAATGGAGGAGCCTCTGGGAATCCCTCTGTGGAAAGAAGAGGAGAATTTATCAACGGACGAGGATAAAGCCACTGGTCACAGAACAAAAAGTTATGGAATCTCTATTGATTCTTGTCTGATTCCCTCTGTTCCCGTTGATGAACAAGCTTCAGTGTTGAGAAACTTGGGCGTTAATGTCTTCAACCAGGATGAATTTGAACAAGGAGTCTTAAAACAAGTTAATGAAGCCATTGCTATAAAGGAGACTGAGGAGATTGTGAAAGGCTGGGAGAAGAATTTGAAAGCAGTTGATGAAGATATCAAGTAAGCATTTAAAATGGATTAAATTATGGTGTGATGCACCTGAAAAGATGCCCTGTTCAGACTTGGTGTCCAGGCGTGCGTTTCTCAAGCTCCCGAAAAGATTTCGGACCCGAAAAAACTATTTTACATGCACAAAATTGATTGCTAAAAATTCGATCTTTGACAATTTTGAAAGCAAAAACATTTGGCAAGATTTCCGCACTGCCCCTTACATTAATTATGTATACATTTTGCTACTCAAACTCTATTCATGGTCCTTCTTTGTGTAAGAGGGTTAGTATGACAGTGATGCATGTATAATTAATGTATGGGGCTGTGCGGAAATCTCTCCAAACATTTTAAGTTTTCCGAGATTAATAAACACATCAAGTTAGTTTGTACGAAAAACAGCCACTAATCTGTAGAAAAGGGAAAAGAAAATTACTTTTTCGGGCCCAAAACCTCTTCGGGGGCTTTGAGAAACACCTGGTAGGTCTGATTTTGGTCTAGAATAGGGTATCATTTTCCAGGAAAATTTACCAATTATTGCTTGAAGAATTTAGTCTATACTAGGTTTCCTGGGAATTGACACTTAAAAGTTGAAAAAGATTCTATCAGAGGGTTCAGAGCCACTGGCTATGAACCCCTTTGATGGAATTTTTTCAACTTTGCAAAAAATTGTATCTAAACATGCTGATTACAGTTTTGTAGTAAAAAAAATGGGGGTCACTGAGGTCTTTTTTTTTTTTAGTTATAACCACTTAAAGGTAAAATTTATTTGGTGATTTTTTTAACAGGTTGTACTGTTGCTATAGTAACCTATTTTGTTGAGGAAATGACCATAAGTTCTTCACAAATGTTTAGGCATGTTTTTGGTATCATTAATTGTTATATTTAACAATTAGATTATGAGCTCGAGATTTCTATCGCGTGATAGCTGATGAGGGCACAGCCCGAATCAACTGTCACGCTATAGAAATCTCGAGCTCATAATGTACTTGTTTTAGTGTATACCTACTAGTCGTTCAAAACTTAGCAAGTAAATTATCCAAATCCTCCTAACAGACACTTCGAAAAACGCGAAGAAGCGGGCTGAATTTTGTTGACAACGGCTTCTCACTATCCATCACAGAATAGATAGCGGGCAGCATAGCCAATCAGAGAAAGGCATTCGTAATAGAATGCTAGTAGACTTATACTAACAACTGATAAAGAATGGTTCTATTAATCTGTCAAACTACAAGTGCTGTAAAGTGATGGAAATCAGTGCCAGTTGCCTTAAGTCAGAGCGGAAACTTAACATTTTGAGATTGGTATTTGTAGAGCTAGTTTTCAGTAGACAAAAACAACACAGTACTGAATATAAATTTAATATTTGAATCCCAGGACTGTAGAAAAGGAATTAGAGGATATTGACAAGATATTGAAAAGACTTGACAGTAAGAGTGGAGCTGGCTATGAAGCATGGCAGAGGAGCCAAGCTGTTCATAAACAAAAAGACAACAAGGTATTGGTATAAAGTTGTTCGTTGAATAAATGTGATGGAATATTTTAAGCCTGGTGAATAAATGAGAATGATGTATATTCAGTAAGTGACACAGGCCTGCAAACTCAGAAAAAAATCTGAGTGCTCCTATCAGGAGTCGAACCTAAGACCTTCTGATTACTAGTTTGGATGCTCTACCACTGAGCATCCCATGAACCTAGTTTAATGGCCTTAGCTCCCGCGAGTCTTCTGTAGCTCAGTGGTAGAGCATCCGAACTAGTAATCAGAAGGTCTTAGGTTCGACTCCTGATAGGAGCACTCAGATTTTCTTCTGAGTATGCCTGTGTCACTTACTGAATGATACATCATTCCCAAAGTAGGGTTGGAAATTAGCGCTCGCCCGCTCGCCAGTGTGAGTGGCAAGCTCGTTGGGCAAGTGGAAATCTCAGGTTACTTGCCCGGTTTGGCGAGTAGGCTTTTCATATTCAGGAAAACAAAACAAAATTGTAACTAGATGCTTTTGACAAAATACAATCTAAACGTAAACATACCAGTACTTTTTTAACATCTGAAAGATTAAGAAACCTGGCACATACAGGCAAACTTTCTGCTTCGCCTGGTTATATACATACTACGCAGTTTTTGTGTCAGATCAGTAAGGAAAGGAGAAGTCTTTCTCTCTGTAGCATGACAGCCATAAGTATTAAAACATGAAGAAGCACCTTCGTAAATACGTTTTAATACAGCTTTTAAGAGCAAATGTTACCATCAGTCAAACATTTGGTGGCAACAGCTCAAAAATCAATTCGGCCCAATTCTCAAGTTAGGTAGACTTCAATGTGAAACAAATCACTGCATAGTTTGTTTAGCTAAATATCAATTCATTTTCGAGAAAATGGATAATAATCAAATTCTGTGAAAATGCCACTTCTTGAGCTTGTATTTCGGGGTGATTTAGGGAGCTTCGGGTAACGAAATAAAACACTTTAGAGAAATAAAATCCATCAAATTTTGTACAATGATACCAAAATGTGTGTTATAAGCAATTTCAGCAATTCTCAACAATTTACTTTCACAATGTGAATAAACTTGAATGACCTACTTTTATCAAGATGTAAAATGGGCCAAAACAACCTATTATTTCAGCATGTGGTACTTAATAGTGCCTCAAAAATTTTGATTTTGAGAGCCGAAGAGTTGTTCTTTTAGATTCCCGAAGGACTTTATGGAGAAATGATTCAGTGCGATGAAATCAAATTTTGCATTTGGATAAATTGCACTATTTCAACTAATCCTGTGAAGTAACCTGAACGCACGCAACTATTAATGTTTCGATGATTACGTTTAACCTTAAGCTAATTTGACATAATAATAAAGTTACCTTTATGTTGTGAAAATCAAAGATGAAGGCTATAGTAGTGCTGTCTAATCGTTCGATACCAAATTAAATACACACTGCCAGATAATTAGTCAAAACAATACAAATGCAAAGTGTCATGTTCGTTTTTAAATGTGGACGTGATGTTTTGATGGGGAAATTTTCCTATGTTGTTTTCGAGAAACGAGTAGTTTTTAAAAGTGATTTTCGTAAGCCTTTCCATTAAACCCAGTTCTAAAGTGAACAGCAAACCAAAGGCGAACAACAAGCCATTTATCTCAAACATCCGTTTCAGCTCTCTTGGAGTTAATTTGAAGGGCAAATAATCTGTCTCAATTTCGACAAGCCGAAGCAATTTCCAGCGTTGGACCATGAAATCAAACGGTCTGTTGAATTCCTTGATCGTGAATTATAATTAAAGGCTTTCACTTTTTAATAATATAGACATCCCCTTACATTTTTCTCGTGGATGGACCTGGGCTTTCTCAGCAAGTTGGATTCATCAACAAAGTAAGCGAAGGAAACACGTTCAATCGTTGCGTGACAAATTCCTACTTCCGGGATTCAGGCTGGAAGTTCCTAGGCTAAGGGTAGCCACTTTTAACCCTCACCCCCTCATTCAAAACTAGCTATATTTCAATTTAACTTAAATTTAGCATCTCAGTGTTCATAATCACTCTAACAGATCACACCTGACCAGTAGCCTAGGAATATAATACTAATCACAGCCATCAATCACTCGAATTGTTCGATTCCCAAAGCAAAGAGCATCCGAGCCTTTACAGTCCCAGAAACTAGATCATTGTTTTGCGCGCGGTCAGAAAGGCCAATACACACGTTATGCCAAAAAGTAAAGTCGAACTTATCTTACCTACTGATATTCGAAAACATTCTCTTGCGTTAAATGCTATTTAAGAAAGTGTGAATGAGAGGAGCTGATAGAGTAACTTTTGCACCAGCGATGGAACAGAATCGCGTACTGGCCACGCAAGCTAAAACTTATGCAAATGTAATTGTTTACTGAATTAACTTCAATCTGTGAGAAGAGCTAGTCAAACCCACCATTTGTTGGTGATCTAACTATGGCCAAGGCACTAAAGAATTAATGAGGTGCCGTAACTTCTAGCTACTGTAGGTTTTATTTAGGGTTCCCGGAGGTTTATGGCGGGAAACAGATTGAAAGTAAACGTGATTTAACACTTTATTTGCGTGTATTTTAAGACTTCACTTTGAAGTAAAAAAGTTCAAGCAGTTTAATGCATTTGGTCACCAGAACGACATATTGCCCATAAACTAATTATAAATCACCAGTGCACGCTGGGATGGGGAACTTCCTGCTAGAAATTATAAACGTCATTGGGTGCGCCTCAATTCTCCTTTTGTGGGCGTGGCTCCTATTCCTTTTTTCGCCAATTTTGACAACTAGTTATTTTTCCCGTCACATATTTGTTTTTCCTAGCTTACACTCTAAAAGGTATCAGGATAATTTTCACATTAACCGGTTCAGATTTGAATGCAATTAGCAGTGTTAATTGCAAAGTTGAACCCCCGTCACTTTAAATTGGGAGTCCCTTCCGGATTCAGATGATGTAAATGGCAACAGACGCAGCAATCAAAAACATGCTGGTGTTGAAAATGTTGTTGACAACAGTCAGGCACTTTTGAAATTTACTGAACGCTTTGTAGGCTACTGCTCTGTTCTAGACATTTTGGTCAACCGTTCAAGTTTTACATGTGCAACCACAACTGGCAACTACGCCTTCGATAATTTCTACATAGGGCTGCTTACGTTTGCCAGTCATAGAGCCTTTTGCTGTGGAGCAATAGATGATGTTTAGCTATGTTAAAGCAATACCTGGACAAGTTAGGTATCCATTTTAGCAAATCTTTGAAATTCACATTGTCTGCCATGATGGACAATATCTACCTTCTGCTGCTCCAGTGATCCACATTGTTATAACATTCGGCAAGACATTCCATCAGTGAGGAATCAATAGTATTTTCCTCAAGCTTTGATTTAACCAGTGATGAGAGTAACATTTCAGCTTCCCAAGGAGCAATCTCATCCAAGCATGCATTAACAGTTTGTCACGCTTTTCTAGTATAAAGCCTTTTTGTCCTCTCGGAAGCTTCTTCCCATTGTTTTTTCCAGATAATGACGTTGTTTGAAATCAGGAAATCGTTCAGCTTGGTGTTGAGCTTTTTTCTTCAACAAAAGATGGTCCATAACGGCTGCTTTCTAACATGGGACTGGCGTAAAAGAGACTTCATCGTCTTCCTGTTCCTCCTCCTCTTCCCCCTCCTCTTCAAATTATTCTTTTTGAGCTGCAAAAAAAAGGAAGAAAGAAAGAAAGACACAAAAGGGAAAAGGGCGGAAAATAAGGAGGGAAGGAAGGAAAGAGAAAGAGAGAGAGACAAAGAAAGAATTTTAAATATCTATAACAATATAACGAAGAGGAGTCAACTAACAATCGGAAACATTCAACCCAGTATCTTGGCAGGTAACTTTTCACCGGCATGAGTTTTCCATGCCAAACCAACAAGGAAATTTTTTTTGAGTAAAAATGGGCCAAAATCACGCAACTGCCCTTTGTGTTGCGAATGCTGGAATGCATAACGCAGCCACCACAACGAAACTGGTCCCAACGACATCTGTGGGACAAGTCATTTCAATGTGCTGCAAAATGTGATCAAAAATTCCTCAAATTGCTTGTAACATACAATTTTGACATCTTTCCAAAAGATATGAGAGTTTTTATTTCTCTGGAGTGTTTTATTTTTTAACACGAAGCTGCGTAAATCGCCCTAAATTTTATACTCAAAAAGCGGCATTTTCAGAGAATTCGGTTATTATCGATTTTCTCGAAAAATGAATCGATATTTAACTAAACAAAGTATGCTGTCACTTGTTTCACATTAAGGTCTACCTAACTTGAGAAAATGGGCCGCATTGATTTTTGAGCTGTTACCACGATATTTCAAAAATGTTTGATTTTTGGCAACATTTGCTCTTAATTGGTTAAATTTTATTGTTTTTAACATGTTTATGCCCATGAATAGCTAGAAGAACTGAGCAAACGGATGACAACTGACCACAACTGAACACACCAGAAATGCAAACGAACGAACAAGCAGAAGTGAATGACTGAGTTAACAATCAAACGATCGACCGAGTGTTCTCCGGCGAGAACGAACGAACGAGTGAAGAACCAAGTGAACAAACCCGTGAAACTAGATGAACAGCTGAACGACCGAGTGGACAGCTGTTTTGTTTTCATTCACAACCGTTTATAAGCATGGTTTTTCTGATTTTTCTAATATTTGAGATGCCGAGTTTATCTAAGCTAGATACAACATGAAAAAATAAAAGTGGCAACTGCCAAGCTGTTTACTTTGCTTTAAGTATTTGGTTTGATCAGATCTACGTAATTTGGCAAGTGAAAATGTATTCAGGTGAGTACAATCTGCGTGTCACTCGCCCAGTTGTCGAATGCTCCCAAATTTTAGTTTCCAACCTTGTCAAAGTTGTTCTTTTTTTCTTATTACTGATTTTTTGCCAGCCCATTAGTTTTGCTAATCTATTACATTGAATGTCTTAACACAGCTGTCCTGATTTCAAGCATTTCTTCACAGCTGATCAGCCTCAGTTACAAGATGTGCTGTTTTTTCATTGTTAAAATAAAACTAATGGAATGTATCTCTGACATGAATATATAAGAGCCTTGAAAGATTTCTCACTTTGGCATGCATTCTTGCCTGTATAGCTACGACAGTTGAAAAAACTGGAGGCAACTCAAACAGCACTGCACCACAAGTTGGGTATAGGAGAAGAAGTTGAATGTGATTCACAAGTGCAAGGTGAGATTTTTCTAAACGATTGTGGTATTACTGAACAAAGATTCTTCATAATCCTTCATAACCCATTCTTCCTAACCCTAAAGGATAATCTCACCCCCATACAATACAATACAATATTTATTTTGCCATATAGAACATTTACAGATGGAAAAAATGAAGAAAATCGATGAAAGAAAGTAAATGGCAAGAAAACCTGAAAGAAACCACAAGGCTTATGACAAGTCAGGCTTCCTCTCTTAAAATAACTAATCTTATATTAGAAATTATTACAATATGTACTTATGGTAATTAACTTTGACCGCGCACACGTACACACACACGCACACACACATATTAAATAAGTTAGTTAAGAATTACAGCCTTACAGAAGTTAATACCTAGAGAGAAAAAATTCTTTAAGCTTTCTTTTAAAAGAAGCGGAGGAGGGAGAACTAGTTATGTCAGAATTTAGCGAATTATAAAAGTTTGGACCTTGAAAGTAGATTGAAAACTTCCTGGTGTTCGTTCTGCACAGTGGCAAGCGGAAGGACTGAGCATTCCTAGTATTATAATTATGGATTTGACTATTCAGTAAAAAAAAGTTATTGAATTTGAAAGGGAGTGTAGAGTTCTTGAATGAAAACATAAAAGTACCTAATTGAAACGAATGGATATCATGAAATTTTAAGAGTTTAAGTTCCTTAAAAATAGGGCCAGTATGGGCAATGTATGTAGAATTGCTTACTATTCTTAACGCACATTTCTGTAAGGTTACAATTCTTTGAAGGTTTGACTTATAGGTACCAGCCCAAGCTAAATTGCAATTATAATATAAATATGGAAGGATCATAGAATTTATTGTATAAAGTACCAAGGGAGTGAGTAGAGAGAAAAAACCTAGATTTATGAATAATACCTATAGATTTGGATAATTTATTTGCTCTTGAGGATATATGCGATTTCCAGGTCAAATTGTCATCTAATAAAACACCCAAAAACATGGTCTCAGAAACACGAAGAATAGGCTGCTCATTTAAGAAAACTTGAAATTTAAAGGATTGCTTTTTTTGCCAAGGCTTGAATACCAGAAAATTAGTCTTGGCTAAATTCAAGGAGAGTTGGTTTGCTGCAAACCAGGTTGACAATTTGTTTAATTCTCTATTTAATGTGTTAATTAGGTAAACAGGATCATTATGGGAGATAAATAGGTTTGTATTATCAGCAAACAAGATTGCATCAAGCAGGGAAGCATTGTTCAAATCATTAACATACAGGATAAAAAATAAGGGACCAAGAATAGAACCTTGAGGCACCCCACAGGAAATCGCCTGTGGGGCAGATCTAACGTTATTAAATTCGACAAATTGTGTGCTCTCAGAAAAAAAACTTTGACCCATTCAAGTGCCAGTCCACAGATGCCATAATGATTGAGTTTGTCAAAAGGAATGTCGTGATTATGGAATGCTTTCAAAAGATCTAGGAATACTCCAATGGCGTGTTCTTTTCTATCAAATGCAGAAGAAATTTTGTCACACAAATAGCCGTTCATCTCCCTACTCCAGAGAGGCAGGGGAAGAAATATCTGATAAGCTAAGAACCAACACCTCAGGGAAGCATGGATGGCACAGTGGTGAGAGCACTTTTCTCCCACCACTGTGGCCCAGGTTCAATTCCCGGACTCGGCGTCTTATGTGGGTTGAGTTTGTTGTAGGTTCCCGTCCTTGATCCGAGGGTTTTTCTCTGGATTCTCCTGTTTTCCTCCCTCTACAAAAACCAACATTTCCAAATTCCAATTTGACCTGGAAGGCATGGACACCTTTGAATGAGCTCCTAGAGCTCTTTGGTGCTTCGTGGGTAAATAAATTACATTTACAGCACATTTCCTACTTGGCAGCTCCTCAAGCTCCCTCAATATTCTCTAAAATTGTCATCTCCTAGAGTTTGGAAGATGCATGACCAGCCTGAGCCAGGGAGTGTTTCTTTCCTAGCTCCTTCTGTGGTCTGGAGATGAAAGATCTTGCATGGGAGTGAAGTTGTCTTCCATGAAAGTAGAAGATAGATTGTAGTGGCTATTAATATTGCTGAAACCTTTTTCATACTCTGAGTAATTACTGGTCAACTCCAAAGTAGTAACATTTTTGCTTTTTCAAAGTAACAAATGCCAGTTGCTGTTTAATGTTGACAGCTCTGTTTACTCTCCAAAATTTGTCTCTGATTTTTAAACTCTACATGTATTTGTTTCACATAAAATGTGCCTTGCTTTTGTATTGTCCTTAATGTTGATTTGACCCTTAAAATGTATTGCATATTCTTCTGCAAACAAAATGATATAATTAATCTCTAAAGTCTATACATGTTCTATAATGTTATTGCCAGCCTATACCTGTGGGTTTGAGAGTTTGCAGAATGTTGGGATATGGCCAGAAAATTTTCTTCACAGGTTCAGCAATAATTGGTTGAAAGATGCTCACCTGATAGTTAGTCCAGCCCTTCTTGGGGAAGTGATAAAACTTAAGGCTGGAGAGTCTTCTTGCGAGCACAGATATGATATAGTCTTCTCTAAAATCTTTTCGAAAAAGGCCGAGTCTAAATTTGTAGTCTCCAAAGGTTAAGGTAAATCAGAAAAATCGTTGTCTTAAAAAGTCTTGTATTTATTAAACTACACACGAAACATCGCAGGTGGCATTTTATGTAATTTTAGTTACTGATATTATGTCTCTTCTAACCAAGTTTTTGTTATTGTTATCTTAGAGGAGGTCGAGATGTCTGATGACACTAGCCACAATAAGGAAATGAACAAACTCACACTTGCAGAGAGAGATAAAAGTATGCTGGTCAAGACAGGACAGATGACACCATTTGGTGGAGCATTACAAAATGCGAGAGGGAGTAGAGATTCACAGGGTGTAACCACAGGGCAGGACCGGCAAAGATCAGTGGAAAAAGAGAAGCTACTTGATGGACCTAGTGGAAATCAGAGCACGAGAACACGAAAGCCGGAACATCAAGGGTCTCTTGTGACGTCATTAGCAGATGATAGAGAAAGCAGCAGCAATGATGATGATGATGATGATGAATATGTACCTGATGATAGTGAGCTTAAGTACAGCTGGTATGAGGATGAACCTGAAGAGAGTAAGAAAAAGGAGGTTGGAAAAGGAAAGAAATCAGCAACAACAGGAAAACGTTCGCTCAATGTTGTTTACAGAGAAGCTGATGCGTTCAAGCCTAAGAAGAAAAAGAAAATGAAGAGGAGAAAAAAAGAGACTTGTACTACACCCCTTGATGATGGAAATGAGATGCTTTATCGTCAACGAATCAGGTAAATTTATTATTAAAGAATCTAGTCTATCATTGCCTCTAAGGAAAAACACCTTGAAACCATCTCATTCAATAACTGTCTCTTGCCTCATTCTTTAAAACATTGAATTAATTTTTCTGCAATCTCACACCTCACTCATCTTTGCTTTCCAAAAACTGCCAAACTGATGAAAACTCTGCTATAATTTTAAATTCAGTGAGTATAATATACCAAGTATAAAATTAAATAAAACATGCGTGTGGCACTTCCATAGGGAAAATAATATTATGTCGGACGTTAAAGAACCCAGACACTAATCATAGGGCATGGAGTTCCCGGTGTGCTGGTCTGGTCTTTGTGCTGTTTCATGATTTCATGGGTTGGGAGGGTAGGATGAGGTCGCTAATGGACATATACTGATGTAAACTGCATTTGAATATATATATATATATGAATAGAAAATGCGGTCTATAAATGCATTACCATTACCATTTCATTGCTCTAACAGATCAGACAGCGCACAATGCTTAGTGTCTTGTATCTAGTTTAAAAAAAAATGTCAATCTCATCTTCCACAACAACTGTGTTGGAGTGTTACAGTACTTAATGTTTTCGCTTATTCATTATGAGAGACTCTGAACTGTGTATGGCAGAATTTTTTTTGTTTTCTTGATCATATTTTTATGTTATTCTCTTTTGAAAAAAGCAATTCCCTATCAATTCTTCCCCACATTTGAGACATATAAAAAGTACCAAATTCATTTCTGGTGGGATACAATACCGTGCAAGATGGAATAGATTGGGGGAAATAGTACGGCTGTGATGTTGATAAAGGGTCACTTCTTAAAATGCAGTTTCTCTATTCCTCAGTTGTTTCATTTTGAGCATTCAACATTCCCATATTTTATAATTTCATCCACACGGTTTTGCACATGGAAAACAACCGAGGAAAAGAGAAACCATAAAACTAGCAATCTTGTACTGAGGTGACAGCCCTACTTTCCCCAGTCTCCTTTCTTGCATGGTATTGTATTGCAAAATTTCACGTTTTATGTGTCTTAAACTTGAGGAAGCAAAATTGAGAGGGAAAAAAGTTTGCAACAGTTAAGAAAAACTGTCACAACTTCTTGGGTCAGCACCGCCCTCTACTTCAGGGCAAGGCAGATCTAGTATTTATGGTATACACTGTATCTTAAGTCTCACTGGAATAGAATAGTACTCTCAGCTAGTCAAGAATTTTATGAATCTCAAACCAGATGACTAAGCTGTATTCATTCTTATAAATTCCTTGTAGGGAGTTGAGAATCAAAGAACTGCTTAAAAAGAGAACTAATTCTCAAGCTGATGATAACGATGATGATGAAGATCTCCCTGACATGGAATTTGACAAAGGGCTGAAAGTTCCTGGCAAAGTTTGGCACAAGTTGTACAAGTAGGTTTCAGTGAGTGGTAACCTGTGATCATACCCTCCCTCGTTCTCTTCCTTAAAAAACCCAAACAAACCTGCCTGATCACAGGTTAAATGAGTGGATACATAGTTGTAGAGTGTAATGTTCTGGGGCCCGTTTCTCGAAAGTCCCGGTAAGTATATTTTTAAATGTTTTTTCGCCGATTACACAGTGATTACAGACATGGTACTTGGGCAATGTTTTCAAAGAATTATAAGATTCTAAAATTTAGTATTGAATCTAACAAAAATTGTATTTCTGTTAAGAAACATTTATCACCAAAGACACTTATCAGGCCCGGTAAGTTACCGGGACTTTCGAGAAACGGGCCCCTGGCCCCATAAATAGTGGATAACTTTATCCAGTGGATAAATAGCTATCCTCCAGATAAAATGGATTCCATGGAGTAGATTGTATCCACTGGAGAGTGACTTATCCACTGGATAGAGTTATCCATTCTTTGAACAACAAGGGCCAGGTAATTCGATTGACATGTAGTTCTTCTTGCAAATTTTCGGCCGTCAATATAAATCAGTAGCCATGAATGGCAGTTTTCAAGATCCAATAGGATTTATCAAATTTAGCATTTCACCCAAATTTGTGCCTCTGTCAATGGTATCATTATCTGAGATAAAACAGGAGTTATATGCTAAAAGCTTTCATGTAAGTGACATACGTGAAAACCTACCTTTCCACGTTGAAAACGCACGTCGAAAACCTCAAACGTGACGTGAAAGACTGGTCACGTGACCTGCAGCAGTTCGTGGTTCATGGTAAACTCGGATCTAAAACTCTCTAAAGGGCGATTTAGAAGGTACGATTTTGCCTACGATTTGTCGTATGCGACACGCTTACGCCATGCCTACAACACGAATCACGCCGTGTAAATCAACCTACAACATCCTTACGACAGACGCACACAACACGAAAAATGTCGTACGACAATCGTAGGTAAAGGCAATGTTTAGTGGCGAAAGTTGTGTACGATTTTTACATGACGCAAGCAGTGCGCACTCTAGAAATCGCATGCGACAGTCGTAAGAGAAAATCGTACTGTCTAAATCGCCCTTAATAATATTTATTTTCTCCTTGTGCATTGATCAAGGTACCAGCAGACAAGCATACAATGGTTGTGGGAACTTCACTGTCAGCAAGCTGGCGGCATTGTTGGAGATGAGATGGGTCTGGGAAAAACCATTCAGACGATTGTGTTTTTAGCTGGACTCAAGTACAGCAAAATATCAGCAAAAAAATCAAAGTGGGTATTTTTCACACATACATTAATAGTTTGTAGTAAACTGTGACTAAAGTTACTTTTAATCAATTACATTCATGTGTGTATGTTAAGTTTATCATCTGTGTTTAAGTCTGTCTGTGTACGTATCCTTTAAGATGCTGAAAGATTTGGACACGTACCTGACAAAGGCATTTAGTCCTGACCAGTGCCATTAGATCATGCTGAGGTCATCACTGGCTTTTTCTATCTTTTTCACTGTAAAGCACTCATGTTTCAAAAATTACTTGGGGGGCTTGTTGGTATATCGGATGATAATGCCCTCAGCTTAAAGATTGTATTCAAAATTTCACAGTTGCCTTCCAAGCTTTGCTTCTTCAGGCCAACTTTATTTTTTTGCATAATCTTTCAGGCTTGGGCATTACCCTTTGATATACCAACCGTCTGAAGGGGTTTATTTGCTAAATATTCCCCAGTTTTAGCTGGGACATATTGATGACCAGTTGCAGACAAGGAGAAATGTTTGACTGTACATGTAATGATAAATCACACATCCTAGCTGGAAATAGTAATGAATGTCCAATGTCCTGTAGCTCTCAAGTTTAGGTACCATCTCACAATCTTGTACTCATTTCAGGCAACCTAAGGTGCTTTTTATGTCTTCTGATCATGCATGCATGGCCACGTTTTCCATTTACCATCCATTTTCCTTCTCTTATGTACATTGAAATGCTTTTATTTTTTAACAGGCGTGTTGGCCTTGGCCCAGTGTTGATTGTGTGCCCTGTCACTGTGCTACATCAATGGGTGCAAGAGTTCCACAGGTGGTGGCCAGAGTTCAGAGTAGCTGTACTACATGACACAGGAACTTATCAGGGGTTTAAGGTTTGTTTAAAAACATTTTCAGTGTTTAATTTGGATACGTTTTAAAGGCAGAGGGTCAACAAGAAACAGTTGGAAACTGAAGCAATGACTAATATGGTGATGGAAATGAAAACATCACTTGAAAATATAAGTTCATTTCATTTATGCTGCTTTGCAATAATTATTTCAACCCGTTCAACTTGTACAAAAACAATGAACCACTGTCCAAATGTTTTGGAACGAGATGGCTCCCTGTCTTGCTTTTCTCCTTCAATAACCCCACCATGGGAATCAAATTTGTAGGCATGGTTAAGTAAAGAAAGAGAATAAAAAATTCACCGTCATCATATGCTCACGTTCTCCACAAAACCATGAATTTGGTCATTTCATGTTGTTGTTTTGCAGAGGATATAGCAAAGAAATGTTCACAATTTAAAATGCACATGCAGAGAGATTGGTTTTCCTCATTAAATCTATTGTCTTGCGGCATTGTTATTGCTGTCGATGTCGCCATTGGTTAAGTTCCCTAATAAATTATTGTTAATAATAATAATGACAGTAATGTTGATGATGATGGTGATAGAAATAAGCTTTAGTTATTCAGGTAACGCATTCCCCCACATGACCTTGATGGTAGTACTAAAAAGTACAAATTGCAAGCTTTTTTTAGCACAAAACAAGGAGAATTATGTTTGGTTAATAGGTGTGTCTTCCAAAAACATCACAATTGGCTGACCATTAGTTTATTGGGCCAGGCACCAAGAAAATAATCTAAAAAAAGAGCAAGGCTAATTTCACGGTCAGGGAAGTATATTTTCCAATATTTCGAAAGGCACGGCCTTTCTTCTTCAGGGTATGTTTGAAAGAGGTACCAAGAGCTGTTTCATTGGGTTTTGGAGGATCAAGTAGGGAATGTAGTAGGTATGGTCAGGGAGATTGCAAGCACAAGTTGTCTTGTTAATTCTTCTCTTATTTTACTTTCCAGCAAGAACTTATCAGGAAAATCTGTGCTGAGAATGGTGTGTTGGTGACGTCATATTCTGGAATGCATCAACACCGGGACCATCTTCTGCCACAGTGGTTTGATTATGTCATTCTGGATGAGGGGCACAGGATTAGGAACCCTGATGCGGCCATTACTTTGACTTCTAAACAGGTATTCATTGTACAGTGATCCATGATATTTGATTTTGAGTCTGAATGAAAAATTGGCGGTAACTGCACATTTTTCAGAGATAATTAAGCAATGTATGGTAGTTTTTCCTAAAGTGAAGCTATATTATCTCTGAAAAATGCAAGGTTACCCCCAATTTTCTTTCTTTTGTTAAATAGTTGTTTTGTTGGTTTTTGATGAATAGATATAGGAATATCATTCCAGTAATAGCATCCAATAATTGTGGGGCAAAATTTTCTAATATTTATTCTGAAAGGACTAGGATTCAGATGTTGTAGGGAAGCAATTCGAGTGGCGTAATTATGTTGCTCAGGTAGTAGTGTTAAGGCGAAATTGGAAGGCTTTCAATCTACAATATAATCACAAAAAAGTTGGTAGGTATAAAATTTAACGATGTCAGGAAGCTTGATAAGACCGAGATTTACTTAATGAGGGGTGATATTACATTTATTTAGTGAGGTGTCTGGAAGAGTAAGTAAGTTGGATGCTTGAAAGTCCTCATACTCACTGGTTGAGCAGGGTGGATTGAAAACTGAGTAGAAATAGCTGTTAAATAAGTTTGCAACATCGACTGGTTTGTCCGCTCTGTACGATTCATTGGAACGAGTCCACGTCACTTCGTTAGGGACACTGGATTGTTTAGTTGTAGACTTGAATGAAGACCAGAACTTTTTGGAGTTTGATTTCAATAGATCAGGCAAACCTTGAAACCACTCTTTGCGCTTTTCAGTTAACAATTTTTTAGTTCGTTGTCTTAAAGCTCGAAATTTTTCATGGAAGTTCAGTCGCCCTGACTTTTTGGCCTTACGTCGAGCAGTTTCTTTCTTTTTCAAGAGATGTTTAACTTCATTGTAGTAGTTCTGACACCAATTTTAAGATATTTCAACCTATTAGAGTTACCAGGCGTTCTGCTCCAACTAAGAGTATATTACTAGATATACCTAAAGCTAAGACTGTCACGTTCCAGAACAGTTTTTACTCAAGAGCCTCAAGAGCATTTAACACACTTCCAGACTTCTTGAGGGACAATACAAAATCTATAGATGTATTTAAAACTAATTTGAGGGCATACTACCTAGATTTGACTTTAAATGTGTACGATCCCGCAGTACCTCAAACGTTCAAAAGTGTCTGCATAAAATGTCATCAAAGCAGATCGTTACCTGTATTATTAGTTAAAATGTGTTGTTAATTATTTGTCAATACTTAATTATTATGATGTGATTTTATTTATACAAGGGGTCTCGTTATTGGAACATATCGTTCTGTGAGTTCTCTCCTGTCAGAGGTTTTTCATTTTGTTTTTTTTCTCCTCTGGCGAAGTTTATAAATAAATAAAAAAAAATAAAGATGAGAGTTTTTGACCCGTGAATATTTTGTATCCTTTTATAGTTCCGAACTCCTCACCGCATCATCCTTTCTGGATCACCCATGCAGAATAACTTGCGGGAACTCTGGTCCCTCTTTGATTTTGTGTTTCCTGGCAAGCTTGGTACGTTGCCAGTGTTTATGAGTGAATTCTCTGTTCCAATCACCATGGGAGGATATTGCAATGCTTCTAAAGTACAGGTACTTGGCTGTTAAAGGAAGGGGTTCACGGTTCTGTGCATGTCCATGAATCAAAATACTTTTTCGCCTTTGTTTGCCATGACCCAGGCCTGTTTAATATAATTCGTTGTTTATGAACCATTCGGAAGGGAATAAGTAACTCGGGTGGTAAATTTTTTTATATGATTGCGTTATTTCGCATGCAAATAACTGTAAACACATCAACCGTGGAATAAATCCTACGGGTCAACACTAAATTCAGTATCGACAATATGAGTACAATCCACTAGCATTTTCTGTGAATTTTGGTCATGAGTCATTTTGCTTGGACTAATTATAGAATGTGATTACTGAAGTACATGTGAGTGGGATTTTTAAGGCCATAAAGTTGATAAGAAAGAGAAAAAAGCATTATAATTCATGCACATGCGCTGAAATGTCAACCCTTTCATACTTTGCATATCTCATTGGCCCTCAGCACAAGTTTTACACAGGGGTGGATTTAGAGGGGAGGGGGTGCGGCAAGGGGGCCACGGCCCCCCTTTATGTCTTGTATTTTTAATAATTTTTTTCAACTATCTTTCGAGTGGTATTATGTACTCAATCGTTTTAAAACGTCCTTCTCAAGTCTGTCTTCTGAAGCCTTAACTTTCATTAGGGTGGGGAGGCTTGCGTTCTTGCTACAATTTCTTCGGTCCCCGCTGGAGTTTCTGGATCTGCCCCTGTTACATCCTTACTAACAAAGGACAAACTGTTCGTGCTACATGTTATTGATCTGCTTTTTTGGCCTGTCACCTCCTAAGATTACTAAAGTACAAAACTGAGGATTTCATCCACAGACTTAAGTTAAAACCACCTTGTTTAAATCCTAGCAGTATGTAGGATGTTTGTCCCATGAACCTAGTTCAATGGCCTTAGCTCCCACGAGTCTCCTGTAGCTCAGTGGTAGAGCATCCGAAATAGTAATCAGGAAGTCTTAGGTTCGACTCCTTTTTCCGAGTATGCCTGTGTCACTTACTGAAAACAAACAACAGTCATTTGTTCACCAGGCTTAAAATATAACATCACAATTCTTTCACATTTTCCATCATCATTGATTTGCAGGTGGAGACTGCATACAAGTGCGCATGCGTTCTGAGGGACACAATCAACCCATACCTACTGAGAAGGTTGAAGAAAGATGTTAAAATGAGCTTGGATCTACCAACCAAGAACGAACAGGTGTGGGCAGCTGCTGTCTAGAATTCCTACAACTTAGAATATAACATTGATTCCTGAAACCTCCGAGTAGTGATTTGACAAAAACATCGTTGCACAAGAGCTACTTTGTTATCGAAGTGTGTAGCAGTCATGTAGAAAAAATTAAGGCGACTTTAAATTGTACTCGTGCGTGATTATGCAGGACAATAATCGAGAGGGTTGCAACTTCTCCCTTTAAAGCTGATATTACACCTGGTATACTGAAACTTTGCAGGGTTACTAAAGTTAAAGTGCTCTTTCTGATGCTGGTATACGTTTTTAATCTTAACTTATTTTCGGCCGTCATTTTGGAGAAGGGTCTATTGTGCAAGCTCAAACGCTGCATCTATAGAACTTAACAAATTGTCCCACTGGTTTATTTTGTGTATCTAAGCATTGGAACCTTTGTTGGTCACTAAAGTTATTTCTGGTTGTTTTTTAATGCATTTTGTCCTCTGTAGGTTCTTTTCTGTCGTTTGACAGAGGAGCAGCGCGAACTATACCAGCAGTATTTGGACTCCAAGGAGGTACAGGCGATTCTAGCTGGTAACTACAAGGTAATTCGATTCATTTGTTTTCTACTTAACACGCGAAAGTAACCGGTTTCCATTGGTTTCCATGCGGAAAGGTTGAATCGAACAAGTAAGCTAAGAGCAGTGGTCAAATAGCCAAATCCCGAAAAACCCGGGAAACTATTGTTACGCAGGCTAAATATGAGAGCTTTAAATACAATTAGGAACGTTTTGCTTTGTTTCATTTGCACGACAAAGGATTTAGCAACCCGCAAGTAACTGCGTCCCCGAGCTTAGCGATTGTAAATGGCCCTCTAAATCTGAAATTACAAAATACTGTCGCCATTTATAGGGGCAAACCACCTTGCACAGCGTTAAAAACATTTCCAAAGAACAGTACTTTCATCGTGTGGCCACATTTTCAGATTTCTTCCACATACGCAAACGCCAGAACTATCTTTTACAGCATGATAATAAACACAGCAACACAGCAAAGTACTGCTCAGTAGCTTTCATTTGAATGGTCACACTTTAGGATTTCATCCACAGAATAACAACCTTGTGCAGCATAATAGACAGCACCACAGGAAAGTACGGCTCAGTAGCTTTCATTTGAATGGTCACACTTTAGGATTTCATTCACAAACTGCAAAGTTAGAACCACTTTCTACAGCATAGTAAACAGCACCACAGGAAAGTACTGCTCAGTAGCTTTCATTTGAATGGTCGCACTGTAGGATTTCATCCACAGACTCAAAGGTTAGCCCCACATTACATTACTCAAGGTGTTAATGTGACTTTTTAATATTAAGTTTTGTAATGCCAGGTGTTTCCTGGTCTGATTATGCTGCGGAAGATTTGCAATCATCCAGATTTGACTTCACAAGCGGGTTCCCTGTGGAAGGCGAAACAAGACCAGTTGAAAGCTGAACTAGGGGAAACAAGCGGGGCACAGGAATCTGATAC
The DNA here is from genome assembly GCF_977016875.1 of Pavona decussata. Taxonomy (NCBI): domain Eukaryota; kingdom Metazoa; phylum Cnidaria; class Anthozoa; order Scleractinia; family Agariciidae; genus Pavona; species Pavona decussata. Next base: position 287,632 of record NW_028145638.1, on the reverse strand, counting down.
TGATGAAGGTTATGGGGACCCGAGACGGTCCGGCAAGATGATTGTTGTTAAAACTTTGTTGAACATGTGGCATGAGCAAGGCCATCGGGTGCTGCTGTTTTCACAAACGAGGCAGGTTAGTTAGTCAAAGGGGGATGTATCAAATATCAAATATACCTTACCGTTTTCTCTGTATTTAAAAATAAGCATGGGATGGAGAAGGGCGGGGTTCGGATCTTATTAAATTTGCGGCCATGTGGAGTGGGTTTATATATTTGTTTGTTTGGACATAACTTAAACAAAGTATTTAGTTCTTGGTTAGGTAGTACTTAGAGAGAGAGTCCTTATCAAAGTGCAAATATATCGTTTTCACTCTCCCACAAACGCAGCACCACAGTTTCATTAGAAACCAACACCCTTATCTATTTTTCCTTATTCTTGCAGATGTTAGAAATCCTGGAACAGTATGTTTTAGCCAAAGGCTACACGTACTTCAGAATGGATGGTTCTACGCCGGTTGCTTCCCGGCAACCTCTAATTAGAGAATTCAACGAGGTATCTATTCCACCATGTTTTTAGTGCCTACTTTTGTTACTACGCATACATTCTGCGCATCTCGAGATATTCTGGTTTGCTATGGGAGGTGGCTACTAATACAGGGATATTTTTGCACGGTTTAAAACTATGCAATGACAGCAGAACTCAGCAAGTGCTCTTGGTATCCAAAAGAAAATTGAGGGTAACCATGCATTTTTCAGAGAATATAAAGCTTCAATATGGAAAAGCGCCATACATTGCTTTGTATTTTACTTTTTTTTAAATTATTGTTGCTTAATTATCTCTGAAAAATTGTGGTTACCCCCAATTTTTCTTTTTGGATTTCAATAGCCCTTGCTTAGATTTGCTTTTCCCGAATAGTCATAAACCGCGCAAAAATACTTCTGTATTAGTAGGCACCGTCCTTAATCCAGGTTTTCACTAGCGACGCAAGCACAGGCGCAAACACAGGCACAAGCATAAGAGCGTTATGTGAAGTGAAAACGAACGCGACGCAAGCACAATCACAGGAAAAGGAAAAATTTTGATCCTTGTGCTTGCACTTGCGTCAAGGCCGTTTTCACGGTGAAATAAGCATTCTTATGGTTGCGCTTGTGCTTGCGTTTGTGCTTGCGTCGCTAGTGAAAACCAGGTTTTACTTGGCCGAGTGTCGAAAACAAAAATCGCTTCTTAAATCGTTTTTCATTTAAACTACGTTTACCTTAAACTGTGTCAAGGACAAACATAACTAGGACAGAACGCATACCAAGAGATATTACCCAAACTGAAAATAAATTTTCATGAAAATAAATTGTTGTTAATAAGTGAGATCTTTGAAAAACAATGCTGTCACGAGGACAGCGAAACGTTGTTGCTTGCTTGTATCGATAACATATATCTTAAATGTGTTCAGTCCCTGATATTACCAAATGAATAGTTTTTCGCTTACTTGATATCTAAGTCTTTGATATTCAGAGGGAAAGATGCAAGAGTGTTCTTGTAATCGTTATTAGTCCTTTTGCTTGCTAGAAATGAAAGTATAAAATTCTTGAAATAAACGTGAATGTATATTTCAAGCCTGGTGAATGAATGAGAATGATGTATTATTCTACTAGAAAGTGACACAGGCATACTCGGAAAAAAATCCAATTGCTCCTATCAGGAGTCGAACCTAAGACCTTCCGATTACTAGTTCGGATGCTCTACCACTGAGCTACAGGAGACTCGTGGGAGCTAAGGCCATTAAACTAGGTTCATTGGACAAACATCCTGCATACTGCTAGGATTGGAATGTCAATGTGTGGCATATGCGCAATGGAATAAATGTGATAGAACATTTTAAGCCTGGCCTCAGTTGTGCAAAGGCTGGATAACTTTATCCGCTGGATAAGGCACTCTTCAGCGTCTAAAAATATTTCGCATTAAACGTTGTCCAAGGTTTTCGTACACTCGCAAACTTAACTGTGGTTAGAGTGTGTATATTCGCTTGTTCAAGAGGAAATATTGAAATCTTTGCACAGATTGAAACTGTCGGATAGTGACTTATCCACTGGATAAGGTTATCCGGGCTTTGAACAACTGGGGCCTGGTGAATAAATGAGAAAATAAACGAGAATGATGTATCATTCAGTAAGTATTACTCAGTGGTAGAGCATCCGAACTAGTAATCGGAAGTTCTTAGATTCGACTCCTGATAAGAGCACTCGCATTTTTTCCGAGTATGCCTGTGTCACATACTGAATAATAATACATCATTCTTATAACATTCTTGTTCCTTATTTGTGTCCCAGGATAAGTCCATCTTCTTGTTTCTTCTTACCACTCGTGTTGGTGGTCTGGGGGTGAATCTTGTGGGCGCAAATAGGGTCGTCATTTATGACCCTGACTGGAACCCCAGCACTGACACCCAAGCGCGAGAACGAGCCTGGAGGATCGGTCAGAAGAAGCCAGTCACCATCTACCGTCTGATAACTTCCGGCACGATAGAGGAGAAGATATATCACCGGTGAGAAACAGTGGGGCAGTTTTGAACACTAAGATCAAAAAAGAAGAAGCGTTGCTCTTTTATTCCTGCCACGGATGCCCTTTTTTTACCAGATTGGATAATTGGCCCCTCTGGATAACAGCCTTGTAGCTGAATGGGCCACCTTGGCTAACTAAAGTTTTACTTTTACTTTACTTTATTTCGTTTAATTTGTAGCCATGTATGATATACCATTGTCTTTTATAAGGCACATTAGAGCGGTTTCCAGTTGAGTGTCGTAAAACCAAAACCAAAGTGATTACTCTGGCCAATGGCAACAGATGTAAACAACACAACGAGCCAATCAGAATTCGATGCAAATACATGTAACTTGCCCCCAGCGCGGGAAAACGCGTGCGGCCAAAACACGATTGGTTTGGGTTTGGATTCCCATTGGTTGGGAAAGTGGCGCGAGTTTTTTTAACCAATCACAGAGCGTAGTAATGCAAAACCAAAGCAAACGCGAAATTACTTTCGACACTCAATTGAAAACCGCTCTAACAGAACTGAAGGAAGTTGGCTTTATGCGGTGTGCCTCTAAACTATACTTTGTATTGCAGCTCTCAGTCAATAAAATTACAAACTAAAGTTTTGAAAAATACTGAAAACTAACATCGCCACAAGAAAGTACTGCTCAGTAGCTTTCATTTGAATGGTCCCACTTTGGGATTTCATCCACAAACTCAAAAGTTAAAGAAAAGAACACCCTGACGAGCATTAAAAGCAATTGAATGGTCCACCGTCACACCGCAGAACTTCAACACAGACAAAGAGTTTAAGAGCGACTAGTTACACGACCCACGTTTTTACTGTGAAAGTGAAATTGCCATTATTTCTATTTTGGCAGGCAAATTTTCAAACAGTTCCTGACCAATCGCGTACTCAAGGATCCAAAGCAGAGGAGGTTCTTCAAATCAAACGATCTCTTCGAGCTCTTTACGCTTGACAACTGTGACAAGCGATATGGGACAGAAACAAGCGCCATCTTTGCCGGCTCCAATTGTGAAGTCAAAGTTCCAGGATCTCTCAAGAAGAAGAAGAAGCAAGCGGAAAGAAGTGAAGATGAAAAGAAGAAGGCTGTCAAGAGGTTGAAGCAAACGGTGAAAGAGTCGAGCAAGAACGAACGAGGTAAAGAAAAAACTGGAGGAGCATTTTGTGTTGATTGGAGAGACATAGAGGAATCGCAAAACTTGAAGAAGAACAACAAAGCTGAAAATGAGACAGAGAAGGAAGCAAATTTGTGCGAAAAGAATGAAGGAGAAAGCACATCGCAGACGGATCTTGATGATGGAGAAAAACTGGAGAAAAATGGACCAGCAAAAGAAGTCTCAGATGAACAGTTGGCAAGGAAAGGCGCAACCGCTGTGGAGGACTCCAGTGTTGTTGAGAAACGAGAAACTTCAGCCCCTGTGAAAAAGCCTGAAGCGTTCATCCCAAACCAGATCGAAGCGGGCACAGAAAAAGATCGAAAGAAAACAGTGACCTTCGCTCCTGCTTGCCGTGTTCATAAACAAGCGGCTGTCAGCAGCACTGCAGTTCAAGGGACTAGTGGAGGTACAAGCAAGGAGAGCAAAAGAAAGATGTCTTCTTTGAGCGACGGGGAACTGAAAAAGAGAATCCGACTAACACAGAAAAAGAAGAAGAAGAAGCGCCGGCAAGCAAGTAAGTGATAAACAGACATAACGGGTGGGGTTGGGGGGGGGGGGGGGGGATGGTTTGGAGTTTACCACATGCGCAAATAGGGCGATATTTGCTGACGTGATTGGTTACACATATAATTTCATTTTTTAGATGATTTTAATGACGTGGTGTACTCTTGTGTAAATTTGGTATTTTTCACAAACGAATATCTTCAACTTTGCTAAATTTACTAAATATGATACTCTTTCATTTTTTTTTCTTTTGCCAAACTTAATGAAATGTTCGAAAGTTATAAAACAAAGATCAAAGAATGCCGAGGTAACAAACACTGTCTGTAAGCAAGAGAGGATGACGTGGGGGGGGGGGGGGGGTGACAAGGAAGCTCCCCCTAGGATAAATTCCATAAGGTAAAAACTTTGATTGATTCTGGGAAAAGCCACCTTGTGCTTTTCTGTCTTGTAGAGCCTGAAAATGTTTTATATAGACTTGTTTGTAGTGTCGTAGATACCAGGGCTGGGTGAAGAGACGAGAACCCCTCTTGAGCGGGTTATGTATCGAGACCAGCGAGACAATTCCGCACCACCCAACGATTTTTCATGACACAGAATAAAATCCGTCTTTTCAGTGATGCCTAACCTCAGCTAACAAAAATCCGAATAATTCGTTCGCGAGTAATTGGATTTTATATTCAGAGGTCAAGGAAAGTTGATAAGGGGAGGATCCAAAGTCTACGGAACGGAAGAAAAGTTGTCACGCAACACTCCTTGTTGCATGACAACATAGAAGGTCTGATAAGACGGTAAAATGTGAAAATTTTAGGCAGTGCATTTTGTTGGTCATGGCTTTTTTTGTATGTGGTGGCTCCTAAAGGAGCCGTTGTTTTTTTTGTGAAGTAGTCGTCGCACTTTACTTCTTAGCCGCGGCTTTCTTTGTCGCGGGCTTTTTGGCCGCCGGCTTCTTCGCCGCTTTCTTGACAGCAGGTTTTTTGGCGGCGGGCTTTTTCGCCGCTGGTTTCTTCGCTGCCGGCTTCTTGACTGCCGGTTTCTTGGCCGCCGTTTTTTTGGCTGCAGGTTTTTTAGTTGTTGGTTTCTTGGCTGCGGGTTTCTTCGGTTTCTTAGCTGCTTTCTTGGCGGCAGGCTTCTTTGGTTTGGCCGCCGGCTTCTTCTTTGCCACGGGCTTCTTCTTCGGTTTCTTCTCCTTCTTTTCCTCCGTGGCCAACTTGAAGGAGCCTGAAGCGCCAACACCTTTTGTGTGCACGAGTTTTCCGCTGGCTGCAGCTCTCTTCAAAGCCAGCTTCAAGTGTGAGCCAACCTCACCAAGCTTGTAATTGGCTTTGATGTATTTCTCGATGGCTTGGCGGGAAGAACCGTTTCGTTCTTTCAGCGCCGCGATAGCAGCCTTGATCATATCCAAGTACGGTGGATGAGCGGCTGGCTTTTTCGGCGCTGGCTTCTTTTTTGCTGGAGATTTAACTGGTGAAGACATTTTGCAACTTAAGAACCCTCCTGTAGTTTCACTTGAAGCAACTGAAGACTCACAACTACAACATAACCTGATAACCGATCGACGAGTCAAGTATATGAGTCGAATGCGGACCACTGTGGAAACAAGGCTCGAACATGGCGCTCCGAAAATTCTGTGCTAGTTTACTCGGCGTCTTGTGAAATAAGATGGCTGTTCAACAAAATACATTCAGGCACAGCATTTAAAAATGTAGCTTTTATCTTTCGTTGGTTGTTGACGTAAAAATTATCGGGATGTAGGAACGGAAAAGATCAAATTTTAACCTTTTCACGCAAATTTGCGATGCTATTGTAAAGATGATTTTGTTTTTCTTGTGGAATAACATCCTCTCGGGTCATTAACATTCAAATTTTCGTGTTTGATTGCAACGAAGAAAATATGTGGTAGACGTCTTTATGACAAAAGTAGGCCTGGTTCGAAATTTTGATGATTTAAGTTCACTTTTGTACGAGCAAGAAGGACAAACCCATCGGACCGCCATGTTCGAATCGAATCGGCCGCCGTTCAAAGGGTAACAGGCTCTGCCAGCAGAGTCGCCTCGATCTTTCTTTTATAGGTCGGGAAAGAGGAAGCCTTCCTTTTACCCGACTGTAATCTGTGTAGTATCGACAAAAGAACGAAGGGAACAGATTGCGCAGGCTATGAGGACTATGCCAGAACTATGAGAGGAAGGCGTGCTACTTATTTATAGATTGTCTAGTTGTTTACGATACACTCTCTTTTTTATATAAAAACTTTTTTTATAAGAACGTTGAAGTGAGAGTCAGTTAAGAACATTTTTATAACGACCAAATGTTTTGAAAATGAACAGTATAAATACGGATAAAATTACAGGTAAAAATTCAGTCTAGGTGTCTTGGTCACGTCCGCATAGATTTATTGAAATACTATAACAGATAACAAAACTAAGGACATCTTACGAATTTTTCAGGCTCAAATTGCCAAAAATAATAAGAACGTCCAGCCTCAACCCCAAAATTAGAGGTTCTTACATAAGAAAGAGTGTATTATAAAACACTGATACACCAAGCAGTCTTACGTCGCCATCGACCCCTTGCCGATTAGCCTCCCACACAGACGTTCTTAGGGGTTCGTCACGCGTTCCTGCCCCACAGGAACGCGTGACGAACCCCTAAGAACGTTTGCGTGGGAGGCTACTTGCCGATGTGACTAGCAGCGTTTACATGAGTTCAGTCACACAAACTTACTTCGTGATTCAGGTGTTAGTTTTCTAGTATTTTCTGTTTCCCTTCGTGGCGTGGGGTTTTATAGAGATCTGTTTTTATGTACATATTTACGCTGGTATTAGTAATCGTAAAATACTGTAAAGATCTGGCCCATGTTATACCAAACATGTTCTTCGACAGGTAAAAGTTATTGAGCCAACCTTGTAATTCCTCCAAATGAAACAAAATGTAAGGTAATTTTAAAATTAACAATGCACCTGGGCCCAGTTGCTCAAAGCCCGATTAAGCTAATCCTGGATTAATCCGAACTTTGGTTCGAGTTAATTACTAATCAATAACGATTCTTCCAAAAGATTTTTGGCCCTCAGGTTTGACTTAAAGTTTTCTTTACCTTGAGCTTGAAATTAGCCTTTAAAACCATTTTAAACGAGCGAAATGAAAACCCCGATTAACTTTTGATCGTAGATTAGCCGTAATTAGTCTCCCTCGCAGCCGTTTGGGGGGAGCCGTCGGGGGGAGCATTACGTGACAGCCCAAAAAACGGCTACGAGGGAGACTAAGCCGTAATCGGCTTTCGAACAGCCCGGCCCAGATGTTTGGGAAATGAATGTCATTAATCGCGCCATGACAGCGCTAAAATTTTGACTGAAGAAGGCAACGAGGTGAAGTGGAAACTGAACTAAACTTTGGTGGATACGATTTTAAGAAATCTTTGCCCGCGCAAATCGTTTACACTGTTCCTCGATGAAATTCGAAGAGGAAGCACCGAACTGATCGAAAATTGCCCAGTCTCGCGCTCCAATTCCTCGCTCACTGCAGACGTTTGGTTCGATCGAAGCCAGCGCGCTTTTGTACTTTTACGACGGAAAATACAGACTACACATGATTTAAGTATTGTTTTGCCGAAAGTTTTCGATAAAGCACACTTTTAAAGTCTAACAACTTGGCTTCATTCGCACCTTCCCGTCACTAATACACTTGAGAACCATTCCAAAGATAAATGAATGTGACATAGGAGCTATAGGGAGAGAATTACGTTCAGTAGACGTTTCCTCTTGGTCGTATAAAGAATAACCATCCGTTGTCGTCAATTCAGGCAGAAGCATTTAAAAATGTAAGAATTTATGTATAGGTACATGTTGGTCATTGCTTTTATTGATTTGGTGGCTCCTAAAGGAGCCGTTTGATTTGAGTGACGCAATCCACTTATGCTCGTTCTCCGCGGATTCGGCGGGCCAACTGGATGTCCTTGGGCATGATGGTGACACGCTTAGCGTGGATGGCGCACAAGTTGGTGTCTTCAAACAGACCAACAAGGTAAGCCTCGCTAGCCTCCTGAAGAGCCATCACAGCGGAGCTCTGGAAACGCAGGTCAGTCTTGAAATCCTGAGCGATTTCTCGTACCAGACGCTGGAAGGGAAGCTTGCGGATCAACAGCTCAGTAGATTTCTGGTAACGACGGATCTCACGAAGAGCGACTGTACCAGGCCTGTAACGATGAGGTTTCTTGACTCCACCAGTGGCAGGCGCGCTCTTACGAGCGGCCTTTGTGGCGAGCTGTTTGCGTGGAGCTTTTCCACCGGTTGATTTACGAGCAGTTTGCTTTGTACGCGCCATCTTTGAATGCTAGAGAGACGAGAAATGGTAAAGTTTTTTCGGAATATCGTTTATACCTAGCGGGCTTCATTCTGATTGGTTTAAAATGAAATAATTTGATTGGCTTAGAACGAAAACTGTGAATAATTTTACAGATCTGAGCAGAGTTCGATCCGCAAGAAGTTTGAATGAGTTTTGAGGCATTTATATATATACTGGAGGCAAATCTTCGGAGAAAATATAGCTTCAAACCATGGAAAGGTTTGCAGAATTTACCTTTCAGGAATTTCTAGACACTGATCTCGTCGGTTTAGACTTTTTTTCTCGTCACATTACAGAAGGAGCTCGCTAATTTATGTTTTTTAAATACTCATAACTGATTAACTTGACTTGACCTTTGGTTCTATTGAGTGCATTCGACCAATAAGAACTGATAATGATGTGATGTTTTCTGAGAGGTCGTTTTTTCCTATATAAAACGGAGACACAGCGCTAAGTCAGTTATATCTCAGTTACGTGAGAAGCAGTCAAAATGTCTGGTCGTGGTAAAGGAGGCAAAGGTCTAGGAAAAGGAGGCGCCAAGCGTCACCGAAAGATTCTTCGTGACAACATCCAAGGCATCACCAAGCCAGCCATCCGTCGTCTTGCTCGCCGTGGCGGTGTCAAGCGAATCTCTGGCCTGATCTACGAGGAGACTCGTGGTGTTCTCAAAGTTTTCCTTGAGAACGTTATCCGTGATGCTGTGACATACACCGAGCACGCCAAGAGGAAGACTGTGACAGCCATGGATGTGGTGTACGCTCTCAAACGCCAGGGACGTACTCTGTACGGATTTGGTGGTTAGACTGCACTGTCCACACAAACAAACGGCTCCTTTAGGAGCCACAAAATCTCTTAAAAGTCATAATCAATGAAATCCTCGTTTTGCATTCAAATTTACTCGCCGCCGCGCGGCACGCGATAAATATATTACACTCACTTTCACTCGCGCAGGCTAGCTGCACGCTTTTAGATCACAAGTGTAAAGTCTTCACAATGATCTTTATTCACATTGAGCAACTCTAAGGAAAGCGGCGCGCGGAAAAACAGCTACATGGCAGAATACCCGGCCATTCAATATTCAAGTTACTGCTGTAGTGTTGCGTCGGCGCCGGCATTAACTTTCTTTCGCATCGCCGAAATTTACTGAGAGTACTGAAAGGCGTTTGTTATGGTTTAGTGGACAAAGAGGTCCTATGGCGAGCGATGTCACGACCCCTTTGAAAATTCGTATTTGCGCGCATTGGTAACGAATTTTGGCGCACTTTTTGTAACGGGCAGAGGCAAAGATTTGCGCGCTTAATTTTAAATTTTTTTGGGAAATTTGCATTAGAATAAAGCCAATCACATTCAAGAACTCTTTCTTAAATTATAATATTTTGAAACCGTTAATTAAAATGCTAAATGGCGGGAAAAGACATAAGAAATGAAATCATGATGGCTTTTCGGGGCTGTACCTCGGTCTAAGATGCTGTAAAACTCACAGCTGAGAGAAAACGAACGAGACAAAATGTCAAAACAACAACACAAAAAAATCTGCCATCGAAGCGTTTGCATGATTTCAAAGTGTATAAATTTTGGTTTCTTGCTAAATAAATGCTAGTTGTTGTTCAAGAGATTACTCTGTTTGTTTATCTAGTCCCGAGACAAATCTGCTCACTCAGCTTACAGTTTCAATTTTCGGTTTTTTGGAGTCATAAAAAAATTATGGCTTGTAACTATGAATCACTGGAAGAAGAAACTCTTGATATGATTTTTTAAAATAGCAAGTAGCAGTTCAATACTTTCACTCATGCATAAGCGGAGGAAATCAAGGAGAGTTTAAAGAAGAAGACTCCGAGTTTGAAGATTTATTGCCCGATGAAGACTCTGCTTCGGGCAATATTAACCTGAATGATATTGCATGGTCGAACGACGAACTTTTTTAGTGTCTAATTAAAAAAGTAAACTTTCAGATTTAAAATGTGGAATCTCCTAAAATATCCGGTTAAGTTCAGCATTGTTGGCTATGACTTTATTATCATTTGGTGGCTCCTAAAGGAGCCGTTTTTGTAAATGAAATTAAAAGCTTAAGCTTTCGCCTTCTTCTCGGTCTTCTTGGGCAGAAGCACGGCTTGGATGTTGGGCAGAACACCTCCCTGTGCAATGGTGACACCGGCGAGCAGTTTGTTCAACTCTTCATCATTGCGCACAGCCAGCTGAAGATGACGGGGGATGATTCTTGTCTTCTTGTTGTCACGAGCAGCGTTGCCCGCCAACTCGAGGATTTCAGCGCTCAAGTATTCGAGCACAGCGGCCAAGTACACTGGAGCACCGGCGCCGATACGCTCACCATAGTTGCCTTTGCGAAGAAGACGGTGGATACGACCAACAGGGAACTGAAGCCCTGCTCGGGATGAGCGGCTCTTGGACTTGGTGCCCTTAGCTTTTCCTTTTCCGCGACCGGACATGTTGAAATTCTTCTGTTACTTGTTCTTTCGAGTGAAAATGAGTTTTGAAGCGTAGAGAGCAGTATTTATAGTTCGCTCTTATGCAAGAGGGATCGAAGCGCACCAATCAAAACTATGTATACTGTTTGAATTTGAACAAAGATCCTTTGTAAAGAAAAGAAGAGATTATCAGAGGCAATTGACCTTTCGGTCATAGTATTGACAGACATATTAAGCACATGTCAGATTGGCCAATCACTTAGCGAGAATTTCGATCCGTATGATAATTGATCTCATCCTCATTCTCGTATAAATACAAGATGCATCGAAATGTCAGGCATTTCAGTTCATTCGAAATATCGACATGCCACTAAAAGTTGCAGGAAAGAAAGGCGAGAAGAAAGCCGGAAAGGCAAAGGCCGGAGCTGAAGGAAAGAAGAAGAGAAGGGGAAAGAGAAAGGAAAGCTATGCGATCTACATCTACAAGGTGTTGAAGCAAGTTCACCCTGACACTGGTATCTCCAGCAAAGCCATGGGCATCATGAACTCGTTCGTGAACGACATCTTCGAGCGTATCGCCACAGAAGCTTCCCGCCTTGCCCACTACAACAAGAAATCAACCATCAGCTCCCGCGAGATCCAGACCGCCATCAGGCTGCTTCTGCCCGGTGAACTGGCCAAACACGCCGTCAGTGAAGGAACCAAGGCCGTGACGAAGTACACCAGCAGCAAGTAAACTCGCTGAGTTTACCGCCAAAACCAACGGCTCCTTTAGGAGCCACCAAATGTTATAAAAGCAATGACTTACTTATCTTATCATTCTCTTCACCCTGGTGATGATATTTTGTGTAAATTATCTTGATTTACAATATGCATCGTTTGCTTAATTTGCTGCTCTTGTACTGGAAAAACCGTTTTGTAGCGAATACTTGGCTTCCCGCGCGCGTAAATCAGTTTGTTTAATTAAATATGTCGTTTCCGTTTCGATCTTCGTCCTATTTCACTGTCAATATTCCGATAAAACTTCTTTTCCTAAATCACACCGTTTACTGTAAATTATCTACGTTTTGTGGGAATCAAAGTTTTCTCGCTCATTGCTTGCGCGCGTTCCAACGGTCAATTGCACGCGAGAAGCTTTTTTTTGCTCCCTTAGGCCTTGTTTACAGGAGAGAGGAATGACGTTCGTAAAAATTAGTTTCAAATTATAACAAATTTTGGAATTTTACAACACGCAAGGATTACTGTGCGAATGCACGACAGCGTCACTCTTCGCTAGGACAACAAATTTAAGGGTGCTTTGTATTCATTCATTCTACAGCTGTTCACTTCTGTAATTTGTTCAAACCAAACTGTCAGACCGTTTCATAAACGGTAATTATTTCCACGCTGTATCGCCTCAGAGAGTTCTACAACGAAATCAACAACAAAAAAAAAATCTGAAATATGTCAATTGTCCGAAAGTTTTTGTTTGTTTTCACTCTGTTTTCAGCTTATATCTCTCTGTAACTGTCTTCACAGATCAGAGTACGAATTTTAAATACTACTTCCGGTTCCCTTGCCTAAGAGCGATTGCTTCTCTCAGGATCGGACCAGTTTAGGGTTTTATCGGTGTTTATCAAACCAAACGTTATTGCAGTAGTGGTATCGAACCTTGTGACCGATTCTATGCATGTTACATGAAGGAGAAGCGAACGCGTGCGAAAGCGCTCGAGTTTCCGTGGGCTGCACTCTGCGCGCTCGCTGGGGATGCACAATCTGCGAGCCAGCGAGGCATGCGAGGCAGACGTGTGAGGCACTCAGGTTAGCCTAAAAAACACTCCGGTTAGCCTAAATAGCACTCAGGTTAGCTTAAATAGCTCCCCGGTTAGCTTAACGGTTAGCAGTTTATGTTGGGGTTGTTCATGCCTCGCATGCCTCGCATGTTTTGTTCCTGCCTCGCACGTCTACCTTGCATGCCTCGCTGGCTCGCATATTGTATACACACTCCGCTCGCTAATGTGTTAGGTCTCTTTCTCAATGAATTCTCGGAAAGTGTGACTTGACGATCTTGCGAACGGGCTAAGACTTGAGACATCACACAAGCGAGGACAATGTGCTGCCACTTAATCTATTCTCGGAGACTCAGTCTGTTTAGCAAGTGTTGCCGTGGTTTCAAGAATTTTACGGGCGAAAGAGTGACATTCACAGAGGGTCGTACAGGGGGGGGGGGGGGGGGGGTCTCTTGCACGGTTCACGAACAGAAAAATTAGCAAATCACGGATCACAGAAATGAAAATTTCGTTTTCAAGCTCTTCACGGGTCACGCAAAACCTTCAGGTCACGGACTACGAAGAATTTATTACATTCACGTTTCACGGGAAATAAAATTAGCTAATCACGCATCACGAAAATACCCCTGTGCGACCCTCTTCACAGATTTTGTGACCACGTTGAATTAGCTACAGCTGAAGATGGGCTTCAATCGTTTGGTAGCCTTGAATGCACTGACTAAAAGTATAAGGTCATGAGGTTCTATGTGGCACTTGTTTATCGCAAACTTGTTTGTTGTTCACAGAAATTGATGGCCGGGAAATTGAGCATCTGGATTATCATGAAATGTACAATCCATCGAACACGACCCAGTCAAGCGCCGAGGAAATGGAAAAACAGAAACAACACAGCGCTCGTCAGGACCAGTTTATTCTCCAGAATCTCTTCAAGAAAACAGGTGTGACTACTGCTGGTGATGAAATTGTGCAACATTACACCAGTCAAAGTCTTAAATATTCAAATTCACTCCCACAGTGTAACTGACGATGACAGTTGGTTCTGTCGACACATGGTTTCAAAACTTATAAAATTGTCTTAAAACTTACCAGGAAAATGAATGTCCAATGAAATCCTCTATGATAAACTGTAAACTAAAGTTGATACTGTTCCTGGATTGGCTTAATAGGGCGCTGAACAAGCAGACCCAGTCCACATGAAATTAGCAAGCTGAAGGTTTCTGTATATTTGAAGAAACTTTACACAGCTGTTTCGACAAAGGTTGTCCAAAAAAAGCGTAAAAGCGTACGCGACAATGCCGAAAGGTAATCCGGGAAATACCCAATAAATTCCAATAAAAGCTTAGAATCCATAATGCCTCGACCGTACAGCGAAGACGTGAGATGGTGGGCAATATGGATTCGGAGCTTTTGGGGTGTTTTCCAGACTACCTTTCTGCATTGTCGCGTACGCTTTCTACGCTTTTTGTCGAAACAGCTGTGTTTGAAGAAACTTTATATGATGTGGCTGTTGGAAATGCATTATTCGGCAGTTCTCTGTTCATTCGCTCGACAAGTCTTTCAAGTACCCATCACCTAACACGGTTGAAAAGTGTTGAACTAGGGTTATTTTGATGTAAATATATGAAACATATATTTTGAACTACATATATTATGAACATATATTCATCCTTCACTGGTATATTACGGACTCACAATATGACTAGCTCCCAGTTGGCTTGATAGCTCAGTTGGTAGTGCACTGCACCGACATCGCAGAGGTTATGGGTTCGAATCCCGTTCAAGCCTGAATATTTTTTCAGACTTTCTTTTCGCAACTGCTTAAGTTGGGTACTAACTACGAGGATCTTTCTTCTATTTGGTCTTTCATCCGCAATTCAAAAATATATGTTTCATATATTTACATTCATTATTCATCCTTCACGGGTATATTACGGACTCACAATATGACCAGCTCCCAGTTGGCTTGATAGCTCAGTTGGTAGAGCACTGCACCGGCATCGCAAAGGTTATGGGTTCGAATCCCGTTCAAACCTGAATTTTTTTCAGGCTTTCTTTTCGCAACTGCTCAAGTTGCGTACTAACTGCGAGGATCTTTCTTCTATTTGAAGCAACCGCTCATACCAAAATTGCACCTTGCCTTGTGCTTATTGAAAACTAGAAGCTAGTCATGTTGGTGGGGCAAGGGGAGGGGGTGGGGTGCTTCATTTGAACTTGAAGATAATCGATAGCTTGTCAGCGAAGTACCATAACCTGTTTGATCCCACTGGCATACCACTTGTGTCTTGGGAACTAATGTTAAGGAAGGTGCCTACCTTTGCTGCTGCGCATCTCGAGATACTCGGTTTTCCTATGGGTGGTGCCTACTAATACAAGAATATTTTTGCGCGGTTTAAACCTATACGGAGAAAGCAGAACTTTGCAAGAGCTCTTGGTATTCAAAAAGAAAATTGGGGGTAACCATGCATTTTTCAGAGATAAGAAAGCTTCAACTTGGAAAAAAACGCCATACATTGCTTTGTATTTTACGGCTTTTTATAATAATTGTTGCTTTTTAAATTATCCCCCAAAAATGCATGGTTACCCCCAATTTTCTGTTTGGATTCCAATAGCCCTTGTTAAGATCTACTTTCCCCGCATACTCATAAACCGCGCAAAAATACTTCGGTATTAGGAGGCACCGTCCTTAATTAAACTATTGCGAAAATAACGGGAAAACTTCGACGAATTGGAACTTGACAAGATGTCTTCTCTAGTACTCCTCGCTTCAATCGAGATGATAGGTTTAGGTCAAGCTGTTTGTCTCAAAATGACACGCCCTAAGCTGTATTTGTTATCACACTGTCCTTAGGTGTGCATAGCGCTCTAAAGCATGACGTCATCATGGAGTCCAGTATACCGGATTTAACCTTTGTTGAAAGCGAGGCTAGTCGAGTGGCAGAGAGCGCTGTGAAGGCGCTGAAAAAGTCACGCCAGCGATGCCTGGGTGCAACCAGCGGTGTGCCCACCTGGACAGGCGTGTCGGGTTCGTCTGGTTTATCGGAGCCCCTGGCTAAAAGGTATGGTTATGGAAGTGTTTTAGTTCTGAGCAAATTACTTGTCAGAAACAGAGAACTTTCTTCGTTTGTAGACTTTTCGTTTATGGGGTGGTGATTTGAGAGGCGTTCGTGTCCTCATTTTGCTTCTACCTGAAAACATGCCTTAAGTTTGTAATGCTTACAATCGATCTGTTTTCATTTAGCGTTTTAAACGCAAAAAGGTTTCCAATCCACCCTACCCCCGATCCCTTTGTTAGTTTTGTACTCCTCCCAGATTTCGCCCTCTCAAACTCAGCGTTTACACTGAATAGTAGGGGAGTGTGAACAGCTTTTAAGCCCGTTACTTCTCTTTACACTCAAGCAAAAGAACATTCGTCGTTTGAACATCCTGCCCAGTTGCCCATGGCTGGTGATGTATTAGTCTATGCCTAATTCTCTTCTTCTCCTTCTTACTTTGTTTCGTTTTGTTTCAGGCCCCGTTTTGGGCAGAAGAAGAAACCCGCCGCAACAGAGGAACTTTCAAAAGTAAGGATGCTTTACTTGTCTTGTTAAGAAAGGGCGTTGTCATTTATATACCATCAGCCAGAATACAGAAAAGCTCAAACACACACCTTTAATGTTAATCAAACCCAGCAATGATGTAGAACAGTGCTCGAAAACTTTCTCTGAGGAATCTTGATTTTTAGAAAGCAAGGCCTATTCTTGATGGTCTGATCGCGAGTTAAACCTCAACTCCGTGCGTAGGCCAATCTGGCGATTTTAAAAATTAATCAGATACAGTTCACACAGCTTTTACTCCGTATGTTTCCCGTTAGCTAACTGATGACAAGCATATCCAAAGTTTTGCTGTTGAATTCCCAGTTCCGTTCAATACATCATGGTAGTTACATGTGACTCAACAGTCGAAGATGAGTTAACGCAAGAGCCTTTTCCGTTGCCGCGAAGTTTCTTTTACAGCTAAAATCGTTTGACTGAACAACTTCATTTGATTCAGTTTAAGAACATAACATGCTCAGGTGCGTGCCATTTAAACATTGTTAGGGAGCTCAAACTGCGACGACGGCAACGGCATCGAAAACGTCACCTGAAAATATAACTTTATTTCATTTGTGCTACTTCGCGATTATTTCAACTCGCTCAACTTCTACAGAAACGGCGAACTATCCAGGAACCAAATTGGTAGGAGTGGCGTTCAGGTTAAGAAAGAAAATGAAAAATTCACCGTCGTGTGCCGGCTCACGTTCTCCAAAAAACTTAGAATTTGGTCATTTCACGTTGTTGTTTTGCAGAGGACGGCACAGAAATGTACCAAAATGTAAAACGCACGTGCAGAGCGATTGTGTGTGCTCATGAAACTTATTGTTTTGTGGCATTGTCGTTGTCGTCGCCGTCGTCGTTGCTTAAGCTCCCTATTATTTCCTACAGGCCTTTAGCATAGAAGGGTATAGGCGTCGCTAAAAAAAAAAAGAACGCAATGATTCGATGTGGCGTACTTATTTATCCACCCATATATTTTTTTACAGACCTCCTCAAACATGGATAGCAAGCCTCATTTCAGCGGTGAGCAAATGGGTATGAGCAGTACATCGGCAAAAGGTTCGGAACGAGTCCACTCCAGTCAACTGCTCGCCAAAATGAGGGCGCGAAACAATCTGGTTCCCAGCAGCGATGCAAATGCAGGTGGTGGTCCTGGCAACGAAAGTGACGAATTACTCGCTCAGATGACAAATTTTATTGCGTCACAGTGCACAACTGTTGGACAAGCAACCACACAGGAGATTTTAGATGAATTTGGCTCCAAACTTCCACGGAGTGACACGGTCGTGTTTCGTTCGATGCTGAGGCAGATTTGTACTTTTAAAAGAGATTCAGGGAAAGGCATTTGGGTATTAAGAGAAGAGTTCAGATAACTTCTGGGTGAAAATGTTAATGTGCTATAGCCCATATAAGGGATTGTTTCTACAAAGGAACAGCTAAGAACTCGTTTAAAGGATTGAACACGGAGATTTTTTTCGTAGTTCGTTTAATGTATTACTTGATAACAAGTGGTTTTCCAAACAATTACGAACTTGAAAATGGTTTATAAAAGAAGAAAAATGACAAATAGGCAGACAGCAAATTGTTAAATATGAAGAAATCTTTTTTGCAGTGGTATTTTATTTATTTAGGAAAGAAGGCAAAAAAAAAAAAAACAAACAAAAAAAAAACAACAGCAAAAACTACAACATTGGCTCGGAGTTGTGTTTTTCTTATGGTGTCTAATTTTGATTTCTTTCTGAGCTACTATTTTTTTGAGATTTTCTACAATGTCTTTACTCAACTCTCAGAAAACAAATTACTTGCATGCAGAATAAAGTTCACAGATGCTGCAACTTTGGAAGTTATTTTGAGAGAGTTTGTACAGATAAATAAAATAAAGCTAAATCGTTTATTAGACATTATTAAATTCTCAGCCTCGGATATTGCATTTCTAGCGTTCTGATTGGTTCACTAAATCTCGGTTATCAGCTTATATACCGTAGTTTGACCTTATATGGAAAACGAATTCTCCAGGTGTCGCTAAGCTAATTTTTTTTTCGGCGGGAAGCGAAAGTTTCTTCGGAAATATGTAGAAAAAAAAAGAAAAGAAAGAAATACCAAATAATGCCATCTCGATATAACAACAATAAAAGCCACAAAGTTTGGTATGACGCTATTTAATGGTAAAGTTTCCTTTAAAATCTTTAAAATTGCAAGATTTTAAGATTTTTAGATCACATAACAACAACAATAACAATCGGTTACCTTTAAAAATTTCAGGTTGGCTTGCAAATCCTGGCGGTAAGAGGTTAAAGCCAATCGAAGAAATTTCTTAGGGAGAGCTTTATGCCTGCCTTTATGTTTTTACGCATTTACGAGGACTTCAGGAAAAGTTCATCTATGAGATCCGTACGAGCGGCGGCTATAATGATCGTTTCCGTCGCTCGGCACCACTCAGCAAAACATTTGCACAAATGTGCACAGCACTTACAGTTCTCAAATAAGCTTGAAGTTTAAAAACTTGCACTGAATGCTTGTCTCAGTGAGGTTGTACCTCGTACTCTTGGACTTGCCTGAAGTGTTTTAAATCGTCCGCGAGGAATTCAGTTCAGCATGAAAAAAGCCGTCCTTGCCCTGATCTCTTCCTTCGCTCGGCACCACACAGCAGAACATTTGCTCAAATGTGCACAACTATTACGCTTCTCGATGAGCTAAAACTTCAAAAGCACTTGAATGCTAGTCTCAGAAAGATTATAATTCATACATTCAAACGTTTCTTCAATTTTAGATGTCTGACTGTGTCCGATTTTCTTCGCTTTCGATTTTTCATTCAACTCCGTTTGCAAAGAGCTGCGCGTGAAAAGCTTGTGAATACGTAACAATCCTCTAATTTCTATCAGCTAGCGAATCCCTTTTTTTTGCGTCACTTGTTTGTTTACTACTTATTTAACTTTTATTTTAGTCAATTCAGTTGTAAACACCAAATGTATTTGTATTTAGTTAAGTATAAACATACCTACCCGCCTCGACTAGTTTCAGCTATTTGCGGGTAGGTATATAAACACCTTGAACTGTCTATTTTTAATAAAGTGTTGTTGTTGTTGTTGTTGTTGTTGCGTGTCATGTGATCATTACGTTTCGCGCGCTTTGGTCGGAGGTTGCCTCAACATCCGGTCGTTTTAATTTGAAGGAAATTTTTTCTTGAAAATATATAAAAATTCAGTAAATTTCAAAGCAATATCCAAACGCGGAGAATTTAATAAAACAATTATTCCATTCGCGCTTGTTGGATATGAGATTAGTTATAGCCAACTCGGCGCTTCGCGCCTCGTTGGCTATTTACCATCTCATATCCAACGCGCGCTCATGGAATAATTGTTAATTATACCTCGCAGTCGTACAACTGAACATGCAATAAAAAATACAATATACAATATACAAAAAAATATACAAAATGGACAATATACAAAAAAAGAAAAGATTAATTACAATAAAAAATATTTGAAATTTAAAATTTAGAGTAAATTACAATAAGGCTTTACATTACATTGCTAATAATGAAAGATTTCCTAAAACGATCAGTGCGACAGACTGGAATGTCAAAGCATCTCTTATTTCTTAAACGCTGAGCGTAAGAGCTGGCCATAGAAGGTAACAGGCTAGCCAGCTTGTGATCTTACTTGCTTACAATGTCGTAAAATAATTTGACAGATAGTGATTCACGTCTGTCTAAGAGTGACAGAATACCAGCCTTTTTATCGCCTCACTATACGATAAACCAGATAATATTATTCGCATAGCGCGCCTCTGAATACGTTCGATGTTGTCAGACAAATATTTCGGGAGAATACGATGGAATAGCTGGCACGAAAATTCCAGCGCTGATCTAATGACACTACAATAAAAAGCTGGCAGGCCATCGGAACTTATGACAGCCCTCTAAAGAACGGTGCCTACTAATAAAGAAGGAATTTTGTGTGGGTTATTACTATGCGGGGAAAGCAGATCTTAGCAAGGGCTATTGAAATCCAAAAAGAAAATTGGGGGTAGCCACGCATGTTTTAGAGATAATGAATTAAGCAACAATTACAGTAAAAAGCCGCATATAAGAACCTAGTGATATAAGAACCTACAGGCTGAAATTTGGCACCTATATACCCAAAATTATAAGAGCCTGGCAAAGAAAAATAGGTTCTTATACAAAAACAATCACTCCAATTTTGATGGTCAAAATTCTGGATTTTAATTGTGTGAGAAACGTCTGACAAAAAGTCATTGTGTATATGTTTTCTTTGATTTACATTTGTTTGGATTTTCACTAGATTTCACTAGTGCTAAGCGTTCATTGTAATTCATTACCTTGCTGTAATAATTTTAGGTGTATACAGGGCCCCTCAGGATAACAGCCCCGTAGCTGATTGGGCCACCCTGTCTTAAATAAAGTAAACTTACAACAGTAGTACAATATTTCTGCCAATGGTTACACTACGACAACCTCTGAAAAATAAGAACCTATTAAGAACCTAATCAGCCTGAATTGTGAAAAAACTACCCTAAAATATAAGAACCTGTTCAGCCTGACCTCGAAAATTCTAGGTTCTTATATGTGGGTTTTTACTGTATTCTAGAAAACAGTAAAATACAACTTGTTCAAAAACTTTATTAATTGTAGAACCAGGAGAGCGGAGGAATTTTTTACATTTAAATATTTCAATTGGTTAGTTGTTAGTATTATTAGATTAGTTTATTTATTTCATTATCTCTTGTAAATTTAGCTCGTTAATTCAAGTCTTTTCAACTGCCAGAGAGTTTCAATAAACTTAAACTTACCTACTTACTTAAAGCAATATATGGCGTTTTTTTTTCTCCAAATTGAAGCTTTATACTCCGAAAAATGCATGGTTACCCCAAATTTTCTTTTTGGATACCAAGAGCACTTGTAAAGTTCTGCTTTCTCCACATAGTTTTAAGCCGCGCAAAAATATCCCTGCACCACCCAGGGGAAACCCGAGTATCACGAGATGCGCAGAACGTATGCGCAGTAACAAAAGTTGGCACCGTCCTTACGCTGACTCAAAAGATAGAGTTGACGTGTGGCCTTGGAAGTAATAGCAGTACTGAATAGTATCCACGTGGTCGTTCCATTTTCAAGTCGTTTCTGATTGTAACCCCTAGGACTTTAGCAAAAGATACCTTCTCAAACTAGGTTCAGTTGCTCGAAGCATGGTTAGCGCTAACCATTGGTTAAGAGGCATTAAAACCTATAGGTTGTCATGGTATTTAACCCGGGTTAGCGCTAACCATGCTTCGAGCAACAGGGCCATGCACGCTATCTATCTTAACCGCGCTATGAGATGGTGGAGTTTTCTTAAAACAAAACTAACAAGGAACGCTTAAAGTGTTTCCATTGTTTACACAGACCTCGATCAAGGCCTCCTTGGACCTGGATAGAGTTAACTGTATATGATCCGACGTAACAACGGTTAAGGTCGTCTTCGACTCTTTTCCATCAAAGGGAAATGTAATGAAATAAGTAATTTACCGTAAATACTCGAATTAGAGCCCCCCTTCAAATAAGCTACCCCCACCCCTAAACAAGGGGAAAAAAGAATGTACGGTATGCAGTACAGGCATATTTAATGAATAAACCAAACAGTACAAATCTTAAAAGGTCTTGCAGGTTTTCTTCTCATTCCTTCGAGGGAAATATACATGTGAGTGCATAGGCCCTTCACTTTAGTAAGTTCCTCGTGAAACTTCGCGCCCATTCTCCTTACAGATTTGTTTCAGTTTTCTTGCCTTTTGTTACAGTTCGTGTTTACTTGAAATAAAGACAACATTAGTCTGAGGCCGAAATTTGAAAAACGAAATAAGCCCCCCAACCCGCCCCCCCCCCCTTTCGAATTGGCGCCCCTCTATCTACCCAGAAAATTAAATAAGCGCCCCGGACGCTGATTCGAGCACTTACAGTACGTGAAATGTGTCAGTCAGCGAAATTAATGGTATTCAACAATTGAGAAATTAAGAGATTCTGCTTGAAAGACATGTGAAGAACACTTATCCTCAGGAAAGAGTATTTCGCCCCTATTTTGTTCTTTCCCCATGGAAACACGGCCAGCATAACATTAAGGGGGGAATACACCTAAATTTGAATGAAATTTGAAGAGGTTTTAAGAAGGGATAGAGGAAAGAAAATGATTTTTGGAACACTAACAGACAGTTGATACCCACGCAAGAGCACCCCAGGTTGCTAGTGGACTAACTTGGTGTCCGTCTATTAATTATTAACTACAAATTCTAATTTTAAAACTTCACTAAATATTCAATATTTCTTATTTGTCTTAATTTTACCAATCCTTCTAGAAAAACTATCTCCTCCCAAATATACCCAAAAATCACCCAAAAATTCACAAAACACCCCACAACATACGTTCACGGGATGAGCATAGAGTTTTTGGATTGCTTGAAACGTGAACGAGATATTTCCATTAAAACCATGTCAAGTGGCGGAAAAATGGCGTTTAGGTTGAATCCCCCCTTAATTGAGACAATAAGCAGCATGATGTGTGAAAACCTAGCATAATTCAGATAATTGTGGCATAATTTCCTTCAATCGAGATACCAGGTCGATATCACAACTCACTAGTGCCAGTCCTTTAATGGCGCGCTTTTAACTTCGGAAATTGTGATTTCGATCGCGATTTAAAAATCGAAAACAACTTCAATTCTTATTATTTTGCTTGTTTTGGCTTACTTTCTACGTTTACTTTTGAGAATGAAAAGAATTGGGTAAGGGTGATAGACACTTTAAGCGCCCCTATTAAAGTGCACATTACACTGTTTTTTCGAGGACAGTCTAAAGAAGAATACGACCGTCTGCTTATTTGCGCGCACAACCGCGAGCCCAACTTGCGTATCTCGCCCCTCGTTAGACAGAGACTGCTCGAACCCTGAACTTTACTAAAGGCCTCTCTACTGAGAAATGGGGGTCGGTTACATCCCTCCCACTGTGACTCTGCAAGAGAATTATGTACCTATCATAAGCCATCCCTAGAGGGGGGGGGGGGGGGACCCCACTGATCTTGTGCCGCATTATCTGAAAAGCTTGACAATGGCAGATTCTGTAAGCTCGGGTATTGTCATGCAAATCCATCCAATGTTCCGGCGTAAAATTTGTAAGACGTGATATATTGGTACCACAGTTCTTAAAGGGACAGTATCACGCTATTTTTAGCAACACATTGAAAATCGAAAAGACGCTATTCGGTTGATAGCAGCCAAGAAAAAATGAGCAAAATTCCACTAAAAGACTATCAGAATGCCAAGAAACTATTCAAGGATATTTTCGCCGGCAGATGATCAAAACAAAAATGGGTTCAAATTTGAAAACGTTGGGGCGACGTTTTCGCTGTCGTAACGCACTAAAAATCGGTTGTACTATATTTTGGTTCAACCTTTCGTCTCAGTAGAATCACTATTAATATTTCTTTAATTAGCGATTTAGAAATTAACTGTAACACAGTGTTCAAAGTTTAAATTTAGTGAATTTTTGCCCCAAATCATTATATCTCCCATGATACTGCCCCTTTAAGATATGTTAAACGAAGATAATGCCGACTACAGAGGACCTGGTTATTAGGGAAGTTGTCAAAACTGTTGGACCCACCAAACCACAAAATAGATGGTGGTGTCTGCCTGCACCCCCCTTCCTCAACCTCAAAAGATGCTGTCTTTATTGCATAGCTACCCCTCAATCCAGCAGTAAAAAGGACAATGAGAATCAAGCCTCGCTTTTCTTTTTTATCGACTTTATCTAGCAATGCTGACTCTTGCAAGCTGTCCTAGCTGAATATTTCTGTATCAGTTCAAATCTTAAAGCCAATAAAATTTTGTCGGTAATGTTCATGAGATAGGTGGTGTCTTCGATAACCCCCCTACCCCAGGCACGGTGGGTCCTCTTGGAACAGACGCATTATAAGTTCACAGTTTTTTTTCTCCTCTTTACTCGGAGACTTGATTCCCGCCAATTTTTTTGGTCCGCTGAAGGACTGGTATGATTACCCACAATACATATCGGTTTGGGAAATACAAGATGGCGGCCACAGGAAGAGGACAGGCGACTTCTGGAAATGCTACAACTACGGTAGGATTGCTTGAAATTCTTAGCTTCATTTTTATGTTTGCTCATACTGTCAGATTCAGTTGATAGTCTGCTGTAAATTTCTCCGATGTTTGTAGACTATACAACCAGATTTCAGACTGTGAAAACTGCCATGTTGTGCCCTCATTGGAAGTGATAAAGAATTTTAATTTGACATTTCTTTCGTTTTATAAGCTTAAATATTATTCCGAAGATAAGACTAAAGTATCATGGGGTGTCTTTGTTGTTTAGCAAGTTTTAAACGAGAAAGCTTTGAATAATAGACCCATGAATTTTCAGTATTTTGCCCTTTTGGAAAAAAATTAAAATGAATGGCGTTTATAGTTTTATGAATTTAACACGTGCACGTGTTTCAGTTAATAATTAGAGTTGTGTGCTGATTTAAACTACTTCTATGTAATCACACCATAATCAGGCTCTAAGGCTTAACTACAGAATACCCTGCCACTATGAATAAACACTACCTTGCTATACAGCTATGTTTACGAGTGATATAATTATTTCTTAATAGTATGAGAGATATTAAACATTTGAGAAAAATACACACACTTTTGGATTTGAAAGACATGTTTCAGATACAACCCTATCCATCATCAGTTTTGGAATGTTACAAGTAGTGAAAAAAAAAATATGCAGTGGACTCCCGATAACTCGAACCTTCAAGTAATATGTCAAAAACGAGGGCGAGTGCTTTATCACGGGTTCCAAATACTGAGAAACAGATGAAAGCACGAGGCCGCAGGCCGAGTGCTTTCATCTGTTTCGAGGTATTTGGAACCCGTGATAAAGCACGAAGCCCGAGTTTTTGACATGTCTTCTCAAATGAAACAATAAGAAATTAATCTCATTAAAATGCAAATGTTTGATCTCAGATGAAAAACATGTTTCATCTCAGATGAAAACCTGGTGGTGTTTCATCTGGTGTTTCATTGAGGTATCAAGATTCATCCACCTGACCGAAATGGAGGTCATTTATTGGCTTTTGACTGCATGAATTATTAATGAGTTTGAGAAGGGAAATTCTCAAACTCATTAATAATTCATGCAGTCAAAAGCCAATAAATGACCTCCATTTCGGTCAGGTGGATGAATCTTGATACCCCAATGAAACACCAGATGAAACACCACCAGGTTTTCATCTGAGATGAAACATGTTTTTCATCTGAGATCAAACATTTGCATTTTAATGAGATTAATTTCTTATTGTTTCATTTGAGAAGACATGTCAAAAACTCGGGCTTCGTGCTTTATCACGGGTTCCAAATACCTCGAAACAGATGAAAGCACTCGGCCTGCGGCCTCGTGCTTTCATCTGTTTCTCAGTATTTGGAACCCGTGATAAAGCACTCGCCCTCGTTTTTGACATATTACTTGAAAAACATTCGAGTTATCGGGAGTTCCAGTTATCAAGGGTAAAATTATATAGAAAATGACCTGAAGGGAAAGGAAAATTGGTTTGAGTAAGCGGTAGAGAATTACAATAATGAACAATGTAGCTAATAGGCCTTATCACAGTCTTCGACACCATTTTGACGAGTAGGCAAACAGGCTCGAAATAACAGTGTTTGTATGGAAATCCGCTGTCAAATAGTTTTCATAAAACATTGCCTCTGAAAAATTCATGAATTGGAAACTTTTGGTACTAGGAAAAGGATTTTGAGAAAAAACTTGGAGGGATGTAGTAGTCTGAAATGTCAGCTGTCTCCTAGACGGCTGACATTTCAGACCAAGGGATGTAGCTGTGCCAGAAAGCGTCCAGTCATGTTTTTGACTTTCCATACATTTCCCTGTATTTTTGTCCCACGAGCAATTTTTAGAGCAGTTCACGGCTGGTTCGCTATACAGACAAATGTATGGAAAGTCCAAAACACGACTGGACGCTTTCTGGCACAGTTACATCCCTCCAATTTTTTTCTTAAAATCCTTTTCCTAGTGCCAAAAGTTTCCAATTCATGAATTTTTCAGAAGCCATGTTTTATGAAAATTGTTTGACATCGGATTTCCATACAAACACTGTTATTTTAAGCTTGTTTGCCTACTCGTCAAAATGGCGTCGAAAACCGATAACATTTTACATAATACTACAGTTATGTAAGTTAAATACTTTGATCTTGCCCAGCCTGGCTTGCTGCATATCCACATAGCTGTGTAGCTGCTTCAACTAAGGCAAGCATTTTTGTAATATGTCTATTTCTCAGTCTTTAAGCACGAGGAAGGGGTCACATATCCATGTATTCAGTTTTTTTGGGGGGGTATAGCTTCAAAGTGGCTGGGTATTTTGCAAGTAGTACAAACTGTACCAGTCCCAAATCCTCTGAAGCAGCAATCCTTGTGAATCCAGTTTGAATCAGTTCTCATTCAAATACTGTATCATAGAACCTCCCATGAGTGACCATTTTGCATTGTAAACTATTTTCCTGAACTCAAGTGTGTTTCTTGTCAGAGATTCAACTGTACATATACATTGCAAGAGGTTCTATTTATGAGATGCCAACCTCAGAAGTTCTAAAACCTGGGGACGTTTTTGACGTCTTTTCTCAAAGACAGAAGAAGTTTTGGTTGATTTACATGTTCCAATTAATCAGGCTAATTTGGTGCAATTTGACAGAGAAAATCTGTGGCATTACAGATTTTTTTGATCAAGCTGATTTCCTCTTCACCCCACGCTACACAAACAGAAACAGAAAAATAAATCGGCTGATAAATAAATAATTTATTTGTCACCCGATTTATTTTTCTGTTTACACGTTACAACAATGTGTAAATTACCTCATGCTATTGGACCTACTAATTGGACCAATAAATCGGTAATGTAAATTAGCCTTTAAAATTAATTATTATCTTAATATTTTTGCATTGTCACTCAGGTTATTCCTGGATGTCAGGATCTCAGAGGTTACTGGGCTCCAGGTCATGGAATTGTTGTCCATACATCAGATGGAAAACCAAGTAGGTATTTTCATTGTCTGCATCATTATCACTGATGCCATCATTAATTTTTTTATTATTCCACTGTTACAGTGTAATGTCATTTCACCAAATAAGGTCAACAGAATGTGCAAAATATAAGACCGTTGTACACTGTAACTGTCTCGGTTTGACCGGTTTGCAACAGAGCAAACACAGACAAATACATTTCACTTGGTTTCTGTGTTGTTTACGTCATTCGCATGCACTGAAACTGATGGACAGATACATAATGCCGGTATTTCAACACTCTTTCTAGAAAAGAAAAGCCAAAATAACAAAATCTTTTTGTAGTGGAATAATAAATCTGTTATTCGAAGGGTTTTACATATAATACCCGCGGACATTTTGCTCATTGCTCATATACTACACAACTCGCAAAATATTTGCATGTATTATATGTAAAACCATTGAATAAGATATATTTATTGTTATTAATTTAGTATTGAACATTATAGGAAGTGAAATATATGAAGTTGATATATTTGAACAACAGATGAAAGAGTTAATAAATGAGAGATCGTTGTACAGTAGTTATGTACACAACTTAGCAACTGCAAAACAGAAGCGTGAAAAAAAAATTCAAATTCAGGCATCAGTTATTGTTATTTAGCAAAATTAATATGCCTTTTTGGGGGGCTTTGCCAAGATCCTCTCACTCCCAAGAGTGCCATATGGCACAAGAAGTCATTACGCCCTCAATATTGGGTCAATCTGTATAAAATTTGGACACCAAACAGATCTTGGATAGATCTGCACAATGGAAGGATGAAATCTTACCCCCCTCCTACCTGAGTCATAATTAACCACCCCTCCATTTTTTGTAACTTTTTCCTCTTACACTTTTAAGACCACTTTTAAGACACCTTTTAAGACAAGAAACTATATACTGAGATCTGCCTTCCTTTGTCTAAGCTGGAATGATTTATACAATGCCCCAGAAAAAACCTTTTAATTGGTGTATTACAGTTGGCGTAAGGGTTTACAGTTGCCGTTTTACAAAAATACGACATTTCCCATAAGAGTGAAAGGGTTTAAGCAATGTTTTGGAAAGTTCACCTCCCACACTAAACTGAACTGGGCAGAAGCAAGCATAAGGAACCAGGCATATTATTGGTGATATTTTATCTTTGTTTTGTAGAAAGCGCTCAGAGCTCAACACATTACAGATATCCTGTTCTACATGAAATCTGTTGGGGAGCTGACTTTCAAAGCACCATGACTCGCAAGCTGATTAATGAGACTCATGGTAAGACAATGTTTGTACTTTTTTTCTGATGTTTCAACTGAGGGAAATGTGTGTGTGTTGAAGAAGGAGAGAGAGGGTACATTAAAGTTTTGCAACCCCTGTTGCTTTTAGAGGTTGTGACATGCTATTTACATGAATGAATATATGAAATATTTGAACTGTAGGTGAAAGGTGAAATAGAAGAAAGACCCTCGAAGTTATTTACGCAACTTAAGCAGTTGCAAAAAGAAAGCCTGAAAAAAATTCAGGCTTGAACGGGATTCGAATCCATGATGTTAAGTTGCTTAAATGACTGTGTGGGTCTTTCTTCATCAGTGCGTTTTTGCTGTTTGAACAGTTTTCCATTAGTGTCCGTTTCTCATGGTCACACTTCAATGCTATTGACATGTAAATGAAGGCACAATATTGCTGCTTATATACTCTTTTTGGTGGTTTAGTTTCCATGTAAAGAAGAATCCCATTAACTTAATGGGAAACTGTCATGATCGGCACATGCATGAGCTTAAAAAAATGCAAACCTTAAAAAGTTATTCTGACTTTTTCAAGTTTCCAAATTTGAAATGAGACTCACTGCAGAAGCAGGTGTGATGTTAACAAAGGACAATGAAAAGACTACAATAGGAGAGATTGGTTATGATACCACAGGAGGCTATTTAGGAATGAAATTACTTTTCAGTCGTGCTTGGAGGTAAAATGCTTCTTTCTAGCTAATTTCTGACTGATTATTGACATTGGATGCTGCTGAAATTCTGGGTGGCAGCCTTTATGCAGTGAGCAAGGCTTTCCTCCTCATTTGGCCCCTTCAATGCATTGTGATCTAGGAACAATTCAGGGTAACTGAAGAAATAAAACTCAAAATTTACCGCTAAATTCACTTGTAATTGGTATAATCGACTATCATTTTGAAACCTGATGGTAACCCAGGGAAACATGGCACAACTTTTGGGGCAATCTGGCATCACTTTATTCCCAAATCATCATGTAAGTGAATCCACAGTTGTACAGTCTCGTGACTTTCAAATGGCATATCAAGCTTGAAGCAATCTGTTGAGATGTGTTCAAGAAAAAATATTTATATGACGGGTTAGCACAGTGCTGACAGTGCATTCATCAGTGTTGTTTGATTCTTGTGTACTGTTGAGTAAAACACAGCATACACTATAAGTGTATTTAATAACTAAAGGGACCTTCAAATTTGACTACTTAACTTGAAAAGTCCTGCTCGTACTCAATCTTGCACTCGTACTCTGATCTGACGGTCCCTATTGTCTCTTGAGCTCTAAACCATTGTTTGTAGACGAGTCTACATTGATCTCTTAGTTTTCAAATGATGTACTAGTCATATCAATTTGTGGCGATATAAAGAGAAAATAATTTATTTATAATTTATTTATGTGGGAGGTTAGCAAAGTGCAGATAGTACCAGTACCCCACATTAATGTAAGGTCATAATTATCATGACCCAATGGTGACATTTGAGGTCTTTTGTTTGAAGCAAATCATTAATGATGGCTACATAAACACAGAGTCTAAACCTCCATTCACACCATCAAAACATGTCAGGTTTAACAAAATGAAAATTGGTAACAGAAAGCTGAACCATTGGCTTTGACATAGGATTCAAGTAAACTTTAACTTATGCTTTCATCCGTGCTACATCTGTAGTCGACAAAAATCCGAAAGTAGCTTTTATGAAGGAAACTTTATTTTAAACTGTGTTTAACTTAACAGCTTTTAAACATGTTTAAGCCTTGGTGTGAATGGGGCATAAGAGTTTCCCAGAGTAAGCAGTGTTGTGGTTGTCAACTTGTGACAGTGCACCTTTAACAATGAACAGGGACAAAAAAAAAACTTCATGTGAATCAAAATTTAAGTTACCAACTGAAGATTAAAATGTATAGCCTTTAGGTAAAAAAACAACTTACAACAAAAATCTTGGTATGTTTCGTACATGATAACTGGCCTGTGTGCTAGAAAAGGTAAAGGTAAAGTCGTGCTACGAGCGTAAGTGGCCTACGTGGCCAGAACTTAACCCAGTTTCTGGCTCCCCTCTACTGACTGTCGGTCATCTGTCGGCCAACAATCAACCAACAGTTGGTCGACAGATTACAGACAGGCTACTGACAGCTATTTTCTACTTAAAATTTCTCTGCAAAATAACGAAATAAACAAGACTCTTACCCAAAACATACTTGATAATTACATTGAATATGCATATTCTCTTCTTTCTCCATGACCGCTTTTGAAGCGAAGCTATCAAATGTTTGCACAAAAACTTCGCTTAATTTCACGACCAAGAGTAGATTTGAAAGTCACACTATAATGTGTACCGTCCCATTGCCATTCGGTTTGTTGGTCAACTGTTGGCCGTTTGTCGGCCATCTGTTGGCTGTTTGTCAGCCAACAGTTGACCGACAGACAGTGAAGGGGAGCTGTTCTTGAACTTCACATTTTCCCGGTTTCTGTAGCAACTAGGAGTATTGCTACCCCTGGATGGGATGCTACTCCATCACAGCATTACTTGCAGCAGTACATCTTCCAGTACCCATATGAAATAGAGCTTGGCCAAATTAGTACCTTCTTGCATTGATCCTGTCTAATCAGTTCTTGTCTATCTTGGAATTCATGCCAGAACTGGGCAAATTTATTTATTTTTATTACTAATTTTGCCATATTGTAGCCATATTTATGGATCTGCAACAAGTTCCTGACACAGGTGGAACAGGACGGAAGGCTAGGTAAGAAGACATGGTGATTGAAGTTCAGTGCTGTGTTTACCCTTGAACGATTACCGAAGTTTACATTTACTGTGGTCAAGGTTTTCAACTTTGATACCTGACCTATAAGCTGTGTAAATTTTTTTCAAAGGCCAACTGCAGGGCTCGAAATTAACTTTTTTGCTCAGGAGCCGGCTGGCGACTTACGGGAAAAATTTGGTCGCCAGACCATAAATTCTGGTCGCCAACTTATTTAATATGTAGCTTACATGGACATAAAAACGTGATTTTAAATGTTACTTTGCATGCAAGGAAAGCCATAATTAAATAGCTAGACAGAAAAAGCACAAGAAAGACCTCTAAAACTACTGTTGTTTTCGGCTTTTATATGTCTCTGGTTCGGTTGATCATGTTCTTTTCAGTTTTTTGATATGGAGCGAAGCACAGAACATTCTAAGTCCGTGGTTTCCATAGCAAGACAAACAAGCCAGGTCCTTTTTCCTTGTTTTTTACCTCTTCAAAATGTAGTTCTTTATTCTACTAAAGCCCGCATGGCAAACAACCGTCATCTTCTTCACTGCCGATTAACAAATATGATCGACCTAGTCCCCTGCACAACCACATTGCTCATACAAGTCTCCAACCGGGAGACCGACCGGGCTCGCACAGTTTCAGTGGCCTCTAAATTCAGAGGATCTTGGTTTATTAAAGCAGTACACCTGTACTGACTCGATGTTCGACCCTGTCAACCCAAAGAAACTGGAAATAACACAGATTCGGGAATCTGCGTGAGCTCAGCGGTCCGTTTAAATGCTTCATGAGTCACATAATACTCGGCATTGAAATAAAGTTCACTGTCAACAAGAAGACGTAAAGCTGTACTTCGCAATTGATCTCCACGTAGACTCAGTGAAGTAGAGTTGTATAAACAATTTCCGTTTCTTCTTGCTTGAACTACAATGCGACGTCCAGGTTCACTATCGATATCTGGAATCAAGCTAGCTCCGAGGACGTCCTTCGGTAATTTGGCTAAATCTATGTTTTCAGCATTCATGACTGACAATGGATTTAAGTTTTTTATTAACCTTCTGGCTGAATCTTCATCTCCTGCCCACAAAAACTTAGAAATACGTTAATCCCGTAACTGATTTGCATCTGCTGCCATTACTTTCCCGGCAAATAAAAAGCACAGGGTGTTGAAGTGCGCCCGCATTCCCACTTTTTGGAAGAAGCTGCTGAAGCAATATGGCGCCTAGTAAATGTTATGTATTGACTTCCGATCAAAGTATCAAAGTACATTTTGGGTTATTAATTAACAGAGTGTGAAACCGATTTTCTTGTAGTATTCCGACATCATTTTAGTGGGATGGAAAGGAGAGACTGAATGGTCTTCTAGCTACCAGTCCCGAATGAATTCCTTTTTAAATATTTAAAAAATTTAAATACAGACGCTCGCTACTGTTTATCCTGGGTTATCGGGCAAAACGTGAGTCGCCAGCTGGCGACCAGTTCTGAAAATCTAGTCGCCAGCACTCAATTTTTGGTCGCATAGGCGACCAGTGAGTTGCAATTTCGAGCCCTGAACTGCCATAGGTTTGGCAGTCATCCTGGAAATTATTTTGCCGCAAGATAAAAATATTTATGTGTCCTCCAAAAAGATTTTATATGTCAGTTTTGGCTTATACAGTACTGCTCAAAAGTAAGTTACTGGTCGCAATGTCTCATTTCACACAAATTGCCTGGGGTTACAAGAGTCACTGAAGCAGAAATTTTGGCATAAATTAATTACAAAATTTAATGACTTATCTTATGCAAAATCTGTTTATTTTATGTAGTGGCTTGGGTTAGTTAGCGAGTGAAGCTATGTGCATTTGTGAATGGGTTAAACCTCTGAAACTACCACAGTCTAATGGTCCATCACCATGTGGGTCAAACTTGTGAGTTTGAGAATGCATTTACCTGCGATGGGAAAATACAAAACTGAATGCAAGGCTGGCACTACGGCAAAGGGCAGATTTATTAAATAAATCTGCCCTTAAATCTGCCCTTTGCCGTAGTGCCAGCCTTGCATTCAGTTTTGTATTTTCATGTTCAAGTGACGCCTGACACACGGTCTTTCACAAGAGAGATCCGGCAAAATTACCCGCAAGTTTAATTCCTGTGTTGTGTGGACCTCTGCATTCAAAAGTTTTTCTACCTGCAATGGGTTTCACCTTGCCCACAAACAACTTTCTTTGAATATGGCTTTTATTCCTTTTATGCCTGTATTTTTTTGGCTCTTACCTACACATGTGCAAAATACAGATTTTTTTTTTGTGTGTGTGTGTGCAAAATACAGATACAATTTATTGCTTATCCTCACAGGGAATTTCAGAAGCAATACAAACTGTCAAATTCAGATAAAAATAATTATTAAATTCCTTGTAAACATGTGTGAAACAGTTTGTAATACATGTAAGTTAATTGCAATCTGACAGCTACATCTGCATAATTATGCTAAGAACGACTTAGTGCTTTGAGATTGAGAAAATACTATAAACATGAAAAATTGTGCCTTTGTGATTTATTTTATTTAGGAATGAGCCACAATTGAGCTTGCTAAATTTATTAATAAATCACCTGTAATGCCTTGCAGTCTCGCTGTGCAGGCTTTAAGGCAGCGTTAATTGAAATAGCTGTATGCAAATGCCATTAGTGACTTCCCTGTCAGACTGTGTGTTGAGTCAGCATAAGTAATTTGTCTTTGGGTCATGTATATTACTGGATGAACTCAAACAGCAGCTGCTTTGAAGGAAACAACAGTAAAAA
Organism: Pavona decussata; assembly: GCF_977016875.1. Taxonomy (NCBI): domain Eukaryota; kingdom Metazoa; phylum Cnidaria; class Anthozoa; order Scleractinia; family Agariciidae; genus Pavona; species Pavona decussata. Next base: position 253,452 of record NW_028145638.1, on the reverse strand, counting down.
AGTGTTTTAATGCAATGGCAAAAAGCTTGTTAACAAAGATCACAAGTATAGCAAGAACAGCAAAAGTCACAAAGGAAAAGACAGTATGAAAGGCAGAGAAGGCCCTTGTCAAGCCACAAATTTAGCAAGACTAACAACGATTTTCCGGCAGTGGCAAAACGCTTGGTAATGTAGGGTACAGTACGGCAGATAGTGCAAAAAAGAAAGCTGGAGGAGGAAGATATTGCATCAGGGGCAGATTTAAGGGGGGGGGGGGGGGCGACGGGGACGTGACCCCCCCTTTTTCTTCTATATTTTAGAAGTAACCACCTTTCGAATGGTATTATTGCAGTGGTTTGGGCGCCCTTAACAATAACAGTTGTAAAAAAAGTGGGCAAAAGAAGGGAGTTAGAAAAAAGCACAGTTTAAAATATGAATTCACCATATTTTTTTTGATATTCCAGGGCCAACTGGAAAAAAGCAATGAATAGTAAATTACTATAAGTCTGTTAAAATTATACGGTAACCAGGCCTGTGGTTTGCACATACATGCATAAATGGGAAAAAAAAACAACAACAACAACAACAATAAAGCAAAACAAAAAGCGTGACTAGCGTGACAAATAGCGTGATTATCTCAGCTGACCAGCAGAATTGCATGCTCAGACCTGAGTTTCGCATTACGGATGAAGATGTCTTCTGTCTTCGAGGCATCGGAGGAAAAAACGAATGGGACAAGACTTGCAAGATTAGTGATCGACGGAGGAACACACGCTCTAAGGACATATTTTCACACCATTCATCCACCAGCCATATTGCAAGTAGTGTTAGCGAGCAACTTGGCGACACTTCAAATGCTAAAGTCAAGGCGTGCGATATTCGACAGCCAGTGGGAAGCATTGTTTCCTTCTTCAGGTAACCCACCAGATTCCAAAACATTTGACATTACACTGTTGCATTTGCTTCTTCGAGAAATTTGTTATTTTGCGGGGCCGCTAACAGGCTGGCACAACATGCCGATCGATAGTGATCTTTGTCCAGAAGCAGACATCGTCCGAATAAAATGCTTCAGAAATGAGCTGTGCCACAGTATTTCTACCGGTATTACTAATGCCGAGTTTGAAGATAAATGGAACAAGATTTCTAAGTCACTGGTGGCCTTAGGACTCGACCAGACAGAGTTAGATGGACTAAAGACGGAACCGATCGATCACGATACTGAACGCCGTGTAAAGGCGGAAGTGAAACAATGGACTCTCGATTTTGAGACGCAAATGCAGAGTTTAGAGCAAGAAGTAAAGCAGATGAAAGACGAAATCTCAAAAATCCAAGAGTCTATTTCAGAAAAACATGCAAACAGTGAATTTGCAAACTGCCTCCCAGATGAAGTTGTGGAAGTGTTTGGACGTTCTGAGGAGATAAAACTCGTCACTGAAGCTATCCAAGTAGAAGGAGCAGCTGCTGTTGTGATAACTGGAGGACCAGGATTTGGAAAGACAACGGTGGCAAACAAAGTCGCTCATCAACTGGTAGCTAACCAAGATTACAAAAACATGGTTTTATTTTGCTCTCTAAGATCAAAAACAACCGTAAATGATGTAGCTATCTCAATGATTCTTGCCTGCAATCAAAACCACTCTCAGCCACCTGATAATCCCTTTCACTGGCTTCTGAATTGGAGCAAGCAACAAACAGAACATGTTACATTTGTTTTGGACAATGCAGATGATGTTCTCGAGTCAGCTGAACGATCTCAGTTTATAAACGTTTTACGCGATATGAGAATCTTATCTGGACAAAACGTAAGTTTTGTAGTCACATCTCGCAGAGTATTTAAAGACTCTGGTTTAAAGATGACAGAAGTGAGACTGAAACCTTTATCCCCAGAAGAGTCCAAGAAAGTTCTCATTGCGCAAGTCACAGATCACGTCATTAAGAAGACGCTCTCCAAAACAACAGAGTTAGTTGAATTATGTGGTTGTGTTCCCCTTGCACTGTGTATTGTTGGTTCTTTGCTCTCAGACTACGCAGAGGATGAGCTGATTGACAGTCTAGGGGAAAAGCCCTTAGAAGTGCTTAGAGAAGACGAAAGCGATAACAATTCTGTTAAAAACGCTATTAAGACTTCCTTTGATGTTCTCAGCGAAGGCGAAAAAGCAGCCTTGGTTGTCATGTCTGCTTTTCCTGGTTCTTTTAGTTCTGAAGCTGCCAAGGTTGTAATTACTCAGTGCACAAACAGTACCACTCAACCAATATCAATTCTCCGTTCTTTGAAAAACCGATCGCTCATTGAGCAGCCAGCATTACACCGATATCAAATCCATCCCCTAATCCAAGCATTTTTGAAGAGCATCGATGAAAGTACGAATCTGCTACACTGGGGAAGGAAAGTGGCTTGTGCTTTCTTCATTTCTCGTCTTGCTGACAATGCTGATTTGTACTGGAGCAAAGACACATGCAGAGAGTCCATTCAGCACTTTAATGAAGACAGGCATAACTTTGAATATTTCCTCAAAGCCTGCATTTGTGGCCTAAGTGAGAAAGATCCAGATGTCCTAGCTATTATGGAAACCTTAGTGGAGAGGGTTTCCCAAATATCATCAATATATTTGTACCTTGAAATGTGTCTTCTTCCAGCTGTTTATGTAGAGTTTCTCCAACTGTCTTTGGATCTGCTGACATCTAGCCAGCAATCTGCTTGCAAAAGAGTGGAGCTTCTTTGTCTCCTTGGGCATGAAAGTAGAAGAGCAGGAAATTTCAACAAGTACAAAGAGTTCCAGGAAAAGGCAATAGAAGTACATGCTCAGAATCCAATTGAATTTGACAGTGAAAAAGTATCAGAGGCTTTCTTTCACAACAACTTTGCTCGTTTTCTGGCTGAAGAAGGAAAGCTTAATGAAGCAAAAGAAAAATTTGACTTTTGTCTGAGAATATGTGAGGAAAATTTGTCTGCAGATTACATGTACGTGCAGAAAGCAATAACTTTGCTTTTTGCGGGTAATGAAGACAACCGTCGCAATGAACGGCACAAGGCAGAACTTAAATTGAATGAAGCATTAAATCTTTATCAAAAAGTTCTTGGTAGACATATTATGACTGCGTGGCTACATAGAGAACTTGCAGATTTTCATCTGTTCCATGGTGACAAAAGTTTGGGATCAGTGGAAGACCAACAGGAATGTATAAAACTCTACGGGGAAGCATTACAAATGATGGCAAATCTGGGAATGAAGGACCACAAAGAGTGTATTCTGAGTCTGGCAAACTTAGGTATTTGTCATCAGTTACAAGGCAACCTAGAGGAATCAATGAAATTGTATGAAGAAGCTTTAAACATTGCCGAAAGAGAGTTAGGAGAAAATCATAAGTGGAAAGTCTATGTGAAGACTCAAATGGCCTATTGGCACAAGGTAAAAGGAAATATGAAAGAGGCAAATGCACTGAGAGGTGATGCAATTCGCATGAGTGATAGGCTGGCACTGCCAGATCATCAGCCACGCAACAAGTTTTTGTTGTTCAAGATCTAAGACTGGCTATGAATGATTTAATGCACTCATGGTCAGAAACACATCCAATGATTATTAATAACATTGTTACTAATATTTTTAACTAGAATGAAGAATAATGGCATCAAACAAAAACAAAAGTAGACTTAATGCCAATCAAACAACGCAGCCGTGCACAAAGCTTAAAGACCATGAAAGGGTCTTTAGTCTTGTTTTCAAAAAGCAATAGGTTAGAGAGAGCATTGTTATAGACTCTGGATCAAACTTTTCAATTGACTTCATGGAACAGTGGAATGGAATAAACTTTAAGTTGTACTTTCAGTTCATTAGGTAACCATCTTCTGGTCAATAAGCTACCCTGTAAAATAAATATTGGCAATGGATTCATTAATAAATAAATAAGAAAAAAAGAAGTACTGTGGTGAATCCTTGATCATTGCTTTGTAATGATCTAACTCCTGTTTGCATAGTTACCAACTGAAGTTAGCTTGCAAGAGGGATTAGGCCAAATTTACAGTCAATCCACATTGTGTGTGACCGGTATTTTTGAAATTTGAATGGTGTTTTGAAATTTACATGACTGTCAGTTTTTAACATTGCCGGCGAGATTTCAGAGTTCCCGTAGAAATTTCCCGAGGTTATTGACCTTATAAAGCTATTTCAAGAATAACAATTGTATCCCAAGTATTTTGAATCTTTTTTTTTTTTTTTTTTCAGTTATTGGATCTTTTTTGGAAAGATTTCTACAGAAATGTTTAACATTCCATTCAAGTGTCGGACATTACAAAGAGAAATTTGAATGTTCATTTCATTCTCAGAAATACTGGTCACGTGTGACTTGGATTGACTGTAATTGTTATGTTTTTATGCAAAGTTCTTTGACTCTTAGAGTAAATACCTGTATTCTTGGATACTAAGTATCCAGGCTGATATTCATTCAAAGGACTTTTTGGGGGCTCATTTTTTAAGGGGGGACTAATTATCGAAAGGAATTAAATGCAGTTCAAACTTAGTTTTGAAATTCTTAGCTAACAGTCCATAGGTTTTTTTTTTTTTTTTTGGCGGGGGAGGGGGGGGAGAGGGGAGGGGAGGGGTATCCAAAGGGTTTAGCATTGCGATTTGGAGGACTAATAAGAGGGTGGATGTAACAGTCACTGGAAAAGAAATCGAAGTTTCCCAGACAATCCCAAGACGTGCAGAACATATGCACAGTAGCAAAAGGAAGCACCATCCTTAAGTTATACCATATATTGCTTAATGTAATGCTCCCTTTTCATGCATCGGCAGCTTGGTAGATTAAGCAAATTTGAGATGACTTGCAAAACATGTACACTCCCAGTCTAATATCACCAAAGGTTAATGCTTAAAGTGCACCTCACACCAAATTGTTTTTTTCTCTTACATCAATCTTTGCACCTGTTCGAAACATATTTTGCTATTTAGCACCTTTTCTAACCAAATCTTGACTTTTTATAGACTGTAACAGTTACGAAATCTAGCCATCATTTGTCCCATGACCGAGCTAGTGAGGGGCATGGGTCTATTCCTTACTTGACGTCACAAACTGATTTGCATTGTATTAAGTCTTTGTGAAAATGCATGCAAAGCAGTTTGTGACGTCAAGTAAGGAATAGACCCATGCCCCTTACTAGCTCGGTCATGGGACAAATGATGGCTAGATTTCGTAACTTTTACAGCCTATAAAAAGTCAAGATTTGGTTGAAAAAAGGCGCAAAAAGGCTCAATGCGTTTCAAACAGGAGCAAAGATTTATTTAAGCGAAAAAAAATTTGGGGGTTAGGTGCACTTTAACTTGTTTGTAGGGTCAAAAACTGAGACAGATTGGTAGGAAAGTAAAGGAAATGTGCAACTTAGAAGATGTATGAGGGTGGATGAGTAATCACAAGGCTGACCTAAACAAGAAAATGTATATTCCTGTTAAGGACCTTTGCGTTAATTGTTTTTGAGCATCCTTACTGCGCATGTATTTCATGTCATAATGTCAAGCTACGATGTGCACAAGCATGCGCATACTTCGCAATCTAACCACATATCGAACTGGTAGCCATTGCGTGCATGCTTTAACTTTGCCTGCAGATAGCTTTCTCAAATGCTCGGTGATCCCTACTTTTTTAGTGAGGTAATTTTCTTTTCCAGTTCTCCACAGATCGTGAAAAAATGAACAAAAAATCAATGTAGGAAGTTAAAAATGTTCCTATTCTTCTACTCACACAGCATCTGAATCCTGCTGCCTTGCGACTCTCAGGGTTAACAAATACAGTAGTGTAAAGACTCTGTTTTCTTTAATGGATGTCACCAGTTGAATGAATTATGTAATTTGTTCAAGAGAACCACTCGTAAAAAAATTTGACTTAAGAGTTGCATTCTAGGGATTCATTTGTAATATTATTAGACCTGCTGACACTGTGGCCATTTGGAGAAAAGAAGTTAGACCAATTTTTCAAAACTAGGGTCTGTGGTCTTTCAGATAACATACCTCCAGAATAAAGACAGTGACCCCCCATTTTTTTTTGGTATTTCTGGTATGAGGAACTCATTACCTAGCTATTTGCATTCATTCACAAAGCATGAAAACACTTAAGCATTCCTGGCACCATGGCTAAATTTGTGTAGCATACTCCATGCCTTCGAAGCGTTCTCTTGTCGTAAACTCGTCCTCTCTCATTTCCACGTGGGCTCTTTGGTGTGTCAGTGTCTTTTGAATGCATGTGAATGTATTACTATGTAATCAATGTTAGAATATTTTTGTGCAAACGTCCTTAATAAACAGTTGTAAAGTTGCAAATTTATTATAACTGACAAAAATTTTCAAGGTAACAGTAAGTTGAAATTGTCCACCATATTGGAGGTAAAAGTCATGCCTTCCTACATGGCAGCCATACAATTCTTAATATTAATTTATTGAAAGTTCAAACTGCGTCAGTTCAAAATCTCTCCCCTTGATGATTTTACTTTCAAATTTGAAATGTTTGGCAATTTTGATGTGCTCTTTCTGGTTCGTCAATCTTAAGTATTCATCTCATTGTTTTAATTAAATTAAGGAGGCATGGATCATGTGATGCTGTAGTACAAAGGGCCTATTCACTCACTTAGATGTTGAGTGCAACGTTTCGGCTACTGCTCTGCTGGTCTTCATCAGGTGATGGTGTTGACTGACTGTATATCATGTGCTTTGTTCTGGAGATAAAGCGTTGAAAAATTTTGGTTACTAGAAAAGTCTGACAATTTTCATGGAAAGAAACTATTTTGTTTTGTTGAAATGAGTGAAGTTAATGCTGGTACCAGTTTTTGGACAACAAGCTCAGCTTAGCTACCTATAAATCTATCAATATTGTATCCATGTGTAGCTGTTTAACCCTTTCCTGTCCATGGGAAATGCTGAATTTTTTTAAATCGCTAACCATGAACTGGGAGAACACATGTGATATACCATTTAAAAGATATTTTCTGGGGTGTGCTATAAACTACACCAACAGAGATGGAAGAGGTCGCATATTAGAGTAAGAAAAGTCCAAAACGAAAGAAGAAAAACTTTGAAAATTTTCTAATTTGTTGTACATATAGGGTTTACCCCTAAACTATAGCTTAATGTACAGCTCTTAGACAGTGTATTGCTTGTTGTATGATATCAACTGGACCCTTAATGTACAAAAGGAAAAAATTCCAAAAGTTTGAGGGTTGGTAAATGAAGTCTCATACAGGAGGGGGGCATGATTTTTGCCTTTGATTTGTAGATGTTTTGGATGTGCAAATTTCACATAAATTGACCAAATGCTGAGCTCATACATTGCATCTTGTGCCATATGGCACTCTTAATTAATCTGTTCTCTTCTTTTACAGTCTGATTAAGATCAGCAGAAGATACAGAAGTGTTGTGAGAGCTTGTATTCTTGATCTGGAGGAAAAGGCTGGTATGTTGCTATATACCGGTATAAAGCTCTGTCATCCTTTTTTAAAAACAGAATTCCTTGCTTTTAGATGTACATGTATGCTGTGACACAAACCCTCCCTTGTGTTGACTGCACAATACTGTTGCCGATGTTTTTGAAGTCACTGAAAAGTTTTCCTCCAGCACCTCATGCTAGTACAGTAACATATAGGAATAGTTTGTTTTACAATTTGTTCCCTTGCAGAAGATTCCAGACAGTCTTCTAGTGGCAGTCTTCAGGCAACAGTGTCACAGGTGGGTAGTGTAACCAAAACTAGTCCAACAAATATTATTATGAATTCAAAAGATTTTAGATTATCCTTACACATGCAACTGGTTGGTTGTCATGGTGCTTTTGTGCCTTGTTGATTATTGAATGATGATGATGATGATGATGATAAAATATTTAGCGTTGCAGTGCTAATTGGGGATAGAAAAATCAGTGAAATAAATATATAAACTAAACATAACATATGTTAGAAATCCCAACTGGTGGAAGGCAAACCAGCTGGCTATTTACAAAGCATGGCCCTGGATTTGAAAACGGGGGCTACCGTGAAACAAATCCAGGTGGCCCGAGTGGGACCTGAGTCTGGGACCTCTGGTTTACAAGTGTTTGAAATGAGTAATGTGTTTTGTTGTGAACAGCTACTGCATGATTCTGGCTGAATGTTATGCACTGTTATGTATCATTTGATCAAACATTTGAGTACAGTATTTCTATGACGTAGTGAGGACTTGTCAAGCATTGCAAGGAGTTAGTTCTTTATGCTGTCATCAACTTGTTTTGTTTATTTTAACAGAAGTATCTGATGACACTGATCGAGACTGTGTGGCACCTGTGTGAGATTCTGTTCATTGAGACTTTGCCAGGTACGCTGTGCATCACAGTTTCTTGTAAAAGAGCTTTTGCAAATAACTAATAATTTTATGATATTTTAATATCATCCTGAAACTTAATCATGGTAAATTTACAATGAGCTCAATTCCATAACAATTGCTGTGACTTTATTGTTAGCTACCTTATATAAAATCCCAATATTTTAAACAAATTTACAGTCTATTTCCTTGTCACATCCTGGATTTGATTCTTTCTGTTGGGAAAAGCAGGAGCTGTATCACAAATGCATGTATTTCCTCTTTGTATTATTGAGACAGTTTATCCAGTCAACGATTTTGAGAATCAGTTCTCTCAATTAAGGACGGTGCCTGCTATTGTTACTGCGCATATGTTCTGCGCATCTCGAGATCCTCGGGTTTCCTGTGGGTAGTGCTCACTACTACAGGGATATTTTTGCGCGGTTTAAAACTATACGAAGAAAGCAGAACTTAGCAATTGCTCTTGGTATCCCAAAACAAAATTGGGGGTAACCATGCATTTTTCAGAGATAATTAAGCTTAAAGTTAGAAAAAAACTGCCATACATTGCCTTACATTTTGGCACTTTTTAGAATTATTGTTGCCTAATTATCTCTGAAAAATGTGCAGTTACCCTCAATTTTCTTTATGGATTCCAATGTTCCTTGCTAAGATCTGCTTTTCCCACATAGTCATAGGCCGCAATAAAAAATTCTGTATTCGTAGGCCCCGTCCTTAAGGGAATGGAGACCTAGCAATGATTGTCTACAGCCTGCTTGAAGGAGTTGGATGACACACTCACACAGTATGAATACACATACTGAGCTCAGTCAGATAAATAATAATGTGTAAAAAGAAAGTCAGTTTTGTCATGAGTTTGAAACCAATGAAAATAAATGGTGCATATAGGCCTTATGCAAAAATTGCCGACATTTCAATATTTGAATTTTTTGTCTGCATTCAAATTAGCCCTGACTAGCCTTATTCTAGATAAAAAGTTATTCTTTTGATTTTTGAACTCAAAAATGAGGTTGGTAGAGCTAGTTTGAATACAAATAAAAGGATATGAACATGTCAGCCATTTTTGCTTAGTATACCCTGACACAGGTAACCAGGGTCGCCATGAAAGTTTCATGCATTTCACTTTGGCACAGAGAACCAATCTATTGTACTGTCTCCAGCCTTCTTTAAGTGGAAGTACTTTGAATGGATGCTAAACATGCTTTTAAATTGTTCAACCTGTAGGTGGAGCTGTTTTGCATCATCTGTTGGAGTGGGTTCAAAATGGCCATGCTGATAAGTATGTCAGAGATGTACTGCAGCACTCTCACCCTCATGACAGTCCTTCTTATTGGCCTGCTGTAAGTACTTGACACAGACCTAACAAAGAAAAAAAAAATGTCCTTTGTAATGTTATTTACAATAAATATTATTGCTGTTCAAATTTATGTACCATGAAAATCCAAAATAAGCCATCAAATTTTATCTGTTCAACGGTTTGTTTTATGGGGACCTTGCTTTTTTGGAACAGTTTTTTTTGTCAGGGGATGGGGGAGGAGTTTCTTACTGTAAGTAACATTGCATTTCAAAACAGGGTAGAGCTTGACAATAAAAATAGCAAGTAAAACAGGTTGAAACACCAAGGCCCTATTCAGACTAGGCGCCTGTGCCAGGACCTTGAAAAGGATGTTATTCAGACTCCTTGGTGTCCAAGGAACAATTGTGATCTTGTTCATCAATTCAACCTTGCCATTTTGTTTACTGTATCAAAGAGAGACATGAGGAAAAAGCCTGGGAGCCGACAACATTCTGTTCAGACCTGTGTCCGTGTCTAGGAACAACACCTGAGTGCTACCCTTGGAGGTAGTAGGGAACTTAAGCACGGAACGTTTTTGGGGCAACGGCGACGTCTACAAAGGAGCCAGCCTGGGTAAGAGGGCGCCGTCGTTCCCGCCAAAATCGAACCTTAAGCAAAGAGGTGTTTTTGCGACGGCAACCCTTTCGAAAACTGCCTTGAAAGCTTGCGAAAACCACTGTGAAAAATGTCTTTTCGTGAACCAAGAGAGATGGTGTTACTAGCATATGATGGTAAAATAATTTCTGATGAAGAATTCTTGGTCTTGTGGAAGAGCTGCCGTTCAAGAACCCAGATTTTCCGCACAGTTCGCATGCAAGATTTGATCTTGAAGACGTCAACGAAACCAAATGTTTGGCAGAGTTCAGAGTCGATTATCAAGCCTGTTCAATCTTCTCTGGGTTGACTCCCAGAATTTGTCACGGTCTGGACTGCCTTTCTTGAACTGAAACAATTTGCTAGCAATCATTTCACGCAACAGGAGAATGTCGTGGTCTTATGATTCCATCACAGGTTGTGTTTTTTGATAGCCATGTTCATGCTAGAGGCTTAAAAGTTAGAAAAATGACTGCAAATACTTGATAATCGCCCGTACAAGCGCCAAAACGATAGAATAATATTTTAAGCATCGATAAGTACAAAAAATTGAGGGCAAAATGATATAAAGGAGCAAAAATCATAAAGGCGAAACTCACGTTTTACACGCGACGTCAAAATAAGCAAAACAAAGTCGGCGCCGAGTCGCAACGGCTGACCATGTCGGCAGGAAACGTGAATCGGAAGTAACTTTGAGTTCCGGTTGCCGTCGCCCCGTAGAAAACGTCTGGTGCTTAAGTTCCCTAGTGCCGTGCCTGGGCATGGTGCCCAGATTTTCAGAGTAGTGCCCGGACATAGGTACCTTGTCTGAACAGGACCTAAGCTGTCATGGTTAATATTTGGGAGGGCTCATTATGGAAATTCTTTCATGTGAAATTAGCCAATCATTCTGAGATGGTAAGGACTCTGCACTGCTGACAGAGATGCACGAGAAAAAGAAAATTACCATCATCATCTCTTTCCAGATCTACTCCTTAGTTCTTCAAGGGCGAGTAAATGACGTCCGTGAACTTCTTGCTCAACATCCAGACAAACAGACAGGAGAATATGATGTAAGTACCATGAATACCTACTAAATAAAAATTTAAATAAAAAATAAAATAAATACAAATAAAGCTATTAAGCCCAGTCTGTTTTGCAGTTATATTACTGGTGAGCAAATATAAACAAACATATAGCCAGCCAGTCAACCAGGCTCCAGTTGTTCAAAGGGCGGACAACTTTATCCAGTGGATAAGTCACTATCCAGTTGTGCAAATGTATACCAAACAATGCTTCTGGCAAGTTTTCCACACAATCCCATCATGATACTTAAATAAAACATACGCTTCTACTCTATACACAAGTTATAGGGCTAAAGAGAAATTCTTGCACACACTTTTGTTAGCCGCATAGCAACTGTTGGATCTAACATTCGATTGTTATAGTGGCCTCAATTAGTATTCCCTTAGGCCTGTTTTGCGCGGGAATTTAGGTTAATAATCTGCATTTTGCAAGTGACACTTTGCTGAAATGACATTTTCTGTTCATTATACATTGAACTTTCAACGAGACACGCTTCGCGTAGCTATCTGCAGTTATTGCAGCCTACTAGCAATTTCCTGTGGAAGTTTCGTCTAAACGCGCCACAACAACGTAAGTGTGCTGTATTTTTGATCGGTTTTATCGGTTTGTTTACCTTATAGTTGGTATATTTTTGTAAGTTGACTTTGTTTGTATGTTTCAGTTTAAACCTTCTTCGCCTCGTCAGTAACACTGTTAAGCTACAATGTTCAGCCCTCCTGGGCAGCCGACAAAGTGAAAAGAGTTTAGAATAAATTGCGTGAATAGAAGTGTTTGCCTCCGGCGATTACAGCAACCTATCCAGCGGATAAAATTATCCGCTCTTTGAACAACCAGGACCAGCCAATCAATCAGTCAAAAAGTCAGGGAGTCACACAGCTAGTCAGTAAGACAGCCAATCAGTCAATCAACCAATCATCAAAAAATCAATCAGTCATTTGGTCAGACAGTCATTCATTCAGTCAGTCAGCCAGTCTGACAGTTATTCAATCAAAACATCATTCAACCAACCTATCAACCAATCAATCAATTGACCAGTCAGTCAATCAGTCAATCAATCTAAAAAAAAAACCAATTCTGACATCAGTCAGTCAGTCATTCATTCAGTCAATCAAACATTAGTCAATCAATCAGTCAATCAATCAATCAATCAATCAATCAATCATTCGGTCAATCAGTCAGTCATTCAATCAGTCCCTCAGTAAAAAACACAAAACAAAAAAAAACCAGTGATTCTTTTCCGTCAGTCAGTCTTTCAGTTAATAAATCGAGCCATTTGGCTGTGTTTGTTTGCCACTGATTTGAAGTTTTATTCAATGTTACAGGAATTTGAAAGTATGGATGAACTTCTTCGTAAAATGCCAATGTACCAGGTATGTGTACAAGATCAAACTGGAATCTGTAGTATGGATAACTGTCAGTCCTCATAAAGTGACTTGTATGCAATGTAGCAGCATAAAGCCATGAAAAGTTGAGTTCCCATGCTAGTGAGGTCCAATATGGTGGGCATAACTTTGAAAGGGAGCCCTGGGGAGTGAACATTTCATACTACAGTCGAACCTCCCGTAAGCGACCACTCATAATGTCAAGGATATGTGGTCGCTTACGGGAGGTGGTCGCTTACCAGAGGTCAGACCACAGCGCGTCTTAATTTTGGGTTCTTATCGAAACCCATGCATGCTATTTACAAGATAAGAGAGTTTTTTCCTATGAGGGATTCAATCTGATAGAAGTTTATTTCAGTGTACACTATAGTGCATGTGCATGTTATCAATTGTTTCATTGCTAAACTATTTTGGGAGACGCTCTTGGTAGCTCCGACTGTGAGATTTACAGCGTCCTCTGTAATGAAGGGCCAATATTTTACAGCGACACATTTTTCAATTTCTGCCCGTGAGAGCTAGAGCAGATTGTGTTAAGTGGTCCCCTACGGGTTAAAAACAATTGAACATTTTAAACAATCATCTCTAAAAGTGGTCGCTTACAAGAGGTGGTCGCCTACGAGAGGTTACATCTATAGTGATTTGACTTGAAAACTATTGGTATTTTGGAAAAGTGGTCGCTAATAAGAGGTGGTCGCTTACGGGAGGTGATCGCAAAGGGAGGTTCGACTGTATGAAAAATTTAAAAGGCTAAAAAGCGTACGAAAATGTTTTTAAAAAGGAAACACCTAACATTTTTTACTATTCAGTCATCTTCAGGGTGACATTATTAAAAAATGTAAAATGCATGTTGTGTAGTAGTTCATACTACATTGTTATACTGGGTCGAGTTGTTCAAAGCCCGATTAAGCTAATCCTGGGTTAGTGTGAACTTTGATTCGAGTTTAATTACTAATCAATGAAGATTTTTCAAAACTATTTTTGTTCCTCCCTTTTGACATGGACTTTTCTTTATCGTAAGTTTAAAATAAGCTTTGAAAACCATTTTTGATGAGCGAGATGAAAACCTCGGTTAACTTTTAATCTGGGATTACTGTTAATCTGCTTTTGAACAACCGGGCCCAGGTGGGTAAGTTCTTTGTCAGCCCTGGTTGTGCTAAGTTAAGTAGTTATTAAAATATGTGTGTTGACAAAAATGCAATATACATGCAGGTAATCAAAACTTTGTACAACTCCTTTCATAGTGATTTTGATGGCTAGTGCTAGTGCTAAGTTAATTTTTGTGCAATTAACTGTAGAATCGTTTCTTTTAGTACAGTGGACCCCGATTTTACAATCGTCGATCTAATAATATTTCCGATTTAACGATCAACATTCTGTGTCCTGGCAAAAGCAATTTATAAATCGGGAGTTCGTTTACAACGATATCCCAATTTAACGATATGATTTTGCTGTCCCCTAACCATATCGTAAAATCAAGGTTCCACTGTATTTGATATTTGTGTCTTTTTAGCGTCATAGTTTTGTAATTTGTAATGTAAACTGCTTGCTGGAAGAGCATTTTTAATGAAGTGATACTGTTAATAAAGCTACTACTACTACTACTGCTGCTGCTGCTGCTGCTGCTACTAGTTGATTCTGTGATTTCTATGTGTAGTTATACATGGGACAAACACTGCAAGAGTTCAGTATGAAGTGGAGCCACTGGCAACAGGAGTGTAAACATCGTTTGGACAATCAATCTTATGCTGGGAATCCTCATTTACACACACTATGCCAGGTAAAAAAAAGCATTCCAAGTAGTTTCAAACTCAGTTCACTTAGCAAAGGCAAGTTCAAGGTTTCTATCAAGTTGACAGTCAACTTGGTGTGTTGCTCTTTACTCCACCATCAAATTTGATAGTTTCATTCAATTTCCAAACACTGAGGAGGTGGTTAAAAAAATGAGGGACAGCCGAGTTTTTTAAACCAACTTCAAGGTGAAACGCTTTGATATAACTTCTCAAACCGTTAATTATTCTTGGAGAAATTCAAAGCCAAAGTTCATCAAATTTTATGATAAGTAAGATCCCAATTCCAAACCTCCTTCACGGTAGTGATTTTCTTTGTTTTCTCTTCATGAATTATTATTTAGTTTGAGAAGAATGTTTTTAGCATGAATGTGTTAGTACCATCGATAGTCTGTTGAATGTTAGATAACTCTTGGGTAGCCAATCAAATTTCAAGTTAATATGCGTAACAGTCACCCACTGTTGGTTTTGCTGAAGTTGCTACAGTCACGTGTTCATTATCTGGACTTGTCTCTGTTTCCGTTTTCCTTGTGAATTTATTTCTCAACTCGTGTTCAAAACAAAAGTATGCCAGTAAAGTGAAGTCAAGCATTTTCTGTAAATAAGAATAGTTGTTTTGCTATGTTGCCCTTTGAAAATTAAAGTAAACATTTGAGAATGATAACAATAAAAAAACCAGGACCAAAACTGGTGGAGTTTTAAGCATATGACTAGTATAGCTGTCTATGGATATGGTTTTCTCTGAAAATAACCATGTAGCATAACTCACCGAAATCTTTTCTGATGTTGTGTTCAGTCTTTACCTACTTTTTTGTTATCCAGACTTATTTCGGTAGTCCCAGCAACTCCACTGAGATAACTGTACTTGAAAAGTACTAAATCTTTCTTATTATCTCACTGTAATGGACATATCTCTCTCTGAGAAACATTGACTTAAATCCTTCTTTTTGTCATGTCCAGATACTTTGTGGTGAAGAAGAAGTGTTTGACGAAGTGGTGTAAGTTACGAATGTCTTACCGTTCTTCCATGCTTTAGTAGGTGCTTAGACCGTGAGCAGTCCTACTTTTTCCCTCAGATCATGCACGCAAAGTGACAGTAAAATTATGCAAATTAGAAAAGTGGAATCACCTGCGTGATCCTGCAAAACTTAGGGGAAAAAAGAAACTGTTGGCAGTCTAGTAGTTGCTGTGTATGAGGTCACTTTGCTGATTTAATGCGTTTTAGTGAAAGGACACAGGGAAGTATACCCTCGCTGAAACGCATTAAATCAACGTGACCACATACACAGCTACTGCAACAGCATGAAAGAATAGTAAGGCATTTTTATTGCGAGATTTATTTTATTTCTATATCCTTGCATCGATTTATGAAAATCTCATACAAATCCTTATAATTTTGCTGTAATAGTTATGACGCAATTCAAATCCTCGTAACACAACACCGTTGACATTTGAGTAGAATTCTCTCAAATTGAGTTTGGGCTGTCTGAGGTTAAAGCAAGCGTCTGGCGAGCAAAAGGTCATGGGTTCGTTTCTCCTTGACACTCAGATTCGTTCTTCGTCTCATGGTGTGATGAGTATTACATCTTTCTTAATGTGTTTTATTGCATGTATATTAATCTGACAATGCAAGTAGTTGTCTATTAAACAGAATTGTTGAAATGAACTTCAAATGCATTACATATGGTTCATCCATAAAAACAGTTATTTCTGTAGACCATTCACAGCATCT
Organism: Pavona decussata; assembly: GCF_977016875.1. NCBI lineage: Eukaryota > Metazoa > Cnidaria > Anthozoa > Scleractinia > Agariciidae > Pavona > Pavona decussata. The sequence continues at coordinate 237,244 of NW_028145638.1, read as the reverse complement.
ATGGAATCTTAAGTTGATGTGTTATGTCATGGAAAATTGTTTATGCTTTTTGTTGCCTCCCAGTAATTATTGTAAAACCTGGTATCACCTGCTTGTGGCCAAACTGCTGTACTGTAATCCAGCAATCAAGTCTTTTGACTTACAGTATCACACGCAGGTGAGTAATTGTTAGGACAGTCAGCATCTGCTGAGAGAATTGTAGAGCAGTTTGCAATTTAGCGTCAAAAGTATAACATTCATGTTTGCTCTGGTTTAGTTTTAGTGCAAATCTGGGATTGATTTAGAAAACTTGCACTTTCTTATAGACTTAGACTTATTTGCACTTTCTTAGACTTAGACTTATTTGCTTTATATTTTATTGGGTTAATGTTTTATTTGTGTCTCTTGTTCTTGACTATTTTTGCTTAATTTTGGTTTGCTAACATCGTAGGAGTGCTTTTAAAGCTCAGAAAAAGAAGGAATAATAGTCATCATGCGTTCACCTTCAATTCTCCATAAACCTTGAATGTGGTCATTTCACGTTGTTGTTTTGCAGAGGGAAGTCAAGAAATGTACCAAAGTGTAGAACTCATGTCCAGAGCCAATGTTTTGCTAATTAAAACTATTGTTTTCTGACGTTATCAGTGTCGTTGTCATCGTTGCTGCTTAAGGTCCCTATTTCGTGGCTGGGGTGTCTGACTCCTCTGGGTCACGAGAAACATCTTCAGAAAATGGTCAGAGGTGCGCTCAAACCTGGGACTTGTGGATTAAATAGGCAACCTGCCTCCATGATGACATGGTTTTGATAATTTTCTCACGTATTTTCACTTGTGGCTCTAAATGGTTGATATTATTCTGTCTCTCTTAGGCCTGTATTGACAAGTTTGGAGGGAGTACAAATTTGCACAATTTTGACAGAATACTGTTGTCTGCATTTGAATTTGATGTGCACGCCGTTATTAAGGAAAGCAGGTATGTTCAGTTACATTTACAATACAATACAATACAATACAATACAATACAATACAATACAATACAATACAATGAACTTTATTGTAAGAGGGTAGCACATGACAGTAAGGAAACTGATAACCCAGTGGCCCTCTTTGCTACATAAAATTTGCTTCAGTCGTCAGATACACATCAGTAACATTTAAAATACCCAGCAACCTTTTCCCCCATTCTTTTTTTTTTCTATATTCCTTTTTTTACATTTAACAATTAGATTATGAGCTCGAGATTTCTATCGCGTGATAGCTGATTCAGGCTGCGCCCTCATCAGCTATCACACATAGAAATCTAGAGCTCATAATCTAATTGTTTTAGTATAAATCTACTAGTCGGTCAAAACAAAACAAGTAAATTATCTATTTCCTCATTGCAGACACTTCCAAAATGCGACGAAGCGGCCGCCATTTTGTTGAAAACCGCTACTCACTATCACAGAATAGATAGCGAGTAGCGTAGCCAATCAGAGAACGGCATTCGTGATAGAACACTAGTAGATTTATACTAACTTAAATTAGAATTGCAAATGATAATGATTTCGAATAGGCCATTTCCGAGTTGCTGTGAACCTCATTATGAAAGTGAGGCTAAGTGCAAAACTTTTCGTATGGAAATTATTTTTGTTTGCATATGAATGAAAACTAATTTTCATAATAAAAACTTTGCACTTAGCCTCGCTTTCATAATGAGGTTCAAAGCAACTCGGAAATGGCCTATTAGGGGAGCACAAATTTTATGGGGACACTCTCAAATGTCAAAACTTCAGAGAATCAAAATAATCAGAATTTTGGTAATTTTTTTCATCCATTTCACTCTGGTGCATTGCAGTTGGCGGTAATGCTTGTTGACTAAATTCTTTATTACAAAAAACCATGTAATGATTTCCCAAATTAGATATTACGCAAATACCCATGCATAGAAGGAGCACGTGTCTTAGTTCTTAGCCTATGTTTTGTCTAATTTAAAAGATAATTGCTCTGTGGAAATGAAAACGGTTCTCTGATTGTGTAATGGGGCTGACTCAGCGTTTTTCAATATTTGACAGTCTGGAATTTTTTATCAATTTTCAAACCCAAATTGGACAGTATGTAATCCTATTTCGGGCACATACAGGCTTGGTTTGAGCTAATAGGAAAGCATTTGATGAGGAGTGGTTGGAAGAGCGAGGGAAAGGGTGGTTGGGGGGGGGGGGGGGGGGACAACTGTTCCAGTACCAAGAGAAAATGAAGAATATCACTTGGTGATATCTGAAACTCATAAGGGGTTGAAACGTGTACGCATGCTGTGAATACTCATTGTACCATAATTGGAAACCCTGCCATTTTAAAAAAGCATGAGTGCTCGGTCAGAAAGTGCGTCACAATAATGAAGCGATTTGATTGGTTTATTATTTTACCAAGTGTGGAACATACGAGATTGAATATTTGCATGCTTCTGTCAAAAGAAAAGATATCATTTTCACCTTTGTGGGTGTCTGGTGGTATGTAATTAACTCACAGCACAGTAGCTAATGGGAGAGGTTTCAGGTAACACACTCACCTGAATTCCTCATGAGGGGATGGCCAGGAAGCTCTTTTACGGGATTCGTAACAACGTAGATTCACAGTAATAAGGACCAAGGAAGTTTTGCTTGCTTTGTATTCATTAACATCCATGAAAGTACATGGTTGAGCTGTTTTACTGTTTTTTGATACATGTAGTGATGCTCTTGGTAACTGGTGGTTTGTGGCACATCTGACGGACTTGCTTCATCACTGTGGCCAGCTGGATTCGCATCACATCAGGTACAATAACTGCTGCTTCAGTTTATGTCAGAAATGTTCCACAAAATTGTAGACAAAGGAGCGTGATGCATCTCGATTTTCGTTTGTTTTTGTCATTGGGTATTTGGAATAGGCATTTTGGGTAATGGAGGAGAAATTCTAAAGGCTCAGTTACACATACCGATTGACAACAACAACAACAACAACAATTTATTTGAAAAAAATAACAATGAATGGTTTGTCCCGCAAAAAATTACAAAACTAATCGAGGCAGGACAAGACGAATACAGGAACACTTGAGAAAAGTAACAAGAACTTACAAATATAGACATGCAAAAACTTAACGTCGTAACAGATTTAAAGTATTTTACACAGAATAAAAGTAATAATAGTAAATGGAACAATTATTATTTAGTTAGTCCCCAGACAAAGAAAATGAGCGAGCGCACTAATTTATGAAAATCTGTGGCACTTTACAGATTTTTGAATCAAGTCGATTTTCACCCCGCACTACACCAACAGAAAAAAGAAATCAGCCAACAAATTGTAACATGTAAATTGGCCCATGCAATTGAACCTACTGCTGATCAATTGATACGTGTAAATTAGCCTTACAGAAATTAACTGTTTGGGACATTGCATCAAAAGGTGATTATTCATCGCATTACCAAGATAGTCAGATTAAAGAGTTATTTATAGATAAGCTGTTGTTTGCACTGTAGACAAGTGGTTGTGGTAATGAGTTGAACTTTCTAGTATGTCTACTGTTGGGAGGGGGGGGGGTTAGAACTATCATTTACCTTTACCACTCAAGCCTACCCCTCAACTTTGAGGATGTTTGACTCAGGCCAGCAGTAAATAAATCAATAGGTACAAGTTTATGATTGAGACAGCTTAAGGACGGTGCCTAATAATACCGGAGTATTTTTTAATTTTTGCGCGGTTTATCACTATGTGGGAAAAGCAGATCTTAGCAAGGGCTAATCTATTGAACTGTATTAGTAGGCACCACCCATAGGAAACCTGAGTATCTCGAGATGCGCAGAAGGTATGCGCATTGACAAAAGTAGGCACCGTCCTTAACTGGTATTTAAAAGGGCCAAAGGAGCATTGTTCACTGAAATTTGTTGGTGTGATATTGCTCTAGTGGGTGACTTGCTGGAAAAAAAGATAGAGACCCAGAAGTCGAAGATGTTTAGAATGATTGCTGTGGAGAGCAGCATTCACAGTGCTGAACTCATGCAAAGTTTATGTTTTATTGTTCTTTCGTTTTTTAGCCACAGCATCAGTTTGAGAGAATTTCTGATCTTAGAATATGCTGCCAGCCTTATGTCAAATCACAGGTGAGACCAAGATGTTCTATTAAGTCGCCGTTACACATTGAAACTTTTAGCTGAAACTTGTGTGCAACGGCACTGCGAAACCAATTTCACGAAGTGGTGTTACACAGTGAAACTCTTGTTTTTTCACCACTGAGACCGTTGCGAGCCGTTGCAGAAGAAGAAAGCGGTTCTCCTTTCTGTGAAACTTGTCTTGCAACGGAAGTTTGAAAAAAATTCAAGAAACCGACCATGTTACGTGGTGCAACGCCTGCTGAAACTTTTTTGGCAGTGCTTTTGCACACAAGTTTGAGCTAGAAGTTTCAACGTATAATAGCGTAAATGTTCGTACATCGCACAACAAATGCAGTAGGTTTTTATACATTAAAACCAGCATCGTTGATAGCCACTTTTTAATACCCTTTGCTTCCTTGGTCAAACCACAGTTATGTAGTATGGTTAGGCTCTGTTGAATCTTCAAATGAACAGTGCTTTCCTGTGGTGCTGTTTGTTGTGCTTTAAAAGGTGATTCTAGCTTTCGAGTCGGCGGATGAAATCCTAAAGTGTGACCAGTCCAATGTAAGCTATGGAGCAGGACTTTCAATTCCTTTCAATAAATTCATGTGGCCAGTTTGACGAAGTTAAGATGTTAAGTGTTGTTTCTTGGCAAAAGCCTATTGTTGGACTAACAATAGTCTATTATTCAGAGGCAATACTTAGGATACGTTTTAACTTAAGAGAGCTTCATGAATTTGGCCCCTGATGTGTAAGGCTGCTTGAAGCTGATAGAACAGTACTGTACTGTATTGGTACAGTTTACCATGTTAAACAAGGTTGTTCTAGACTGTGAGTAGTCTCTTGTTTCCCCCAGTGACAGTAAGGTGGGCGAAACACCGCACAAGCGTGTGTGAAAATCACTTCTCAGGAGGACATGAGACGTGTGGGGGAAGGGAGAAAATCTTCGGCACATGGATGAAATTCCAAAGTGTTGCCTTTCAAATGAAAGCTACTGAGCTGTACTTTCCTGTGGTGTTGTTTATTATGCTGTGCAAGGTGGTTCTAACGTTTGAGTCTGTGGAGAAAATCCTTAAGTGTGACTATTCAAATGAATCTACTGAGCAGTACTTTCCTGTGGTACTGTTTATTATGCTGTACAAGGTGGTTCTAACTTTGAGTCTGGAGAATGTGAACATTCAAATGAAAGCCTCTGACTAGTGCTTTTCTGCAGTGCTGTTTATTACGCGTTACAAGGCGATGGACAAGGTGGTACAAACGTTTGAAGAAACGCTATAGTGTGACCATTCAAATGAAAGCTATGGAACAGAAATTTCATTTCAATAATATCCTGTAGTGTAACCGTTTTATTCAATTTTACTAATAGTACTTCCTTCAGTGCTAGTTGATTAAACTTTTTGAAAATGAGTTTATTTTGTTTTAAACCCAGGTACAAGGTTGAGTGTGGAAAGTTATGATGATTGCTTGACTTATCGTTCTTGTGTTTGATACAGTTCACTTATTTTTTACGACGTAGCTTCTGCTTTAAAGTCTCTTTATCCTCTTTCCTTTTCTTTGCAGTCTTTGGCGTGTGGCTGTGGACTATCTCTTGCAGTGTCCAGTATATGGGAGGTAGGTTTGTTATTCTGTGAAATTTGACAATGCTGAAAAGGTCGTCAGTTATGAGATATTATATAACACGTGCTGTTTGGATTGCTTGACAAAGGATTTTGCGTGACTCACTGAAAACGTAATTATGATTGCTTCACGTGTTTTGCTTGTTTCAATTTTATAACAGAAACTGAAAGCTTGGCACTTCATTCTTATGCTCTAAATGAATTTCTCAGATCCTTGTTTAAAATGAATAGAATTGAAAATGATCATCTTTGTCCCAACAACCAGTCTTGCAAATCCTGGAAAACCCTGGAGTTTGTCGGTGGCACTGGAAAGTAGAAGTCCAGCAAATTTGTTAAAAATGTATTTATTCAATTGACGTAACTAATGCATTTGTGTCAGGCAGCCAGTTTGTTTGGGGGAGTATTGTAGCTTTTGCTACAAATTTTATTACCCTCTCTTTGTGCAAATTTGAGGCCGTAAAAAATTTGGAAGTCCTTGAAAATTCAAGGAGAATTTATGAGAAAGGGTACGAACAATGTGGCCATTATTAGATTTTTTGTTCTCTCGGCACTGATATGTCAAAAATTTGTACGATTAAGTGATTGCCAGGTGTCTGTTTCAGGGCACACCTTGAAGAGTACATTGAACACTTGCCACTTGAAACAGACAAGAAGGCGATGAAGGTGCTTAGGCTGTGCGAGGACTTGGAATTGCTTGCACAAGGTAATATTCTATGCAGTCTATATGTAACAATAATTAAGATTAAAAAACAAAAGTTGTTGAGGGTCTGAAATGGCTTTAATTGCGCCCAAGGTGATAAGTATAAAAAGAATTAAGTCGTGAAATAGTGACAAACACACAGCACCTCATAAAACTGTGGATCAAAGCTTTCATTTGAATGGTCACACTTAAGTCTTTCATCCACAGACACAAAAGTAGAAATTACCTGGTACAGGCTGTTAAATAGTGTCAGTGGAAGGTAATGCTCTGTGGTTTTTATTCAAATGGTAACACTTAAGGATTTCATCCACAGACAATAGAGCTAGGACCACCTTGTGCAGCCTATTAAACAGTACCACAGGAAAGTAATGCTCAGTAGCTTTCATTTGAATAGTCACACTTAAGGAGTTCTACTACAGACTTAAACTTTAGAACCACCTTGTACAGCATAATAAACAGCACCACAGGAAAGTACTGCTCAATAGCTCTGATTTGAACGGTTATATTTGAGAATTTTTTAGTTCCACAATTCCACAATAATTGATTCTGGCTTTAGGGAGCAGGGATGGCGCAGTGGTGGGAGCACTCACCTCCCACCAATTTGGCCCACCTTTGATTCCCAGACTTGGCGTCATATGTGGGTTGAGTTTGTTGTTGGTTCTTGTCCTTGCTCCGAGAGGTTTTTCTCTGGGTACTCCAGTCTTCCCTTCTCCTCAAGAACCAACATTTCCAAATTCCAATTCGATCTGGCTACAGGTTTGTCAGTCATAAAAGACTGTTAAGTGTCACCCTTGTTAAACAAAGCCGATTTATTTATTAATTTAGTTAAAGGCTTACAGAATGCTAAGAAATTCCCTAAATTTAGTAAGCTGATTATAACTGTAGCTGAGAAACCTGAATACATTTAGCTATGCAAAGAGATTTTTCTTACATGCCAAACAATTTACCATCACAAGCTTGTTTGCATGGTCTGCAGATATTCTCTTCAATGGATATTTCACAATTAAGTGTGGTCTTGACAACAACAGCGTACATACCAGCGTATTAAACAAGGCCCAGAACTGAACTGATAACTCTGGATGGCCATCAGCATAGACACAGATTCAAAATCCAGAAAGTTTAGTTTTATTCTCTCTTTTTTTTCAAAGAATATTCGGCAGTGGTTAGGTTATGTTCTGATATTATTTGAATTTGCTGAAGTCCCAATTTTCTTATAATTAAGCAACATGAAATGGATTCATTCTGCATTTGTGTAGTTTGCTGGTTTAGTTCCTATTTTATTTCGTAGCTTTCTTAACCAAGAATAAGAAACGACATTCAAATAAAACAGCAAGCCAGAGTTAACGCTAATTAATTAAACAAGCTCATGCGATCAGAGAAAGTGATTATTTTCATGAAATATTATTTTTAAAAATCAGTGGCTTACTTTGAGTACATTGTTGAGCAATCTTTAAATTCCAATGTTTTTCAATTTTCACTTTCTCCAATTACGTCACCTTAATCTATCATGACTGTGAACTTGAGCAATCTTTTTATTCCAATGTTCTTTATTCATTCTTACTTTCTGTAAAATTTTACATTACCTTACTTGTTCATCATTACCGTGAACTTGAGCAATCGTTTTATTCCAATGTTCTTTATTCATTTTCACTTTCTCTAATTACATTACCTTATTTGTACATCATTGCAGTGAACTTGAGCAATCTGTTTATTACAATGTTGCTTTCAATTCTCACTTTCTCTAATTACATTACCTTATTTGTATATCATTACTGTGAACTTGAGCAATCTGTTTATTACAATGTTGTTTTCAATTCTCACTTTGTCTAATTACATTACCTTATTTGTACATTATTACTGTGAACTTGAGCAATCTTTAATTCCAATGTTGTTTATTCATTTTCAGTTTCTCTAATTACATTACCTTATTTTAACATTATTACCGTGAACTTGAGAAATCTGTTTATTCTAATGTTGTTTTCAATTCTCACTTTGTCTAATTACATTACCTTATTTGTATCTCATTACTGTGAACTTGAGCAATCTGTTTATTACAATGTTGTTTTCAATTCTCACTTTGTATAATTCCATTACCTTATTTGTATCTCATTACTGTGAACTTGAGCAATCTGTTTATTACAATGTTGTTTTCAATTCTCACTTTGTCTAATTACATTACCTTATTTGTACATCATTACTGTGAACTTGAGCAATCTGTTTATTACAATGTTGTTTTCAGTTCTCACTTTGTCTAATTACATTACCTTATTTGTACATCATTACTGTGAACTTGAGAAATCTGTTTATTCTAATGTTGTTTTCAATTCTCACTTTGTATAATTCCATTACCTTATTTGTATCTCATTACTGTGAACTTGAGCAATCTGTTTATTACAATGTTGTTTTCAACTCTCACTTTCTCTAATTACATTACCTTATTTGTACCTCATTACTGTGAACTTGAGCAATCTGTTTATTCCAATGTTGTTTTTCAACTCTCACTTTCTCTAATTACGTCACCTTATTTGTACATCATTACTGTGAACTTGTGCAATCTGTTTATTCCAATGTTGTTTTTCAACTCTCACTTTCTCTAATTACATTACCTTATTTGTACCTCATTACTGTGAACTTGAGCAATCTGTTTATTCAAATGTTGTTTTTCAACTCTCACTTTCTCTAATTACGTCACCTTATTTGTACATCATTACTGTGAACTTGTGCAATCTGTTTATTCCAATGTTGTTTTTCAACTCTCACTTTCTCTAATTCCATTACCTTATTTGTACCTCATTACTGTGAACTTGCGCAATCTGTTTATTCCAATGTTGTTTTTCAACTCTCACTTTCTCTAATTACGTCACCTTATTTGTACATCATTACTGTGAACTTGTGCAATCTGTTTATTCCAATGTTGTTTTTCAACTCTCACTTTCTCTAATTCCATTACCTTATTTGTACCTCATTACTGTGAACTTGCGCAATCTGTTTATTCCAATGTTGTTTTTCAACTCTCACTTTCTCTAATCACGTCACCTTATTTGTACATCATTACTGTGAACTTGAGCAATCTGTTTATTCCAATGTTGTTCTTCAACTCTCACTTTCTCTAATTACGTCACCTTATTTGTACATCATTACTATGAACTTGAGCAATCTGTTTATTCCAATGTTGTTTTCAATTGTCACTTTCTGTCATTCCATTATCTTATTTGTACATTATTTCTATTGACTTGAGCAACCTGTTTATTCCAATGTTGTTTTTTTCAATTCTCAATTCTAATTGTGTTACCTTGTTTGTACATTATTACCCTTGAATTGAGCGTTGCATTACCTTATTTGTACATCATTAGTAGGAACCTGAGCGAAGTTTTAATTTTAGAGTTATTTTCGACATTTGTTTAATTACATTACCTTATTTGTACATCAAGGATCTTTACTATGCGCTTGAGCGATCTGTTTATTTCAATGTGGTTTTTCAATTGTCACTTTCTCTCATTGCATTACCATATCGCTATATCATTGTACTAGTTAAGTTATGTAATAGGAGTAAGAGTTCATTGAAAAACAGCATTGAGATAGACAACAAGCTTGTAGGTATGGGAATGATGTTCAACTAAGGTGAGTTGTTTGGAGGGAGCGAGGATTGAAAAGTAGCAGTGAAATGATCAGCTTAAATTTACTGACATGAGCTAAATAATTAGATATATCTGCTAGATATTTCCTCGAGGTCATGGGTTTGAATCCCCTTCAAGCTTTAAATTTTTTTTTTCAGGTTTTCTTTTCGCAACTGCTTAGGTTCTGTACATAACGGCGAGGATCTTTCTTCCATTTAGTCCCTTACCCGCAGTTCAAATATACGATTCATATATTCATATTGATTAATTTTTCTTTGACGGGTATATTACGAACTTTCAATATGACCAGCTCCCAGTTGGTTTGATAGCTCAGTTGGTAGACTACTGCAACGGCATCGCATACGCCATGGGTTCGAATTTCGAATCCCTTTTAAGCCTGAGTTTCTCTTTCCTTTTCAGCCTAGCTTGCGTACGAATTTATAGAGTCCTTGAGCCGGCTCAATGTTTAAATTTTCGAGGTAAAAAATCACCGTGAGGAGGTATTAAACAAGACTTTCCGCTATAAAGGCTCAAGCCCCTCCTTCATTTCACACCTTTGTGGGCGTGAGATGCAAAATTGGACGCCGTTCAGTCGTGGCAAGTTGTTGACTCAAACTCTGAAAAAGTGTGCCTTAAAATTTCATAATATCACCACAGCAATATACGATATCAAGTTCTAATTTGTTTAACAGGGATTATTTTGGAAACTAAGCCAGTTGTATCGGTAAGGGCCTTTGAAAAAAAAACCATGTTGCTTGTCAGTTGTTCACGCTCTGATGGTTGTTTGACATCTGAGGGTGAGAATGATCAGGCCAGGCCCGTTTAAAACCGGAACTTCCTGTTTAAAGTGCAATGCCCTGAGCGCAGGATCGAGACAAGTGGAGCACTACTGTAGATGCCTTATCCTTCACTTAGGAGCGATGGGGATAGAGGTAGAGTGGGCAATCGAATACCTTCTAGGTGTGTAGTGCACGACCTACAGGCGGCCGCTGAGAATTTGAACGCTTTATAAGAATTTGTGTGGGGAATAAAATATTGTCGATTCCGAACTTCAAATAATGGTACATTTTAACTTCCACTCATTCGGCGAATGCTGGTGATTTTGAAACTGAAGACGGCCATTGCCGAGGCTTGGGTCCGAGGTCAAATTAGCTTTCTACCCGGGGTGGTACAGTCATTTCACGTACAGTACTGACCCCATTCGCACTGCGGCATCTCGACCAGCTCCAGTCATCCTGCAGTGCGTAAATAGCGTCCCCGTCTGCCTTGGATGTGTTCCTCTTGGTGTTGGTCGCACGGAACAATGGTGGAATCGAATGCAGAAAATGCTCATTTTCAGCCAAGTACGTGGGGATTTTTGGCAAAGAAGCATTTACCGAGGTTCGGAAATCATGGGGCTTTAACTGTGGATTTTCGAGATAGACGCAAACCGCCTGTGAGCAGACTACGGTCGAAATCCAAGTGTACAGTCTTGACTCCGTCTTATGAAGGAAATAACAATGGTTTTAAAGAATGCCTAAAATGGTGAAGTAACTTCAAACGCATAAGAACACACCAGAGATGAGTCAGTTTTATTCCTTTTATTAAATGGAAGTAAAAATGGAGCATTATTTAAAGTTTGGATGAAAATATATGTGCACTGCGGATGAAGGTCTTATAAAGCGTTCAAATTCGCAGCGGCCGCCTGTAACCCAATACTGCTTGGTCATCCTATTACTCGCTCTTCAGAGACATGAGTTTAGGCTGCCTGTGACTAGGTTGGTGATTTTTAGAATGTTCATGAAGAAGAAATTGGGGGATCGGGTTAGAGGGTTTTAATGAAATTAAGTCACGTGACAACAGCAGTGGTGGCATTTTGTCACGTGACTCACACCACCTTAAGTCACGTGACAAAAACATGCCTGACAAAGATTCCGCGAAGTAATCGAAAGCTTCTACGTTTAAATGTATTTTTGCATCCTGAAAGCTAACTTTTTTTCTAAACTTCAAATGCCAGGATCAGGAAGCAAAATATTTTCTCAAACATTAGTTTAAGTTTACTTTTGCTTAATGATGTGCTATTAAGGTAATGCAAGTTTTAGTGCTATGGGAATGGAAAGAAAAATTGATAGAAACTGCTTGTCTAAGTTAACAGTGACGATGTCCAAATCAGATCATATATTTAGAGAATGTGAGACTCAAAACAACTTGAAGAGAAAGATCCAGCTTGAGAAAATTAACTATAAAATAAACAGTTGTGTTCAGTTACACTAATAATGTGCAAATATGTTAATGCAATTAGAGCAAGTGAGAACTGAAAAATAACAGTTAGAGAATTGAAATAAACAGTCAGCTTCATTTTACTTTCCTGATGTGCAAACACGGTAATGCATCTAAAACCAACAGCCTACCACATAACTTGACTTGACCTACCACATAACTTGACTTTTTCTCAGTTCGTCTTAGCGCTAGTCGATGACAGGAAGCAAGCTTAAAGGCTGGTTTTCATGATCGCAGATCGCAATAAGGTCTGCGATCGTCTGCGATCATATGGAAACTACTTCTGCGATCGTCTGCGATCCTGCGATCGTGATCGCAGACGATCGCAGAAGATAGAACCATGTTCTATCTAAAGGCTGGTTTCCATATGATCGCGGATCGCAGATCGCAAACAATCGCAACTGATCGCAGACGATCCTGGAGGATCCTGATCGAGGATCTGCGATCCTGCGATCGTGATCGCAGACGATCGCAGAAGATAGAACCATGTTCTATCTAAAGGCTGGTTTCCATATGATCGCGGATCGCAGATCGCAAACAATCGCAATTGATCGCAGACGATCGCAGAAGTAGTTTCCATATGATCGTAGACGATCGCAGACCTTATTGCGATCTGCGATCCGCGATCATATGGAAACCAGCCTTTAGATAGAACATGGTTCTATCTTCTGCGATCGTCTGCGATGATCGCAGACCTTATTGCGATCTGCGATCTGCGATCGCGATCATATGGAAACCAGCCTTAAAACTATCAGCAATTCTGGAATTCTGGAGTCGTCATTCTTCTTTTCCAGAGCTGTCCTTGACAGCAGCGAAGACGTTATTTTAGAACCTTGCTCTTTGCCTTTGTCCGCCGATGAAAATGTTCATAGAAATAAGATGACAAAATTTTTCACCCAGAGACCTCAGTTTACGCAAAAGTGTTTTCGTAAGTCGATGGAATTAAATCGTTTTTCTCGTATGACACAGTCAGAGAAATTGAACCCACGACTCGAAATTTTTCCTCTCTCAAATTAAGAATTACGTCCTCGGTGCTAAACCTTCTTATTTGTCGTAGATTTATGACCTCTTCTCGCTCTACTCTGAACGGGATAATAGGAGGTACTCTTCATTCGGGGCGTAAAATTTGTCACATTTTGCAAGCGCTCTTGATTGGGATCGAAAGGTGAGTGTTAAATTAATGACCATGGCAATATTGCAAAGAAACTTGTGCGAACTGCAACGAATTAAATAAATCGTGAAATGAAATACAACATTGAATCAAACAGTGCGTAATGATTTGTAAATGAGGTATTGGAGTTCCGACGAGTTTGAGGACGTGACAGCAACATTGAAATTTTCAGTCGCCTTGCATAACAACACTAATAATGTACAAATAAGGTAAAGTAATTAGAGAAATAGGAGTAGAAAATTAACAGTGAAATGTTGCCTTTTAATTTTCAGTAATGTTGTACAAATAAGGTGATGTAATTAGAGAAGTGTCTGTGGAAAAACAACATTGTGCTCACCCTGATTAGTGGTATAAAATTTTAAGGTGTTAAAAGTCGAGGGCCACTCCCACGTTCAAGGGTTTATAAGCGAGTCATTGCAGTGTGCGATTCTTCATTCAGAGTGTAAAGCTCTTTAAAGTCAGTGAAGAATTGAAGAAAGAGAGAAGCATTGATTTCTGGCCTCGAAAACGATGGAAACAGACAAGAGTTACTATTCAAATGTTGTCCCCCGCTTCCCGAAACACGTGCAAGTAACGATGGCAGAACTTTCGCTTGAGCAACAGCAGAAGCTGTACCTGGACATCTTCAAGCCTCTGGATTTTTTCGAACTGTTGTTTGAGTACATGAAGAAGACAAGGGAAACAGAAAGCTACTCACCTCAGGAAAAGGAAAATTGCTCTGATGATTAAGGGGTGACCGACTTTCCTCAAACTCATTAATAATTCAAAAGCCAAAGACAAAAACCTCGAAGTTCGTCAAACATACTCCCCTACGCGTCGTATTTTCAACTCTTTTCTCTGTATTTGATATGTGATGAAACACTGTGTCTCGTGTTTGATATATTACATGAACAATTTATGATCATTTCATGTTTGATAATGTAGGTGGTTTGGTTTCAGGACAGCAATTGGTTCGTTTAAACTGTTATTTTATAAGACAAACGAACTTGTTCATGACTTTATATTCCATGGTGTATTTATGTTTTTGTGACTGTATACTTAGGCTTGTAACCATTTCAGTTGAGATTGAATTCGTTCGATATGTGCTGCTTTCTTCCTATTATATAAATTTTAACTGATAAGAGCTCTGACGGGATAGATGGCCGATTTGCGATCGCCTCAACCTGACCTTGCTGTTTTCAGACTTTTTATGTGTAAATTTTAGCGTCGCATTCGTGATGAAAAGAAAAATAAAGCAAAGGTTGTGAACCTACCATTTAACTTGACTTTTGACCTAAACTGTTTAATTCCTTTGACTCAGAAATTCAGAATGCTGAGAGTATTTTTCGGTGTAAATCTAAATTAAGATCATTTCTCCTAAATAAACTACTCCTGTTTTGAACGTGCTGTTTTGTGTTTTGCTGCCTGTGTGTGTTTGATTGTGTACTTGCTTTTAAACCTAAATGTATTGATAAATTAAATAAGCTACGCCTAACATCCTGATTTCAAAGTTGTAATAATTTTTTTGAGGAGCCTGTAGCTCGTATAAGCCCCAATGGTTTCTCTATGGGCATCCTCGCCATTTGTTTTTCTCTCTTTTGTTATTTATTTATCTTTTAATATATATTTATCTTGTGACGATGTGCAAGAATAAAGGCAAAAAAAACTGAAAATGAAACTAAAACTTTTTCTCAGTTCGTCTAAGCACTAGTCGATAACAGGAAGCAAGCTTAAAACTATTAGCAATTCTGGCGGCAAGTTTTTCGTCATGAGTCGTCATTCATCTTTTACAGAACTGCCCTTGACGTAATATATCAAACACGAGACACACCATTTCATTACATATCAAACACCGAGAAGAGAGTTGGAAATAGGACGCGTAGCGGAGTATTTTTGACGAGCTTCGAGGTTTTTAATATTGTGATGAAACACTGTGACGAGTGTTTGATATAACTTCTCAAACAAACTGATTTTGAAGGGGAAATTAAGGATGCAAAAACGAGGCTTTTTTCATCAGATATCCAAACACGTCACAGTGCGTAATTTCCTTTGTCTTTGGCTTTTGAATTATTAATGAGTTTTTCAGTCACCTTGCATAACAATTCCAATAATGTACAAATAAGGTAATGTAATTAGAGAAATGAGTAGAAAATTTACAGTGAAATAAGAAGTTGCCTTTTAATTTTGAGTAATGATGTACAAATATGGTAATGTAATTAAAGAAGTGTCCGTGGAAAAACAGCATATTGTGCTCACCCTGATTAGTGGTAATTTTTAAGGTGTTAAAAGTCGAGGGCCACTCCCACGTTCAAGGGTTTATAAGCGAGTCATTGCGGTGTACGATTCTTCATTCAGAGTGTAAAGCTCTTTAAAGTCAGTGAAGAAAGAGAGAAGCGTTGATTTCTGGCCTCGAAAACGATGGAAACAGACAAGAGTTACTATTCAAATGTTGTCCCTCGCTTCCCGAAACACGTGCAAGAAACGATGGCAGAACTTTCGCTTGAGCAACAGCAGAAGCTGTACCTGGACATCTTCAAACCTCTGGATTTTTACGAACTGTTATTTGAGCACATGAAGAAGACAAGAGAAACAGAAAGCTACTCAGCTGGGAAAACAAAAAAGGAAAATTCATCTGATGATCAAGGTGTGAACTGACTCGTGAACAGTACTTTCAACTTCATTAATCTTTGTAGTCAAGTACACTTTACAATAACACTGGACCCGCAAATAGCATTTGCTAATCTAGGCGAGTAGTGTAGAATTATTTACCGAATTACACAGTGAATTAATATAAATAAGAATAAAATATTTTTACAATAGTTTTAGAATGAAAGAAAAGGTGTAACTAAATTGATATTAATTAACATAAATGACAAACAAAAGCGGTAAAAGAGGGTAATTAAACGAGACAATAATTTCAATGACAACAACAATATAATTATGAATTTTTAAGTGTATCAAGGATCGGAGTAAGAAAGTGGTATAATAAGTTATGGCATTAGGAGTTGTTTGAGATGGCCAGTTCAATAAATGACATTGCCAGTATTATAACGAGGCGAGTGGGAATTGCAACCACATTGGAAAGAAACTGTCAACTTAAGTTTACGGTAATGATGTACTAATTAGGTGATGCAGGGAGAGAAAACGAAAATTGGAAACTAAAGCAGCTTTGAGATTACTGTAATTTGCAAGTAAGGTATTGGAGTTAGAGAAAGTGAGAATTAAAAAACAGAAACATTAAAACAATATTAATGAGAAGTAATTACTGACTCAGAATAAATAGTTTTTCGGAACGAAATATTTCAACGTCTTCTTCAGTCGTTTGATCTCTTCATCGGTCCATCACGTGACCTATCACGTGATTATCCATCACGTGAGCATTGTTCAGCGTCGTATGCCGGTGCTAGGTCCAGGCCCCCATCCCTGTTCAATGTTGGATTTGATCACCATTTCCTCCTTGACCCGGCGTTTGTCCTTGTGGTCTTCTGTTGCCAGAACTTTAGCATCCTCAATTCTAAATCAACAAACAGTTTTTAGACATCTCTACTCTAAACTATTAAACACATTCATTCCTTCATTTCGCGAACTGATCTGACATTTGTCAGAATTCTCTACCTTCAGCTATCTAGCTATGCGTTCTGCAAAAATTTCACTCCCTAAGTTGATAGGTAGCCTGATTCTAACCAACTCTTAGTTATCGTACTCAGCCCAAATTTTAGTAACTCAGCTGACAGCTGGTCAGATTTTTAAACTATCAGCTAACTCATTTAATAAAAATTCATGACCTTAGGTAAAAGCTGTTCGATTTTTTTACTATAGAGCGTTTTCATTCACGTGACTACCGGACATATTGATTTACTGAAACAAAAGATAGTATTTGCATAAAAATATAGTTCAATTCCCAGAGGTTTAGTTTGGGACACCAACATGGCCGTCGTGACGTCATGTGAAAACACTCTATTCAGATTTTTCAACTTTAAACCTTAGCTTAGCTCCAAATGTTCCTTCGACTTTTTGCCGGCAATCGTGGAGGGCGGCCAAGGAACGCGCTGCCTCTGTGTTGGCGGGAAATTGTGTTCCTGCTTAAGGTCACTGGCGAACATCGTAAAATTCGCGCCAAAATCAAGTAGTTGGCAAGGTTTTGCCTGGGTTCTGTGCTGTAAAAAAACCTTTGTTTTTCAGCTGCAAGGTAGTATTTGGGAGTTTTTTCGGCTAACAGTGTTAACTCAGACGTTTCCTCTTTTTTTTTTTTAATTACGATTGGCTGACACTGTCAGTGTTAACTGACAAACAAATATTTAGTCCTCTCAGTCTTTGGGTGCGTTTCTTTGGGATGATCTAAATCAGGATCAATTATCGAAGATCTCTCGGATCATGGTACATGAAAGGAACCGACGTATCCTTCCCCAGAGTAGATTCGTCGGTTCCTTTGATGCACCATGATCCAAGTGATCTTGGATCATTGATCCTGATCTGGGTCGTCACCCAAGTAACCTTGCGTGACCTACAAAGAAAAGCGTTACAGCAAGGAATAAACTATAAACAGCGAGAGCGCGCTATAGTGCAAGAGTAACGCTGGAGTGCTTCGATCTTTAGCGCTCGTATCTTCAGTTGTTTCTAAAATTGCGTCAACTTTATGTTGATTTTAATTTTAATTTTTCAGCTCAATCTATCTGTAAGACTATGAGCATGAAGTCAATAAAGGGTGGTAGAATGGGAGCAGCCTTGGCTTGGTGTCTTAGGTCAAAGGTATGGTTCATGCTCCATTTGCTGCTGAGATTGATAATGTGCAAGGTTATTTAAAAACTACCCACTGATCATGCTTCAAGTAATATATCAAACACAAGGAAGAGTGTTTCATCAGATATCCAAACACTGAGAAGTAGGTTGAAAAAACGAGGCGCAGCCGAGTTTTTTTTTAAACGACTTCGAGGTGTTTGGATATCTGATGAAACACACTTTCGAGTGTTTGATATGGCTTCTCAAATGATCAATAATTCTTGGAGAAATTCAAGGCTAAAGTTGGCAAAATTTTATGGTAATTAGGATCACATATCCAAACCACGGTCACAGTAGTGATTTTCTTTGTTTTCTTTTCATGAATTATTAATGAGTTTGAGAAAGTATTAACACACACACAGTACCACAGGAATGTACTCCTCGGTGTCTTTCATTTGAATGGTCACACTTTACGATTTCAGTTAGATACTAAAGTTTAGAACCACCTTTTCTTGTGTAGACACAAGTGTTTTACTGGAAAATACACCACTCGTAAAATTCAAACGAAACTACATCCGGGACCCAAGTGGCGTATTTTCCATATCCTCACTAGTGAGGATATTGATGACGTCATTTCCCGCTTTTTCACGGCCGTTCGGTGCAAACAGTCGGTGGAAAATGGCGAGCGATAGATTTGTCTATATAATAAAAAGAAAATTGGCTTGACGATATGAATTTTATTTTCGAGTGGTAAAAACAATATTGTTTTTGTTTTTACCACTCGAAAATAAAATTCATATCTTCGCGCAGCCGTGTAATATCCTCTATCTACAAACGGCACCACAGGAAAGTACTGCTTAATAGCTACTAGCTAAATGGTTACATTTTAGGGTTTCATCCACAGTCTCAAAGTTAGAAGTATCTTGTACTGTGCAATAAATAGCACCACAGGAAAGTACTGCTCAGTAGCTTTCATTTGAATGGTCACACTTAAGCGTTTGTTCTGCAAACACCCTTGTGTTTGCCGATCAAACGCTTGAGTGTGACCATTCAAATGAAAGCTACTGAGCAGTACTAGAACCATCTTTCATAGCTAGTTCCACGCACGGACACCGTAAGGAACAGTACCATTATTCGGTACACAGTAGCTTTCATGCCATCGTTGCTATTGTCAATTCCTCCGTATAATTTCAGTCTTTTTCTTGGCTATGAAAAATTCTTACTGCTGTTTTTGTCTGTTTGTAGGATTCCAGTTTTGCTGCGTTTATTTCAGAACGGTTTGTATATCAAATAGCTATTTAGTTTTACTCCATCAATATAGCGGTTTCCAATTGAGTGTCTGAAAAGCAAAACCAAAGAAATTACTCTGGTCAATCGCAACAGATGTAAACAACACAACGAGCCAATCAGAATTCAAAGCAAATACATGTAACTGGCGCCAAGCGCGGGAAAACGCGTGCGGCCAAAACACGATTGGTTTTGGTTTGGATTCCCATTGGTTGAGAAAGTTGCGCGAGTTTTGTTAACCAATCACAGAGCGAAGTAATGCAAAACCAAAGCAAACGCGAAATTACTTTCGACATTCAATTGAAAACCGCTCTAAAAAGTAAATACTAATTTGAGTTACTCACCGTTTTTGAGCTTCAGAAGTGCATCTGATCCACACGAGACTCTTCACACTTGCTAGCCTGGCTGTTTCTCCCCGACGTCATTCAGTCCAACGAAATTTGCGCGAATCTCAAACGCAGCTTGTCACATTGATGTATATGTTTTCCGCGACATAATGTTCTTCTTCGTTATGGACTGAAAATGCCGTCCGGTGTTCGGCTCCAAACTGTAATAACAGATCCGAAAGAGATAAGGTAAGAACAAGAGCTTTGTAAAGAAGAAGCTCGAAGCTACACCGCGATGAGAGATTCGGGCTGCCGAAGAAACTTCAAAAATGTGTATGTGAGCAGCGAACGTGTTTTCGAAGACTGCTTTGAAATATGATAATAATTTAATCTATGAAAGACCAGAAAATAAACCATTATTCCTCTTACTCCTTCTGCATTGGAGAGGGTACAAGAGACCTATTGGAACAGTGGAAGCCCACTATTGAGGTTCCTAACACAGCTCGGTTAAGACGAACCATTGAAAACTCTTCGTTTTTGGTGATACATGAAATCCCCGCAAAAAAAAAAAAAAAAAAAAAAGATTTAAGACAGATCAGACACAAAAACACAAATGTAAGACACAAATAAAAAGCTTGTTTTTAATTCTTGAACCGACATGCAATGACTAAACTACGACATAGCGAGTACAAATCGTGCCTTCCATCTTATTTTTCGACTCTGGGTATTTGCGACGACAAAGGCATTCTTTTGGGGTTGGCATGACTTCACAACGTTCACAGGTACACCCAAATGTACCTTGTACTCGCTCGTTATTTTCTTCATCTTTCATTTCTTCATTCTTGGGATGACGGCACGTTCTGGTTCGAAATAATAAGTTTCAAGCGAATCCATTTCCAAGTGTTTACGTTTGTTGATCGCGCCATGTTCTCTTGAACGGAATGACGTCACGTCACGAAACGACAGTTAGGCTACTTAGTGCTAATCAAAATGGCGGCGCTCAATTTCAATTCCGGGCTACTTCGGAGAGTTCGTATTTCATATGGATCGGATACCATTCAGAAGCTCAAAAAAAACGGTGAGTAACTTCTGGAGTGATCTTCGCCTTTATAACTCCGATAATGTCTGTCGTGCTGTCTTGGAAAAGGAAAATCTCCCTTTGGATGACTCAGTTGACATTTTTCAGTTGACGGCTTTCTCTGTATAACAATTTTCTAGCCTGGGTATACAGCTGCCTCTTATCGCTCCACGCCGAAGCCCCAAGCGGCAGGGAGCAGTGAGATGCCGCTTGAACAACTTCTAAAAGAGAAACAGTAACATTGTGGTGACATAACCCTCCTAAATTTGACTTCATAGCTTCGCCATTGTAAATGAACAAAACAATGGAATACAGAAAAGAAATGCAGTTGGTATAGAAGGGTCTCCGTTACGGCATGATCCAATTGCCAGAAAAAAATCTTGTGAGAAAAGCTTTCATTTTTAGTGTCACTATGAAAAGCAAAAAAACGTATTTGTTTCAATGGAATCGTTAAAATAATGGTTGAATTTGGTTAACAATAGCCCTACTAGTGCACAGAAACTAGTGTTTATTATGTTTGGCTGCAGATGGCTGGGATTGGGATGGATTGAAACTTGAAAAAATCAGTTGGCCAACTTTTTAAACTCTTCCTGTGTATTTTAGAGAACTCGCTAAAAACTGGTTATAGTTTGTTCTTCCTGGTTGTAAGAGCAATTTCATGTAGCTAACCATTTTTGTAAAACATTTGAGCAATTTAGACCAAAATATAGCAAAATCGCCATGACTGTGCCTTTTTAATAGAGGACTAAAGTAACAATAAGGTGACCTAGCCCCTACGCAAGCAGTTTATATGTAAGAACTGTAAGAACGCAAGAGTTGTCTCCATATTGGTATCAATAGCATTCTTAAGTTTGTATCTTTCTCCCGCTTTACAGGTTTTTGTCAGAGTACTGCAAGAACGGTGGATTTTCCAACCTTGATTTAATCGACAATCTGGGATCCGCCATGCTTCTTAGCGACCGACTTACGTTTTTAGGTAAGAAAGTAAAACTGGTGGGATAACGTTGTGTCGACGAATCATAGGCGAGTCTTTAGCTCCTCTTCTTCTCTCGAGTTGTGGTAGTACTTCCTGCCCGGCCCCACACGTGTAAGGTGTCGCACACAAGTCACAGGACCGCCTTTGCTACCGCGCTACGTTCTGGGCATCTCAAGATGGCTCGAGAAACTCGAGTCTACTAATTAAGAGATATTTTTGCGTCGTTTATGTAATGTTTAAAAAACGAGCAGGAGTGTTTTATCGGGTTTCTGAGTGTTTTTTTTTTTTTTTGACCCAACAAAACACGTGCTGTGAGTTTTTTGAACGGCTTCAAACACATTCCTGGAAAAGCGTGTGTCAATAGAGTTCATAACAATGATGCTTTAATTTGTGAACGTCAGAAATTAGCATACGAGAAAAACAGCGCATACTAATGAGGAGTGTTTTATCAGCTGATGAAACACAGCATAATAAGTAATAAGTAATAAGGAGGAGGTTTATGGATATAAAGTCACTGCATGTGATGTATTATCGAACATTTGATAGGTCAATGGGCTTATGAATTATTAATGAGTTTTTGAAGACCAGAGATTAACTGAAAATGTAAAACTAATGCTGTCCCACGTTTCGATAATACTACCTTCATTATCGAGGCAAAGTGACTGTTTCTTCGCGGTCTCAATATATTTGAGTGAAAATAATGTAATAGACATTTTGTCTCTATTGTGATTATCAGTGTAAATAGCTTAGCGCGGATGGAGTCCGTTTCCCATAGCAGTGTTACCCCCAGCAGTATGTCACCGGTAGCCTTTTATACACCTGGGTGAAGAGAGACAATGTGAAGCAAAGTTTCTTGTCTAAGGAAACGACGTGACAAAAACTTTCTTCCACATTGTCGTTTTGCACCCAAGTGTATAAATTGGCACCAATTTTTGGTGTTGTAATTTCGGTGTTAGTCTTGGTTATTTTATATGCTTTTTGCTATAGGAAAATATCGCGAGTTTCACAAGATGTACGAAGAAGGCAAATTCCATGAAGCTGCACATCTGCTGATTTCACTGCTGACATCGAAGCTTGCTCCACAAAGGTAAAACAGAATCTCGTTACTGTAGCCTTTTTAGTTTACAAACGGTTCTTGTAAATCGTCCATAAATTGTTATGCATGGACCAGTTGCATCGTCGAGGATAACGCTGTGTCAGTATACCAGCCAATGTTTTGTGTAACGTCTTTCGCAACGCACTATTTTTAAACATTGCGAGACAACATTGCCTGGTGTAACCAAAGTTAAGGTGTAACACGGCCTTTATGCCTCACGATGCAAATTATGCAACAACTTACAAGAAGAGTGTGACACGACGCATAGCGTGAAACTTTCGTTACTGCGCTGCCACAATCTTTGTGAATGCTGCGCCGGCGAATGCATGGCTCCAAGGATTGTCACATTGGGATTTGTAACGCCGTCAGTTGTTTTTTTACGTACCCAAATTGGAGAGGACCTTTAATTTCTACATGGTAGTGCGTGTAGTTTTAGCTATCTGAAAATGTTCGTAGCTAGGACAGCACTCTCTTTCTCGTTTATTGTTCGACTGTTCGGTTTGACAGGGAGTGGAGCCCGTGCAGACTGGCTTCTATCAACCGACACGTTGTCCTTCTCAACCCAGGTGTATAAATGGGTACCAGTCAGATGTTAGTTATTAGGTCTCCCTGTTATGGTCTAGCATTCCATCCAGGCTATGAGTGATAATACTCCTGGTCGCTTCATTTGATGCAAAGCAGAGCAAAGCGTCGGCGCCAACGAGCCAACGTTCTCTCGTATAATTCATTTGATGTGACACGTTAAAGTGCCGGGTGTAGTTATTAACTATCTGAGATTTCTTATCTTTTACTATAATCCTTGTGTGTAGCTGGGCCCCAGTCTGTTGCGGTCATTATTATATTTTTTCGTAAATAGCTTATCAAAGTTCCTCGGCTTTCCTTCGATGGGGAGCAGGGATGGTGCAGCGGTGAGAGTTACCTCCCAGCAATGTGTCCCGGGTTCGATTCCCGGACTCGGCGTCATATGTGGGTTGAGTTTGTTGTTGGTTCTCGTCCTTGCTCCGAGAGGTTTTTCTCCGGGTACTCCGGTTTTCCCCTCTCCTCAAACACAAAATTTCCAAATTCCATTTCGATCTGGATTATTGTCAAGCACTTTATCATGAGCCTCTGGCTCGGGAGATTGCCCAAGCTGACATTAAATGAATGACTTACTTGACTTACTTAAATCACTTACTACGAGCGCGTTTTGGGCATCGGATGTGCCTTTTCTTAGCCAATTCAAATGTTTGTTAATTAAGGGACACCTGGTAGGTAACAAAAGATTTTATTATGGGTAGGTCCCCCTATTAAATTTTAAAATATTAGGTATAGATTCCATGAATTTATCCTAAAGACACTCGTCTGGTTCGCTTAAACCTTGGTGGCTGTAATTATTTTCTCCGGCCACCTAGATGTAACCAAGGAGAAGATTTACGTGGATTTTTCAGTCTTAGTTGTTGGTTAGAACGTTGGTCTCATGGAGCGAGTTCTACTTTTTGC
Source organism: Pavona decussata (assembly GCF_977016875.1). Classification (NCBI taxonomy): domain Eukaryota; kingdom Metazoa; phylum Cnidaria; class Anthozoa; order Scleractinia; family Agariciidae; genus Pavona; species Pavona decussata. The sequence goes on along the minus strand of NW_028145638.1, from coordinate 212,857 downwards.
TGAGTTTGACAGAGCAGTGACCAAAAACTCTAAATCTGCGACAGCTTGACGCGATCATGAGGCAGAGAGGATTTTGAGACGAAACACCCCATTAAATGAAGTCTTCCCTGTCAGTTCTAAACAGAAGATCCATCCTCTTCCTTCTTCGGCCTCAGCCATGCAGTTCTACATGAAAGGTCGAAATCTTGCGTTTTATTGAATAAAAGAAACGCCTTTTCGTTAAGCTCGGGTTTCTTAAAGCTCAGAAAACGAGTTAAGCTGATAAGAAGCTTTGTTTTCGCCTTCTGAAATCCGCTCCTGTAAAAATATTTTTGTACGTTGTTAAAAGAACAATATCTGTCTGCTTACAGACGCGTAACATGTCTTGCTGTGTCTAGTATAGAACCCAAGATTCCCTCGTAAGGTATCAGCATCAATACTCGAAAACAAATGTTATTTCAGTTCGCGTTCATGTAGTTTTTTCCTATATTATTGTTATTGTTATTATTATGCATTCTCCCGCCCAACTGCTAAAAAGGGTGTAAAAGTCTAGTAAATCCAATTTTGAAGGAATTCGGGATAAGGATGGTCAAAAGTGCAGTTTACTAATTTTAGAGCTGTAATCCGGTTTAAAACGAAGTCGGTACGATTCTCTTTAATTTTGCTGCGATCTCGTTCAAACGAAAACGTTCTTTAGCAACTATATCGCGAAAGCTGTGTTTTCAAGACAAGTTTTAGAATTCAGATGGTTGACGCCGGCACGCGATCATTGACAGTGGGTGAACATTAAACAGTGTATTAGCCTATCAAATGCGCGGTTTTGAATCTTCTACTAATCTCTCTAAGATTATACGATAATGCTCGAAAGAATTCCTTTCATTTCTTTCATACATGCAACCATTACAAATATTTTCCTTCTTCAACTGATGCTATTTTAGCTTTGTCGCGTGGATATGGCGCTCTTAAAGACCTAATCCCCGGCACTTACAAATGTCGCTGATAAATGACCGTCCTGAATTTTCAACATATGAGCTAATTAAGACAAATAGAAGACGTTTGTCGTTGCCTGTTGCAAATCCACAAACCCTCGTTTCTGATTGGCTGTCAGTGATGTGTGTTTGTTCTATATATTACCTGGTGGTTTTTAGGTAAAAATCTTAGGACATTTTTTCACGAGCCTTAAAGGCTCAGCGCTGCTGGTGATTAATCCATTGGTTCTGTAACTTGAAGTGGCTAAGAATATTTGTGGTCTTATCCCCGAAATTGGCTACCCCCATTCTTTGAGGTTGTCCTTTTCAGGCCTCAAGGAAAGGGGCTTACTTTAATTCTTACTGAACAAAATTTAAATAAGCTTTCCAAAATTTTACCATACAACTGACTACCTAACCATAGCACATACAACAACATCAACAACAAACTTTATTTGCCCCAGAGTCTACGAAAAGCATTTACAATGTAGCAAACAAATAATTAGGGTACTGGCTACGTAAAATACCCTTAGAGTTAAAAAATGCCAGGCAGGCAGTTATCAGAAAAGAGGTTTTATATGTTCAGATAGGGCACTCAAACAAACATAGACACACGGAAAAATACAAAGAAACAAAGTTCCTTGATTTGAAGATGTTTCAATTTCTTTTTAAACAAAAGCAACGAAGAAGATTTTTTTTATCCTCGTCAATTGAATTCCACGTTGATAGGCCTTGGAATCTTGGATTTTGTATCACAAATACAATATCAGTTTTGCTTTAGCGCAATAAAACTAATGTGTATTTAAGGGCAATTTAAGCTTCCCCATAGATCAATTGACTGATGTTTTGGGAAGACACGGGGTGGGGTCGAAGTTGTTAAGAAATATGACCTCCAAGCCTTAGTTGGGGCCTACTTTTGCTACTACGCGTACGTTCTGCGCATCTAGAGATGGTCAGAGAAAGTGGGATTTCTAAACGGCGGTGCGTGCTTAAACAGAGATATTTTTGAGCGGTTTATTACTATGCGGGCAAAGCAGATCTTGGCAAGGGTTATTGGAATCCGAAAAAGAAAATTGGAGGTAGCCGTGTAATTAAGCTTTTACGGTATACACCTTGGTAGAGATACAAGGTGGAGCAAAGTATCTTGTTCAAGAATACAGTGCGGTGTCTCACGTCTTGGCTGACACACTTTCCTCTGAATTTTCCGATTCGAATGTCCGCGTTTAAAATAGCCGACATGTCCTCGGTGCCTGATTTTACGCCGAAAAGAAAAACGAAATAAAGGAAATCAACAACACAAGAAGATATACACGTAATGACATCATTTTGTCGTCCTGTCTAGAGCCGGCATAGCACTGAGTAAAATCAGATTTGTTTTGGATCGCTGGAGCATTCTTCGACTCGTTGTTATATTCGGCCGCTTGGACATAAAAGCAACCGACACCTTAAAAAGAACAGTGTCTAAATTTAACAGAGAGACAAAAAAATCTCATGCAATTGTGGAATTGTAGTAATGTTCGTGTGGCGGTAGATATTCTTTGTGTAACAGCTGGTTATAAAAGGAAAGGCTTATTGGTCTGCCAACTATAAATTCACTGTTGACAAAGTATGTATAAGCCACTTCCCGGACGCCTACTAGTTTTAATAAAGGTTTTCATGCCGTTCCCGAAGTATCGTTGTTATTTTTGTGTTCCAAGCAGCCTTAAAAAGCTACAACGTGAACTTTGATTGACCACAGGACGGCATTTTCTATTTTTAACTTCCCAGTGCACAATGCTGAGATGGGATATTTGGAGAACAAGCGCAAAGTTTGTAAATCACGATCACAAGTTTTTTAAATGAAACTGTATCTTCCTAGTGATACTTTATGCTATTTTCGGAAATTTGAAAATTATTAGTGCAGGTTTCAGTTTTTCAGACAAGTCGTCTTATTTAAATTTTGAGCGTTTATAATAACCATGTCAAAGAATATGATATTTACGGGGGGCTACACAGGAAAAGCAGATCTTAACAATGGATATTGTAATCGAAAATGAAACTTGGGAGTAATCCCGTATTTTTCAGAGACAATAAGTCTAAAAAGCTGTAAAAGACAATGAATGGCATTTTTTCGGGATTGAAGCGTAATTACCTCTGAAAAATGCGTTGCTACCCCAATTTTCATTTTAGCCCTTGTTTTTTCCGCATTGTCATGAACCGTGCAAAAATAACTTTGTATTTGTAGGCACCGTCCTTAAAAAAGTCGAATTCTCGGGTTATCCCGTAATGCTCAAAACCAATCAGGAAATTTTTCGGCTTTCTCCAAGTTTTTCATAAGTTTGTCGATGTAATAGTTAATTTGTTCTCGACCAATCAGAATGCATGGAGTGAAACCACTTGGCCGTGCTCTTCCCAGGAACGCGCTGTTTTTAACGTGCAAGCTTGTGACTGAATAGGTGAATTTCGAAGTTCAAATAAAACCTATCATGTCAAACAATTTTTTCCCCTTGCGGTTCTTCCTGTTATGTTAAAAAAGTGGTTCTTTTGCCCGAGACTGTGGGTGTAACAATGATTTGAGATCAAGCAAATGAAAGCTAAAATGAAATGAGGTCACTATAAAAATGAAAGCTATTTTGGTGTTGTTTATTACTGATGCTGTAGAAGGTTCGTTGTAACTTCCATTTTTTAGAAATGAAAGCCACTGAGCAGCGCTTTCCTGTGGTGCTGTTTATTATGCTGTACAAGGTGGTTATTCTATGGATTAAATCCTAAAGTGTGGTCATTCAAATGAAAGCTACTGAGCATTACTTTCCTGTGGTGCTGTTTATTATGCTGTACAAGGTGGTTATTCTATGGATTAAATCCTAAAGTGTAGTCATTCAAATGAAAGCTACTGAGCATTACTTTCCTGTGGTGCTGTTTGTTATGCTGTACAAGGTGGTTATTCTATGGATGAAACCCTAAAGTGTGGCCATTCAAATGAAAGCTACTGAGCATTACTTTCCTGTGGTGCTGTTTATTATGCTGTACAACGTGGTTATTCTATAGATTAAATCCTAAAGTGTGGCCATTCAAGTGAAAGCTAGTGAGCATTGCTTTCCTGTGGTGCTGTTTATTATGCTGTACAAGGTGTTTATTCTGTGGATTAAATCCTAAAGTGTGGCTATTCAAATGAAAGCTAGTGAGCATTGCTTTCCTGTGGTGCTGTTTATTTTGCCTCAAACGATGATTCTATAAACGTTTTAGTCTGTATTTTTACGCGGCACTGTTTGCATCTTGTTGTTTTATGATTCTGATTGGATTGAACTTATCGTTCAAGCTTCGAGAAATATATCAAGGAAGTTGTCGCCATACGTACGTGCTAATAAAATGCGCGCTAATAATGCCTTTCGCCGCAATTATGGATATTTTGTCGCGCAAATCATTCCTCTCCGCCCAGAAACCGACAGCTTTCCTTTGTGCGCTACCGCTCCTCACGAAACCACATTTACTGAGTAGCATTTCGCGTCATTATGCGTTACGTTTAATTGTTTTGTTACTATAAAGGCTTATTTGTACTTCTAGTTTACTTTTCTCCATTTCATACAAGCTGGAGAACCATAAACGCTTGTGAAAGCAAAACACAAAGAAACGCCGGCCCATCACATAAGCATCTCCGCCTCATTTGTACTGAGCCATTAGACCTTCCATCCGCAGTTAGATTAAATCTTAAGTGCGTTATTTCTTTAGGCGGTTTACTGCGGTTTTCCCTTCAAAGAGCTTTCAAGCTGGCACGCACTTGCATTTCGTCAACTTCTCAAACGAAGTTGCTATTTTAAAAGCAGCAAAAACATAAAGGAGGTTTAAATTAGCTTTGTTTTTCAACTCTCTTGAATTTTGAAGTACCGTCAATGATCGCATGACAGATCACTAACTGAGCGTGAAGATGATGGAGCTTTTTCGCTTGCGTTCTGCTTCAATATTGTTTCATTCGGCAAATAAAACAAGTGCCAAGAGAAGCCTCGTGGCCCCATAAAACACCATTAACGATATTGGGCTCGATATGGCTGTGGGTTTTGTTTTGCATCGGAAGTAGTTATTGATTAATTGCAGTTTGGATAAGTGTACCATGTTTTTCCTTTTTTTTTTTTTTTTTTTTTTTTTTTTTTTTTTTTTTTTGACATTAAACTCCCCCTTATGAGTTCGGTGTAACCGAATGCAATTGAGTCAAGCTATTTCAGCGGTTTCGTCGAATACAAAGTGGCCTTAAAATAGATTGAATTTTTTTCGACACGAAAGTCGGGGACGCAAAAAGAAACACTTGATAAAGCACACAGAAGAAGGATCGAGCATCGCCAAAATTAGATCAATTATTATTCAAACGAATTATGAAAATCACAACTTGATGTCTTTGTATAGAACCTCAGCTATACGACGAAACAATTTCATTCAAACATCGTCAGTTTTGTTTCACGCAACATGGAAATGCTTCAAGACCGACGCATTGATTTCTGCGATGTGCTGCCGGTTCACCAACACTATGTTTTCAAGAGCGTGGTCTGCAAACTTGTTTATTATGCAGCTAAATTTTGTAGAGTTAAAAGTGGGTTACTCCGAAGCGCCTCTTAAATAAAACTGCTGAGAAATGAGTTTTTAATTAAATTATTATGGACCAGTTTAGGTATTCGAGAGAAAAGCTTCCTTTTTTTTTTTTTTTTTGGCCCCTGTGTTTCTTGCACCAGAGTTTGTTTGTATTTGGAGGATTTTTATCAAAGAAAATAATCACTTTATTTTAGTGTCAAAGTACAGTCAACTCTCGCGCGCCTTGCGCACACCTCGCTAATACGGACACCCCGGCAAAAATAGATTACAGAGCCCAGTTGTTCAAAGCTCAATTAAACTAATCCTGGATTAACGTTAACTTTGATTCGAGTTTAATGACTAATCGTTAAAGGTTCCGCCAGAGATTTTGTCCCTCAGTTTTGACTTAGACTTGTCTTTAGCATGAGCTAAAAATTAGCTTTCAAAAAAACACTTTAATGAGCGAGATGAAATTCGCGGTTAACTTTTAATCGTGGATTAGCGTTAATCGGCTTTCGAACAGCCCGGCCCAGACGTTTGACTGAAATAAATTACTGTTACAGTCAACTCCCTTTATTGGGGACACCCTTGGGTCCACGAGTTCGTGTCCTTAATAGCGAGAGGAGTCCGGACACACTCGCGGTCCCGAGGGTGTCCCCAATAAAGGGAGTTGACTGTATGTATCAAGGGAACACTATCAGTGAGAGAAAGTAACATTACAAATTAAACAACCATTTTTTAGTAATCCCAAATGCTCGGAATCTCGCCAGTTGGCTATTTACATGTCTTGGCCCAGGATGTGAACACAGGGAAGTTAATCGAAGTCATCAGAGCCCTGAGGAGAATTGGGGCCTCTAGGACCTCTGTATTACAAGTCCGATATGCTAAGCTTACCACTAGGCCAGGACTAGGCCAAGCGGCCTCTTGTCAGTTAATATGCGGCCACACTTTTCATGTTTTTAAGCCCCGAAGAAATTGCAAGCGACTTTCCTCAACATGGACCATAAAAAACGAGGTTCATCTAACTGAGTTTTTTGTTTTGTTTGTTTGTTTGTGTTTGTGTTTGTTTTGTTTTGTTTTTTGTCATCTTAAGCGTTCAAGCTTATGAACCTTCAAGCAAGCGGTGATCGTTGATGTTGAGTTTTGGTTTACGTTCTTTCTTTCTTTCTTTCTCTCTTTCTTTCTTTCTTTCCTGCTTCTTTCTTTCTCTCTCAATTTTCTTCTTTTCTTTCTTTTAATCATGGTAGGTGTCAAACAGGCTAACACCATTGCCATTACTTATTTCAGGTTATGGTTAACATTATTAACGGACAGTATTCCACTCTTGGAACATGAAGAGGTAGGGAACTAAATTTTATACCACTCCCTCTTAACAGAGTGAAGTGTACTGTAGTAGCACCCGCACGTACTTCGGTCCGTACAGTCTGTGTTAGACCGTCAAGGTCTGACTAACTGTTGACTGTTAATGAGGGAGGACTTTATCCATGCAGGCCCGAATGCACGGCGAAATGCAGGCGCAATTTCAACTTTCAACTTTATTAGGGGTTTGTATAAATTTTCATGTACAATCTCTTGACGCCGCAGGTAGCAAAGCTAATCTAGGCAGGCCAGGATGATAAAAAGAAAGAATAACTTTAACTGCTAAGTAAGAAGGCAGACTGAGCTATAATATTAAAGATACAAGAATAAGGAAAGGGTTAATCCCCGAATATGCTTCGTCAGTCTACCTTTGTATTGTTGCGCCCAACAATGTTATGAGTTTACACACGGTGAAATATAGGAATTTTTTGGAATGACTCCTGAAATGTTATCTGTTTCTTCGAATCTTAAGTCTTGTCTGTGATCAGGATTCTATGATATCAGTCTTACGGGTTCAGATGTACTACTGCAAATAAAGTTATCACTTTTATTCAATGAATAATGCTCTCCTATTTAAATCAAACTTACTGGCCATATGAAGTAGCCCCTTTCAAGTCACCCTGTTTTCCTGGAAATTTCGCAGTTTCCCATGACGAATACTGTTTAGTTGAGTAATAAATTGAACTCTTCTCTTAGTTTATAACCATTTATTTGCTCCAGCAATAGTTCCTAAGTCAAAATATCTCACAAGTATAAGTTCTGCAATATAACTTAGTGGACTACAATTTTCAGTTGTAGAACCCACTGGCCACATTTGAATTTAGTCTTCACCGCTTGACCACGAAACAACCAATTGGAACGCGCGTTAGGTTGAAGAGAGAGAACTCCAGCCATTCGAAAATGTTCATTCTGACCTCAGGCTTAATTGATTGTTTGTTTGTTTGCTTGTTTATTTATTTATTTACTTTTCATTCTTGTCCAGGTAATATTTTCCAGTTCACAGACCTACGAACTGATGCACTGCCTAGATGAGATCAGGCTCTCGTTCAGAACCAAAGAATACTTGGGACATCCTGACCAGGAGCTCTCTGAGGATCCTTCAGTGAGACCAAGAGCTCAGGGCCCTGGAATGAAGTCATCCAAAAGCACCAAGGTAATTAGTAACCTAGCGTTTAGTTTGCGTTCTTAAGGTCTAGTTTGAAGTCCTCTTTTCTGATTGCTAGATACACTTGTACCACAGTAGTACTGAGTTAAACTCGTAGGCCACACTTTGGTTTATATAATGAACACACGGTCTCTTGCAGAGTTGAAATTTCTGTTGACCTCCGCCTGACGCCTCGGTCATAAAGCGCATATGAAAATAAATGTGTTATCACTATCGTGTTGAACTCGAGTTTCGCTTGAGAGAAATCAACTTTTTAAACCTTTTTTCATCCTTTGAAAACACTTCTTAGAAACTAGCGCGCTCCATTATCAGTAACACTCATGACAGATACACTAAATGGGTACGTACGCTCTTCTAGGAATCCTTGTTGTTTGTAGATGGAACAAAGGCCCCAGATAGAATGCATTGGTTCCAAGAACACTGTTTTGTATGATTGATGACGGAAAATGTGTTTTCTTTGATTGTTCGGTGGCTAGTTCTTTTTGATGCAGTGTATGGTGGAGCTGTTTACCTTGGTTGGCTTACAGTAGGCCCGGTTGTTCGAAAGCCGATTAACGTCAATCCACGATTAAAAGTTAACCGAAGTTTCTGCTCGCTCGTTAAGAAAGTTTTGTAACTCTAGTGTGACGCTAGTGGTAAAGAAAAGTCAACGTCAAAACTGAGGGACAAAAATATTTTTGAAAAATCTTTACCGTTGTGTAATTAAACTCGAACCAAAGTTGTTGTTAATCCAGGATTAGCTTAATCGGGCTTTGAACAACTGAGCCCAGCTGGTTTGTTGACGAGGTTCTCCGCCCTTATGCCTCGCCCCCTCTTCTTTACTCTCCTTTTGACACGCCCGTATTGTCAAGGTACCTCTGCAGTTGAAACAAACCGAATGAACGAGAAAATTACCGCTTGCACGGCCGCAAACTTATAAGCTACACAATACAGGCGGTGTGTGACCAGGTCATGATCCTTTGTTGGAATGGTATTTTGGCCCAGCTGGTCACTGCTTAGCAAGATCCTTTCTATCATCGATTCAATCGTTTAACATGTCATCGCTTGTTAGTAGCGTCATGGATGTCTGTGGTATTAATAACATCTTCCCCGTGGGTCGTTGATCCTTTACATTTGTCGCCGGGACAGCTCAGCGTGTTTCTAAATTGTTACAAAAAAACAACACTATTTTCACCACATGTGTATTTTGTGAGATATGAGAAACATTCCGAGTTGATACTTTTTCAAAACAATTCCAAAGTCAAACCAAGATTATTCCATGGTGTTGATGACAAATTCTCCGTGACTAAAGTGTACTCATTGTTGAATGCCCCACCAGCAGAACTCATATGCCGATTCGACGCCCAAAACATAAAAGTTCGGTTTTGTTATTTTTTGAGTTACTTGTTTGCGTACGAATAGTGGAAGGAAGTCCATACTTGTCAATATTGTCTTTTTCACGCTATAATCTGTATTTTGTGGTTGTTGATCTGAATGAAGTGCTGGTCAAGAGATCAAAACGCTAGTTTTTTTTCTTTATATGCATTTTAACCTCTTCACCCGTTTCGTCTCACGTGTGGCAAAGTTGCTCTTAAGCAAATAAATCCGTTTAAAATTAAACAACGGCGCGACAAGATAGTACCACTCCACAGCCTTCATGCGAATAGTCAAACTTAAGGACATCATTTACAGACTTCAAAGTTAAAACGACCTTGTAGAGCAAAATAAACAGCACCACAGGAAAGTTCTGCACAGTAACATTTATTTCAATGGTCACGCTTTAGGATTTCATCCATAAACTCAAAAGTGAAAATCACTTTGTACATCGTGAACAGCATACTATACAATAAACAGTGCAAAAATAAGGGACAGGTCAGTAGCTTTCAGTTGAGGGGTCACCGGCATTTAAAAAATTTCGTCCACAAACTCTAGAGATGGAACGACCTTGTGCAGCATAATAAACAGTGCCACAGGAAAGTACTGCTCAGTAGCTTTCACCCACAAACTAGCGTAAAAGATATTTTAAACTACCGACAATACAAGCCGACATTTGTTTGAAGCGTCACACGGTCCTGAAGGTGAAAGGTAGCAGATTTCCTCTGCTGACACTATTTCGTAATTTTTACACACCCTCAAATACAAATTTTGCTGGCTTGCCCAATCGGAAAAAAATTCGATGCAAGTCGCTCGTGCATTGTTGACTTTCAGTTGTTTCCCTACAATGTATGTACGTGCGTTAAAGGGGCAAAATTCACGTCTCTGCACGTACAAAGTTCGGCATTATCGCAAGAGCACCGACCTATGTCCGACCCGCTCACGCGTTGTTCCGCCGCTACAGCTGAAGGTAGGTCGCCTGAGGCTACAGGAATTTCAAGGACAATATTACTAAGGCGCTGTGCATGCAATGTTCCACGTACGCATACGCTTAACACACGGAAACAGACGCTAAACGCACGGCATCCAGCCAACCGTGGGGAATTGGCAAGGGAAGGTATTCAAACCACACACGACCAAAGACAGCGACGCTCGTCAGTTTACTTGAGCCAGCCAGCGCTGTAAATTTCGCCTACTGCTGAGGTTATCCCGTCGAGGAGTAATTTAAGGGATTTGCGCTTTGCTGCTTTGGATGTCAAAGAGCTCACCAACGAAGACTTAGGTAGATAAATTATAGCATCTGTAGTAAGCACATCTTCAGATAATTGAGCGAAAGGAAAATAAGTCGAAACGGTAGGAAAAATTTCGGCGAAAGAAAGTCCGGAGAAAAGATTAGATCTCATGGTATGTTTACCTTTATTATGCTAACATTTTCCCAAAACACTGCAAATTTATGCCCCAAAGTACAATTTTTGAACGTTGCGACGTTGAATTTCAGGCCAAACTTCCTAAAATGTTGTTTGTAGGTTTTCCTTGATACTGGAGGTCAAGTTTGAAAGCTTTTCTTTGGGCTTGCGACGAAAACAAAATTTTGACTCGTTTTTCAGTGTCTGGTGAGTTTGTAGAGCTTTTGGTCTTCTCTCTTTCTGCTGGGAAACTTTGGAATTAACGTTTGAGCAAAGTAGAAAATTTTACCACAGAGAAGCACTGATGGCGAAGCCATGTTTTCGTCCGATTTTTAGAGAATAAAATCCTTGTTTACCGGGCATAAGTCGCAACTCTTTAGTCGATTTTACTGATATGGTTAACTCCCGAAACAATTTCAGCTCCAGAGTACTATTTTAGCACGCACGATCCATTGCCAGAAATTCAATTTTATTAATTCTGAAAGGTAAAACCTGGAAATCTTCACAAGATCAACAAACCTCCCCTAGCCCCTTCTTCTCCTCCCCAACCACCACCAGCTTGGTGGAAAAATATGAAAGCGAATTTGCTTATTGCGGGATAATCTTCACGAATCCTTTTAACCGACGATTTCGCCAAAGGCATAATTAAAATTAAGGGGTATGAAATGGCTTGAGGGCACGCAGTAACGAGACATCTTGTCTGAATAAGGAAAGATCAAGAATGGTTTATTAAAATTTACAGTTTTTAACAGCACGCATGCAGACTGAATTTACTTATGATGTAAATTTCAAAGAGTGGCTATAATAAGTGAATATGAATTTTACTTGACTATAACTACTCTAACAAGATAACAAACTAATAAAAATACAGTTCATTTAAAGCTATTTATAAATCCAACATAGCTAAAAGCATTTTCCAAATAGGAAAATTCTCTCTTCTCTCGTTCTACCATAAGTCTGCCATAGGCTGAACGAGCTGAAAAGCAAGCCTTTTAGCTTTAAAATTACGAAGAACAGAATTTCCATATCTGATCAAATTTTTCTTTGCGGTATATGTGTAAACCCCGAATCTTGCTGTCTGGCTGATTTTTTGGAAAGCGAGAATATTTGTTACCTCAAATGTCGTTTTCTGTTTTATCATTTTCGGTGGAAAATGATATAATTGTGGACGCTAAGAGATTCTTAAGCCGAGTTTTTAAGTCTTATAACGAATACCTATTTCCGAATTTACGAGCTGCTGTCGGCTTTCCCAAAATCCTAGCTGACCATATTTCGCTCCTTTTTCGCCCCTTCGAAAACATTCCCTTTCCTTTGTTATGCAATTTTATGTGACAAAACGCCATAGAAAACATCAGTTGTTGTTCCCAATTCAATCCGAATTAGGCAGGCCTTCCGATTAAATATTCGCCAAAATTAACCGTGTGTATGTTGTTCTGTACAAGAGCTTGTGTTTGTGTGACCAGTTAAAACGTATTGAGTGGAGTGCTTTTCTGTAAGTACAGGCGATTTTCCAATTAATTCATTTTTTGGCCGCTTTATCCAGCGTCGATGCCTTGGCTTAGCTATGAGTTTAAGGAGCTACTACAGCGTCGGCAACGAGAACGTGACAAAACAATAGGATTTAATGAGGTCCTGCACGTGTGTTATAAAGTTTGGTACATTTCTTCGCCCGACTCGGCCAAACAACAACGTGAAATGACCAAATTCAAGGTTTTGTGGGGAACGTGAGTACATGACGGTAATTTTTCAATCTCTGTCTCGAATTGAATGCCGTTTCCACCTGTTCCGTTACTGGATAGTTCGGCCACATAGAAACGCAAACTTATATTTTCAAGCGACGTTTTCGTTGAAGTTGCCGTACGCGTTTTGGTTTCCCAAAGTCCCTAATACCCCATGTAGTATGATTCAAGGCGATTTTGAACGCGAAAAGAGGCTTAAACGTGTTTCTAATTGTGCGATAAGAATCACCATAAGTACGAGAATAAGAACAATCGGGTACAAGCGCAGAAAAACTATATTTTCAGTCATCTCAGACATGGACTGTACCGATCCTTGGTGCTATTTCAACTAGGTACGGAAACTCAAACCACTGCTCTTGCGTGTGAATGTTTGTTCTTTTGGCGCAGTAGAAACGTCTGTATGCTTATTTATTTTGCTTATTTCACAAGTGGAAACCCGCCCTCACCGCCCTCATCTCAGATCAGCTTTGCGAAGTAAAACAGACATCTTTCAAAAGCACATGAACATGTTTTGCTATATAGGTAAACGAAACCAGCTGGACTGCAGAAAAATATTGAAGCGCCGAAACTGTCGGCCAGTCAGCCACGTTTTATCATTTTTTGTGAAAATTAGACCACATTTGTCTTTGTTGTCAACCGGCCTCTTTAGCTCAGTCTCTTAATGGAACAATTTTCCGTTTTAACGAATAAAAGAGTACCTGTAATACCTGTTCCTGCCTAGCGGGTGGCCACTCCAGTTAACACCTCCATCGCTAAATAATTTTCTTCCGCAAGTTTTCTTTCAACTATCATTGAACGCCACTTCGTCAGTCAGAAAATCTTGAAGAAGTCTGTTCACGTATGCTTGAAAACCCTCTGAAAGTCGGTAGAATTCCTTTCAAAAAGGAAACGAAACCCTGTAAAGCCTACTTCTGCTGAAGCCCTTCATATTCCTTCGATCGCAAGGAAACTTTTGAGGCTTTGTTCACATTGTATCCTTAACAGAATTTGCATGAACCCCGTCTCCATGAAAGTTTTGTCCCGAAGTCAGAAGCAAATACAATTTTGGATCCTTGCCAATCTGAAATCGCTACTCAGGGTACGGTGAGAAAACTTTGTTAGATTATAGAGTAAATTTCTGTTCCACTACACATGGTTCGGTTCCGTGCAAGTTATGTACCGTCTGGTACAATGTGAACAAAGCCTGTCAAGCCTTGAAAGACAACCTTTTTACCTCCTCTACAAGAAACCCTTTGAAGTCTTCTTAGAAAACGTATTCAATTTGTTTTTCTTTTTTTCTCAATTTTTTCTTTATTTTTTTCTTCTTTCTTAATCTTTAGAGAACCTTTTCGATAATTTCGTAGATCTTGTCAAAGGACCGAATCGTTACAGTTTTATTCCCAGAAAACCTTTGAATGCTTTCACAATTAAACGTAAATTTGATTCAAATTTGAAAGTCATATATTTACATCGCGATGTGATCGGTTTTGTTCCATGTTCGTCTAGCGCCATCTTTAATATTTATCACAAGCTTTGCCGAATTTCCCTCAAAGAAACCGCCAAGCTTAAAACAGAAATTAATGTTTTATGTGTACGTATTTACTTCGCGTCAAGCAGGGATGGTTTATTCTCAGAATAAGACGGGGCGCTGCGCTCCAAACGGCCACCGAACTAAACAAGTTCTCGCCCCCCTTCATCAATAAAAGGACCCCGCAACACAAGCATAAGAAATTTATTGTGCCATGGAATTATAAGAAATCAAATTAGTAGTTTTATTGTCTTCTCACGGCCACATGTGCCGTGGACCATTCTGGCCATTAAGGTTAAGTTTTTGTCGGAGTCCTTTTGATCAATTATTGAGTCTGGTTCCCTGCTGAAAACGCCCTTCAGCTAGGGCTGCTTTCTCGCGTACTCACAGAGCGGAACTTCAAAATAATTGAATCTAAACAGCGACGAATTTTCTCTTGAATTTTTCATCAGAGGGGCCAAGTTCGCAAATTTTTGGATTACAAAATATCGAAAAACAAACACCGCTGCGCTTTAAAGTTTCGGTGAGAACCACAAGGCAGCATAATAAACGGATTCGTTGGACAGCACTGTTTTAGTAGCTTTCATTTGAATGGTCACGGTTGATTCAAAGATTCAAAACTAACCAACTTATATAGCATAATAAGCAGCACTACTGAAAAGTACTGCTCGATATAACTTCCCTTTGAATGTTTACATTGTAGGATTTCATCCACAGACTCAAAAGTTTTAAGAAACATTTTGTACAGCATAACAAACAGCACTGCTCAAGAGCTTTCATTTGAATAGCCACCCTCTAGGTTTCTATCCGCAGATTTAAAATGTACAACCGCCTTGCACAGCATAATAGATAGCACCAGAGAAAGTACTGCTCAGTAGCTTTCAATTCAGTGGCTACACTTAAGAGTTTCGTCTACAGATTTCAAAGTTTCGTTCACTTGCGACAAGTTACTACCACAAATAAGTTGAGTCGGAGAGGTGAACGACTTCAATTTTACTGCTTCTCAGAAAATAAGCAGTCGACAACACGTTTTAATTCTAAAATCTAAGAGATCTGAGTAGAGTGTTAGCAGTCCTTTCTGGTTACATGTAGTCGGACGGGAGAGGTAATGAGCGATGAGCTTGGCAAGACTGGAGCGAACAACATGAGAAAAGACTCGACCTCTGCTCGTTCGCTCCAGCTCGATTCTGTCCGTTGTTCGCATGATAGCTCGCCCGCTCAGAGAAAGACTTCTGGCACTCTAGAAAATGACTTTCGCGACAGCGTGGCAGCTTTTATTATAAACGAACGATGGACATTTTCCTTTTCAAGCCTACTTTAATGTCTATGAAGGAGTTTCGCTCTCTTTGAAAGCTGCCTTTTACGACTAATTTAGAATTTTTTGTATTCACGTTTTATTTTTATCTGGCTTCATTTCCGGTTGTCTTTGCGTTTGTTCACAATTCAAATTAGCCTCTTTTCTTTTTGACTAAAAGAATTTCACAGTTTGTGATTTAAAAGAAAGAAGGAGAGATAAGCTTGGCTGATTGTTTACGTTTGCACTTAACACCGTCATTAATTGTCTTTGTTTACATCTCGGCACGGTTTGTCAGTCCTGCCATCATTTATAATATTTGATACGTGCCTTGTTTTTTATTCGGTTTATTTCCCATTTTTTTCCAATTTTTAAGTTGTTTCTAATCAATTCCTTCCTCTGTGTATTATTTTTTGCCGTTCTTGTCATATAACAGTGTTGAATGGAAAGTACAGGCTTAAACCTCTTGAAACCTCCATCGTTTGGTTGAGGGGTAAGGGTCTTACTGCTAATGGGCTTTGACTTTGCGCGCGAGGCGTCGCCCACGCGCGATGGACACTCGCGCGAGCATACCAAGACATGTCGAACAGCTGGTAAATTGTTTTGTTCGTCTAAATTGTTTCGTTTTATCTCGGTTCTAGCTTGCATCGCTTGTGAATCATTTCGAAAGAAAAAGCAAGTGAAGTAATTAAACTGTTTTCTCTAGCGCCACAATCGCAAAACGAAACGACAAAGATTATTTGCCACCGATAAGAATCAATGTATGGCCTTGTTTTTGACAGCATTTTCGTTCCAGATATCATATGAGCCATGTTTTCATGATTTAAAAACTTCCAGAAGCTTAATCATCGGAAACGCACTTTAGCCGTCTGGGCGATGTAAAAAGTACGTCGGCTCCTTTGTTAGGGTGGTGCGAACTTTCTGTCTCCTTCTTGTTTACCTTGATATCAGTGAGGTTTAAGTCTGAGCGCTTTGTTTTTCAAACCCAGCGATGATATAATACCTGCACTGTAAAGCCGATCAAAGGCAGCCGGTGTTAAAAGCTCTATGCAGCTGGCACGTGCTTGCAATTGTAAATATTTTTTGACGTTCGAAGAAGTGTCAAACCACAAATGATGTCAAAGTTAAGCGTAATGAAAAATCCAACGCACTTCTCCATAGCTTTCATTTGAATGGGAATTAAAGATTCCATCCACAGATTCAAACGTTACAAATGACTGTGTTCTCACTCGATGAGAAAGGCCTTGCTAATAATAATAATAATAATAATAATAATAATAATAATAATAATAATAATAATAATAATAACATCAACAACAACAACAATAACAACAACAATAATAATAATAATAATAATAATAATAATAATAGAGCTGAGTCTAAAATACCGAGAACAACGGAAAGGCAATACCGACTTAATGTATTTGGTCTCTCAAATCTTGGATATTTCTTTCCATCGTTTGCTTTTGCCACAACGTGAGAGTATGCGTCGCCTTAAATTCAAAAAGTAATTCGATATTTTTTTTTTTTTGGTAGCCGCAAATCGTTTCTGTGAACTGTGGCAGTCTCAAGGTATTTTGCGATTTGTTTATCCGGCTGTATCTTTGAACTTTTGATTTGTCGGTAGCCATAAAACGAAAGCATCTTTTTTAATTTCCTGTTTTCCTCTTCTTCTGGAATCTACGACACAACTCGGCGCGAGCTTGGCAACTGTTATCATCATCAATATTCTGAGACATCACGCAATGAGTTTAGGAGGCAAACAGCATATTTTTTCCCCTCAGCTATCCGATATTGTATTTATATTTTGTCACTCTGTCCTCCCAGTTGTGAACTTCAACTTTAACCTGATTTTTTTTCTCGTATTTTATCCTACAGTCCGCGGGTCGGAAGGATGCTACCGAATCGAGGCGAAAGGGCGGGGGCGGATTTTTGGAAAGTTCTGAGCCCTGAGATAAAAACCATAGCCTACCATACAGTCTACAGTTTGGCAATAATCCTTATAATCAGTGGACTGCGAGCAGTCGCTTTTGCTCAAAAATCCGCGGGGAAGAATAAGCACGATATTCGCGGGTCTTCGCTCTTCGAATTTCGTACTTTGTCAGTTGTTTGTGTTCTTCCCGCGGATTTTCGAGCAAAAGAGAAACTGCCCGCAGTGTTTTTAATCAACCTTAATCGGGATTTTCCAAACGAAACTTCCATTTTCCGTTCCATTAAAGGCAAACCAGTCTCGCAGTAGATTGTAATGCGAACATTCCAGGTACTGAGGTAGATAATAAGGTGATTTGTGCCTTTCATTTTTTCTCCTGTCGAACTGCAGAGTTCAGATCTTTTTGGCATTGCTTTTCCGATTTTTCTTCCTACTAACACGAAAAGCCGGAGATAATGGTTATTCTTGAAATTCTTTCATCAGCCACCAATCGGGTTAAAATTTTGCACGAATTCCCCAAATTAAAATGCATCACGGTCGATCGACGGACTTTACTCGATATTGCTCGATATTACAGTCAAGTGTCATTTTGATGAAGAACGTGCGTGCGTGCATGCGGCAGTTAAGCACGTGCCGCATTCCTTCATCTGTCCAATGCCAATCGTTTACATCCCGGAAGCCCTGACCCGATTAATATCACTAAGCTCCAAATACAAGTCGCCGCGCCGTTACTGTTATATGGTTCCTCTGCCCATTTGATGATTCTTGGAGCTATTTTTGTTACCTACTTTGTGTCTAAAATCCGATGATCAATATTTGTTCCGTCTGCTTGTTTTGGAACTGAGCAGGCCTGCGTGAAGGCTAGTCGGCAAATATCAACCCCAAATATTTGTCTTTCAGCTTTAATTTCTGTCACGATAACCTTTTTCACACCTGTGGGACATATTCACGCGATCCGTTACGCGAAAAACAGTGAAAAGTCATCTTCTTCTTGTAGTTTTTGCCTCTGTGTTTGTAACACTGAGCCTGTGGATGAACTCTTCAAGTGCGAGTAACCATTAAAGTAGAGCTTTTAAGCTGTACAGTACTTCCCCGTGATGCTGATTATTGTGCAGTACGAGGTGGTTTTTGATCACTTGATAAAAGCGATTAGCGGTTGGAAGATCATATGGAACTAGCTTGTGGCAATTTAAGTAAAGTTTAGCGATCGAATGTACAGTACTCCAGATATCTGTATAAGCTACAGGTTTCCATCTGATCAAGAAAGATTGTTCAGATTTTGTAAGCGCAGCCACCAAAGAAAAAAAAAACAGGGTACAACCTTCTCGTTTGATTATGGATGAAATCCTAAAGCAGTCAAATGGTGCTGTTTATTATGTTGTACAAGGTGGTTCTAATGTTTGAGTCTGTGGATGAAAAACCCGAAAGTGTGGCCATTCAAATCAGTGAAAGCTAAACAGTATTTTGCTGTGGTGATGTTTATTATCTTGAATAATGTGGTTCTATCCTTTGAGTTTGTGGATGAAATGCTTAAGTGTCACCATTCAAATGAAAGCTACTAAGCTGCAGTACTTTGCTGTGGTGCTGTTTATTATGTTGAATAAGGTGGTTCTAACCTTTGAGTTTGTGGGTGAAATCTTAAAGTGTGACCATTCAAGTGAAAAGCTATTGAGTATTTTTTTTTTTTTTTTTTTTTGTGGTGACGTATTTAATAAAGTATTGTACAAGGTGGTTCTTACTTTTATGTCTTGATGGAATCGCAGTCTGCAGAGTATGTCAGGCTGAACCGACGAGA
This sequence comes from Pavona decussata, assembly GCF_977016875.1. Classification (NCBI taxonomy): domain Eukaryota; kingdom Metazoa; phylum Cnidaria; class Anthozoa; order Scleractinia; family Agariciidae; genus Pavona; species Pavona decussata. The sequence goes on along the minus strand of NW_028145638.1, from coordinate 193,823 downwards.
CGATACTCTGTAGACTGGATGGAATCTCAATGTCTTGTTACTGACGATTCGAATGAAAGGAAACTGGCTTATGGCCCGGGTCAGGCTTTCAAAAACAGGGTGCCGTCTGCGTCGCATTGCGCAAAGAGGCCTAAGCAAGTAATCTGTAATAGGTACCATGGCTTTTGCCAAATTAGTAAATGCACAATCGAGGGGTTAAGTGTACAGAGTAACTGCGCTAAAATTAACTTCACTGCTTTGAACAAGTGTCAAGGGGACCTACTTTGTCTTGCTTTATGCGAAATAGATAGGGCCGACCGAGTGCGTGCTCAACTTTACCAAATGTAATTTAATGATTGTTTATCGGGGCTCAGTAAACTAAACAAGTCGCCGAATTTCATGTTACAGGAAAAACTCAAACGGAATCCGAGCCAGACGTTTCGCATTTGTCGAGCGGACACTGCAATCCATTCTAGTTGTTTTCGTGCAACGAACGCCACCTGTGGTTTCCACATCTTTTGATTATTTGTCGAGCACTGTTTTACAAGATGAGTGCATGAATCGGCTGAGTTTCCTTTGATCATGCTGCGTTTTTGACCTTTTCGAAATGAGCCTTTCAAGGAGAGCTTTTTTTAACATGACGATTACTAATGCAGGATTTGCGAATTAAGCCCGGAAACTTTCGTGCGCCGCCACCACAAAGTTAAGTGTTTGCCCTTAACAAAAACATGGAAGGGAGCCAAAGGTGCTATTTATGAGGTGTAACGGCACGCGAGAGGAGGATAATTCGGTTATAAAGCCTCCGAGAATGCCTCTTCTTTGAGCTTCCGTATTTTGGTCCATTCATTGTGTCCCCATTTAGGGCGCTAATATACAGAAACCCGTCTGCACTTGAACTTGGTTCCATTGTTTTGAAGTGTTTTCCTTAATTTTGCAGTTAATTTGAGGCGTTTTGCACGCTAGGATAAGAAGATGTGATGTTACAAAAATAAGTTGGTGGTGTATACGAATTGCTCAGACAGTTGGAATTAAGAATATCAGCAAAACATAGAGTCGTGTTATTGTCTAGGATTATCAAATCCCAAATGGCGTATTAGCTGAGTCAAGTCTCGAGAATTGTCACTCCATCCTATAGAGCTTTGATCGGCTTGTGCCTTTAGCCTGGACGAAATTAAGAAATCAGTCAGGCAAATTTTATCCGGCTTTAAAGCGGACTTGAGACTTTTAACGCAATATTCAGATATTGTATTTAGTATAGTCTCAGAGATGAACACAATATTATAAAAATAACGGTTCGTATGACGTTTTTCACTATCCTTAGTCAAATGTTTGCTTTTGCACGGAGACACATTACCGCTTCCTAAGTGTAGTTACTTATTGTTCACTTCTAATAATCACGATGTTACTTTACGACATTGTCTACGTGACGTAAATACTTGTTACAGTTAATTTTAGCAATAAGAGCAACCACCTTTAGTAAACAGTGATGCACGGAACGATCAGTGATGCATGTTGAATTTCAGTTTTAACCTCGTGTTATCCCCCATGGTTTAATCACTGTACCCTCGATTCTCAAAAAAGCTTAATATCCCCCTGGGTGCCATAAAATCCGACATGAAAACCAATCCATCCACTTAAAATGCATTGAAGAAGCATTCGTGAAGTGGCAAAAAGCGGAACTTACGCCAGGGGCCCGTTTCTCGAAAGTCCCGGTAACTTACCGGGCCCGATAAGTATATTTTGAAATGTTTTTTTTTTATTACAGACATGGTACTTGACCAAAGTTTTCATAGAATTATAAGATGTTAAAATTTAGTATTCAAAGCTTACAAAAATTGACTCCTGCTAAGAAACATTTATCACTAAAATCACTTATCGGGCCCGGTAAGTTACCGGGTCTTTCGAGAAACGGGCCCCAGGTTCGTTACCAAATACAAAAAAATGGAGTTCAATGGAGTGGAAAGAGGAAAACGGTATACAGTCAACTCTCGCCTTGCGGACACCTCGCTATTACCGGACACCCCGATAATACCGACAGCAGCTAAATCCCCGGAAATAATAAATTACAGACGTTTGACTGAAATAAATTCCCGCTATTACGGACTCTCGCTATTAAGGACACTAACTCGTTGTCCCGTGGGCGTCCGCAATAAAGGGAGTTGACTGTACTTGGAATAGGCGCTTGGTCTCTGTTATTTACTTACGAAAGAAATGCAAATTTCAGTAAAACAAACAACCGTAAGACAAGTTATGGAAGAAAACTCGTTTTACACTGAAGCCTCTTCAGCAATAAATCCGAAGTTGCTGTAGACAGAAGCTACGCTCTTGCCAATGCTGCTTTGTGTTTATGTTACCTGCGTGTAAAATCTCAGGCAGACGGCACTACATATCGCGTAAAAGATCAAGAAATAAATAGCAACATTTTTTGAACGCTAAAATTACTTCCTTCTTGGATTCTTGTTTCTTTATCGAAGTCGCATACACTCCCGGCTGACAGTAAACACAGGCCGGCAATTTCATTCAGTCGTGTCGGTAATATGGCTTAAAATGTTTCACCGCTAGTCCCGATTTAATCATCTCACACTGATCTGTGTGGTAGTAGCTTTGTGTTACATATCTTGTGTAATATCAGCTTTAGTTTAAACGTTTTATGTTGTATTGCAAAATGCTGTAAATAGGATTTTACCGCATCTAATACAGTCCTCCTCCTCCTCCTCCTCCTCCTCCTCCTCCTCCTCAATTTTCGCTCTTTCTCCGCCTCCGCAGCTGCAATCTCCTCTCCCTCCTCCTCCTCCCCCTCCTCCTCCTCCTGCTTTCCCTCCCGTTGCTGGGTTTTTACAGATTATCATTATCTCCAAGTGCTGTAAAAACCTTTTGTGTTCTTGAAACGATAGTTTGCTTTCTTATCCGTGGCGAAAATCGCAGCAACGTCGCAGTAACTCTGTCCTTTATTTTCTCTAATCCTTTTACGCTCGCTATCAATATCAGTTTCGGACCAAAGTGACTCCGGGTGAAACACTAAAGAATGACCATTCAACTTAGACAGCGAGGAGTTGTCCTTTGTGCCCACACGGAGCTGAATCATTAATTATAGAAATAGTCGGAAAAAACGGCTCCATTCAAATGAAAACTACTGTGCTCTTCTTGACCGTGGTATTGTTCATTATACTTAACAAGGTGACGCCAACTGTTGAACTTCAAAATGAGTGTGACCGTCTGTTATTACTCTTCGAAGGTGCTGTTTATTGTGCTGTACAAGTGCGGTAGCGTTTGAATTTGTGGATGAAATCCTTAAGTGTGACCATTCAAATGAAAGCCGGCTACTGAGCAGTACTTTCTTGTGATGCTGTTTATTATCCAGTACAAGGTGGTTCTAATGTTTCAGTCTATGGATTAAATCCTAAAGTGTGACCATTCAAATGAAAGCTACTGAACAGTACTTTCCTTTTGTTTGTTATGCTGTTCAAGGGGGTTCTAACGGTTCAATAAAACCTGTGGATGACTTCCTAATGTGTGACCATTCAAATGAAAGCTATTAGGCAATACTTTAATGTAGTTGATTCTGAATATTTTGCAAATGAAATGTGGATACTTTTGTTACCGTTTCCAAAAGGAAAGTCAAAGGTTAAATGGCGTCCAATTTTCGTTTTCTTCCCCAGGCACAAGAAGATGAGGAAAGAGACAAGCTTGACCTTATCCGCTTGGCTCTGGCGCGCAACCTTTCAAGAACAATCTTATAAAACTGGCGCCGTATTGGCTCGAAGCGCTAATCACAGGCCAAATGTTGGAAACTCTACGACAAAGTAAACTTGAAGCCAAGACCGATAAATACGATTGAACCTCTTGTATTTAAAGCGACCACCCAGACTTCAAGACAAGATGGTCTGGACGTCGTACAAAGTTTCTTTCGGTGACGCCCGGCTTTTTGTACGTACAGTCGCTCAGAGGGTGCGGAGACTTGCCTACTTTGTTGCTAGAACAATGTGTAAACGCTTTTCTGGTCCACACTCGCTGTTTTGTGTGACATGCTACACAAATGCTCTCATTAAAAATTATCCAGCCGGTGTTGAATGTAGTGTGAACGAAATCTTCTCTGGTTTTATTCTCTGAGATTGTGCTATTGCGGGATTATTTCCGAACTAAAAATGTATTGCGGCGTAAAATTTGCACTAGCTTGTCAAACTTGCTGCTGTAATGGTTATGAACAAAGTTCACCAGAATAAGGAGCTATCTTTGTCAACCATGGTAATATCAAATCGGTTTATCGTTTTTTTCACTATCCTGAAGTACTTTCCCTGCAGATTACTGTAATCCAGGATTTAATCTTACTATTTTTGGAACAAATTACAATTAGCTCGATTTCTTACCCCTATTTAATGAGAACCATCCTTTTAAGGTTGTGTATTAAGAAGTTCAAATCTCTCTGACCCTCCTCCGTGAGAACAGGCTTCGTCAAATCTTCAAAGGGGATCCATTGGATCCTCGTAAGCTAGTTTATAAAATAAACCTTTCAAGCTTTTAAGGCAGTGTTTATCCGACTCGCGCCCCGACTATTTTCACGGGTCCGGGCTCAACTTTTCCACCGTAAAAATACGCATGGCATGGCCCATTTCTTGTCATTTTTTACAGTGGTCTGAAGGACCTCGGGCCATGTTGAACCGGTGTGATCGCTTAGGAACTGTGTTGATTGCATATGTGGTATCCAGCAATGAACATTTGAACAACTTTGAGTTTTGCAACGCCGGCGGGTAACTAAAATGTAAAAGTGTATGTACTGTAGTTAGAGCATAGGTATTGATAACACGAACTGTATTTTGGACACCGTAATATCTTTACTGTGACACATTTGATAATAAAGAGAGAAATTCCTTACTCTGTTTCTTAAGAGTACAAAGCGTAGTTAGTAGCGTTTCACGCGCGGAAATTCCCTTTGGATCTTTCTTCGTAACTATCATCATCATTTCGTCTTTATTTGCATACTTTTAAGGAGCCTCGTTTCACGAACAAACTTTAGGGCGACTACTTAGATATTACGGCCATTTGTTTTGGCTGGCACAAAAATCTGTACATTAATTCTGTTAATTCTTTCATCCCACAAATCCGACCAGCTTGTTCCTAGGTTCGCTAGCGAGCGTAGCAACAGGGTTTCGGTGTGTATGGCTTCACTGATGTATGGTCGTTGTGAACAACTCGAACGGCCAAGCGCGCAATCACAAAACTCACGTTGTTTGAGCTAGTGAAACGTTCGAGTTTTCTAGGGCTAAATTAGAGTGATTTAAATAATCTGTTCCCAGTTGGCGAGAAGGTTGGGTTATATCTAGATTATATCGTGATAGTCGACAGGTCGATCCAAAACACGTCTCTAGCGAGTGAGCAGGCACGTTACAAACTCGCCTTCTCGACTATCAAAACAAGAAACTGCCTGCAGTTAAACTAGATGATGTTCCGTGTACTCATCAACACATCGAACAAGCTAAGCCATGCCCGGCCTAAACAGCTGGCCAAAGACGCCTTCACTTTTCATTTACTTTCCTATCGAACAGCTGGAAGATGCCTGGGTTTTTCGATAACACTTGTAGCCTCCGCCCTTAAACTAATATCTCGGTGCACACGTAGCCTAGCCCGCGGGTTCACTACGGTTGCCTTTTTATTCATACACAACTCAACGGCCAAAACGTTTTTCTTTTAGTTGTGGTAGAAGCGAGCGATACAGCCTTCCGCCTGGCAAACTTCCGTATAAGGTGGGAAATTACTGAACTTAATAAGGCTCTCTCCTAAGAATCCTGCTCAAAATATTTTCTACATTTTATACATAATTATTTGACCCACGTTTTAAAATATTCTCTGAATTTTTCCTACCACGTTCAAACCTTAGGTTAAAATTGAAAGCTGCTTTTCTGGTCGCGTGGCCAACTCCTCATGCAGTTAAAGACCCCACTAAACAACCTCAGTCTTGAAACATTCACCGCTTATTGTTTCGCGATAAAAAAGGCTCATCTTTTGCGTGCGATTTTTGCAACTGGTTGCACAAGCGAAAATGCCTGTTATATTAATAGTAGCTCTATTTCAGTCTTTCATTTTGCGCAGGGCTTAAAACGCCTACGATACAAAGCTTTGAGACCGAAGTATGTTTCCACAATACGCCGACTGCGGCTACAACCCCAGTTGCTGTTTATACGATGTTTAAATAACTTGAGCTATTTAAACTTTTACGTCCTCCGCGTTTTAAGTGTTTTTCCTTTCGGGGTTAGTTTCATCTATTTCCAACTACCACGCATTGCCAACAAAGAAACCGCGCGCGTCTAGCATGAACCCACCGCCCGCGCAAACTCATAAGCTATTCCTTCAGCTGTGCTAGAAGTGTCAAGAATATATATAGAGAGAAAGACGCCAATCTAGATATGTTGTGTTTGACGTGGTGAAAACTCAAACAGCTTGCCCCTTCAGATTTATCATGGAGTGAGTCGAAGTGCTTAGCGCTTTCACATTTCCCGGATATCTCTCCTACTTGGAGTCAATACTAATAGAAACATGCGTAGATTCTACAGTCTTTTCGTTTCACGAGATTTTCTGAACAAGTCCTGGCTTTGTATGACTGCAACTAAGCCAGGTGCTAAAAGAATTGGTCCTATAAGGAAATCCAGATAGAGACGCGGAAACATGATCGAGTTAGACAAGGTTCAGGTGTTATTCTCAAAAGTATGAGAACTATTTCGTGCTTGAGTGGATGAGATCTTTCCCTTTGTTATAGTAAAAACATCGCTTTGCGTCTTCGCTGTCTGACACCAAGATTTCACTGGCGATCTAGCCTTCCCCCAGAGCTTACCGACATATTTCGGATGGGTGTTTCAATAGTTACTTATGAATCTTCTATCTTCTATCTTATCCCCGTCTACGGTCTTTAAAGCAAATTTTCAGCTATCCGAACTTTTCAATATGGCCGCATAATTGCCTTTTTTTCCTCACGAATCCTTTTTGTGTATGTATAACACTTATTTTCGGCTGCAACTTCAAAACTTCAGCGTTGTTTGTGGTGATATTGGTGGCATAAAATTATGGACACGCAATATACAGGACCCATTTCGGTAGCTTACAATAAACGGCCTTTTGAAAACGTTTTATTTACGGGCACAATTTAAAATCTAAATTTATCTGCATTTGAGTTAGTTCAAAGAAGGCTTCCATTACCTTCTTTATACTTCGGATGAACAAAAAAACGACGAGATAAAATTAATTTTGAAAAGTAAATATTGCATTTATTGATCTTTCGGCTGCTTGAGATCCATTTGTGCCAATAGTTCACGAATGAACCACTTATTCCTGTCTTAGTTTTATTAACTTACCCGACTGCACTATGTTAATTTGAGAGTGAAATAGGAACGACGTGATATACACCGACAAAAAACACGTAAGAGCAGTAAAAGTAAAAAGCTTAGAAGAAAAAAAATAATAAGTCGAGCGAGGTGTTCTCGAAAAAAACTGGACATTTTAAAGAAATATTTCAAGAGAATTAACGGTCGTTTGTTTTGGGCTATTCACGCCACTACCAACCTTTCATTGGCCTCTTGGCTCTCAGTCATATTCAGTTTTGTCCCTAATTATAATAATTATGTTTTTCTAGGATCAGGACGAATCAGTAATCATAATAAGTTTTATCTTATCAGCATTTCAAGCGCGCCGATCGGAAAGAAAAAGCCCCAAGTGCCGGTGGAAGAGCTTTTTTCACGCGTAGCCTGTTTAAACTTTGCCGGCGTGTCAAAAGGACAAATTTAAACTGAAAGCACTTTAAAAAGTGTCAGCAGTGTGCTTTTCTGGCCGCTTATCATCTTTAGTTAATGAGTCTGCGGCGGTAAAACCATTTCTCTGGTTGAATACAAAATAACAATGACAATCAGAGCGTTTTAGGCTCAGTTGATCCCTGGCAGCCAAAACAACATCACTTGATATACCAAGCCGCTAAAATGACCAAGCGATTTTGAGTTGCCTCCAGGGAAGTTTTGGTGCCCATAAATGAAATGGACGTGCCATTTATTTTTCAAATACTTTTCGCTATTTGTCGCATGAGTGTTTTAATATAACCCTCAAATACTCAATCCGCAGTAAAAGAAATGTTTCAAGCAATTTATAATTATTATAAATAAACAAAAATAATTGACGCTATTTTTCAGGTCTTCGTTCTAAACAGTTACTACCAAATTGTTACCCATTCTGCAAACATTTCGGATTAGCAGAATTTTTGTAGCTTAGCCGTAGTTCAATCTTCTTTAAACTGTTGTTTATTATTTTTTCACGCCCTGAGGGTATTGCTCTACACTCAGGTGAAATTACACATCTTTTATACAGGGTGGGCAAAATTTTATTGCTTTTCCCAAAGACATAAAAATTAGTCAAAAGTACCGCGTTTCGAAAGTATAACTATATCTGTGGTTTAATAGAGCGGCGAGGGGTACAGGTTTTCCTGTTTTCGCGGCAGATACTGCAAAGCGACTCATTATAAATGTTTTTAATTCTTAGCGTCAGGAAAAATCTCGCTTGTTGTGGAGAATTGAGACAAAACATAGTACAACCCGGCCCCAACCCCAAGAACATGTTGTGTCTAGACGAAACAGCCAGAGACCATGATCTATGTATAAACGATGTTTCATGTGCCGGCTATTCTATAAAAACGTTGAACCCTGCATGGTGGCACCCTCCAGGATAACTTAGTCAACTGGGCGGGAGTAATTTTGGTGAATCAATTTTTTTTTCTCGGAAAACAATCGAATTCACAAGTGAGTGTCACGACCATCTGATTAAATACTAGTATTGAGATATAGCAAATGATGATCCTTGCTTAACCGTGGCTTGTCACGTTCTGGTCCTACCCAAAGTTCTATACCTCCCCCAACGAAGCGTCGGTAAAATGAGACAAATTTGTAATTTGGGAAAATTGTTTTTCTTGCATTAACAGTCTACGGCTTCTGATTTGGGCGACAACTAAGTTTTTATTATTTAACCGTACTGTTCGCTTGCTTTTTCAGTATTTCATAACTGAAATGGGATATTTAATAGCGTAGCTCGTGTATTTCGCTTTCATGATAGTTGCGCCTGTGTGGACAATATTTCCATGCTGATAACTTTGTCGGACCGCCTATCAGCCAATCAAAACACTCCTGGTAGTTTTTAATGGGTTGTTTACGGGTCGGACCAGCTCGGCCATAAAGATAATGTAGTTATTGCTTTAATAACATGAACTAAACTGAAAATAAAATGAAATTTAAACGCGGACCTCGGTATTACCACACAGCGGATCGGTAAGTGTATTGTAAGCTATAGTTCATATTTAACTTGAGGATAGAAAGCTTTGATCACTGGCCCGGCCAGCAACGTCCAAGGGATTGTTATTTTAATCCTTTCTTTTTCTCCGATGAATCGACTGATTAAACTGACTCAAGGATTCGGAGCCGGCAGCTCTGAAATTTTACCAATTGAAGCTGGCCAATTACCAAAAGTGTTATTTTTCCAAGTTTTCGTTTTATTTGCCGAATACTTTTCTCGTGCCATCTGTAAATACGCTTAAAAAGACATTAAACAGCTATAGCTTAGTCAATTCAAAGAATTTTTTGGCCTTTTGAATAATAAATTCTTCGACTAACATATATAAATCTATTGTGGCGCTCGTTTTAAATATTCACTTTTAAACTCAGTTTCAATGGATAGCAGAAGGTTTTGTGGCCTGTCCAGGTAGCGTAACTGAGACTAACTATGTGATATACTGCGAGCGTTTTAGAACAGGATTCTGCTCGCCAGTCAGCCCTATTTTATTTTCTTTCGTCGCTTTAGGCGTTCCAGTCAAGCTGCTGAGTTTTTCAGGGGGTATCTTTCAGGCAACTGTTTGACTTCAAAATTCTTGAAAATTTCTTTTTTTGGGAAAAAGGGAAAAGAAACGTTCATACTTCTTGTTTACGACTATAGACAATTCCGGACAGAAAATTTCCCACAATTTTTTGTTTTCGTGTAAAACCAAGCAAAAACGTTTAATATTGAAAAACAACAATATTAAAAAAAAAAAAAAAAGGTGATAGAAATGCAAAAATTCTGTCCGTTTATGTACTAATGAAATTTTCAAACAGGCATTAATGAACAGCATTGTAGAGTTTTTTTTTCTCAAGTCATATATTTTGGGGTGGAGACTTAATCCTGACGACATAAGGAGGGCACCATTTGATCTAGCTCCAGTTTCAGCTAATTAAAATTTCATATTAATTTTCTAAGCGTATATTATTTTCCATCTGTCTCTTTTAGAAGAGCTTAAGCCATCTTGTGCCCGCCTCTTCTCTTTTGTGATGCGAGAGCGGTGTCCTCTGTATTCTCTTACAACCTATTAGTTAATAATTAGCCAATGAAACCACAGTTACCCGAAATATTGTTGTTTATACCTCGAACCGTTTAACTTTTTAGCATCAAAATTCTATCGTAAAAATTAAAAATTTAAGCGAGTTTCTAAACAAAATTTTGCGCGCATACCAATTACATTTTCCTTGGGCGTTTTTATCCAGCAAAGCGAATAGCATCTGTGCATGTTAAAAGCTCGAATTAAAACGACCGCATTTTTTCTCTTAATTGGCCTCACTACGCAACAGCAATTTGTCAAAATAAATGTTCCTCAAAGTTAAAGGAATTACGGCGACCATCACGTTTTGTCGTGAGGTTTTCCCATTTCCGGTGTAAGAAACGCACTTCCTGTTTGAGCGCGCGGTTGATTTCCGCTTAATTTTCCTTCTTTTGAATTGAAAGATCGGCCAAAACTTAGCTGTTTTTCAGTTTTTCATAAAACCTAGAGCAAACCTTTGTTAAAACCATATTACCATCGGAAACAGAAAACCTTTGATGCTGTGAAAACTAAAAGAATATGCCGCCTTACTACTGCCATTTTCAATTTTTTTTCGATTCAGTAATTGACACTTTTGCAATGAAAGCGGCAAGTTCAAACGTTTCGAAAATAGGCTCTCGTTTTGAACGTGCAAAATGTTAAGGTGGCTAATTGTGGATTTATAGCTCGAAACTTTTAATTCTTCGGTAACAAAAGTCGAAATTACAAGTCTAGTCGGCGCCGTGGCTACGGCTAATAATTCTTCTTTCGGTTGTTTAAAATTTTTAACTACCTATTTTTTTTATATATCCGTTCCGCGGCGCGATGGTAACCTCTATGGTCATTTATACAGACAGGAAAACTAACACATTTAGCCGCTGTTAATTCTCTTGCCGCGGGAATCCGCGCCATGCAATCTCTCCAGTTTTAGAGGTAAACAATTCTCTTTTTTTCTTTACAGCAACACGCTGGGCGAACGCCAGTTGGCTTTTTAAAACTTTTCTGTGCTGCGTGACCGGTGAAGGTAACGATATCAGAACGCACGTCAGTTTATAAAATCATCTCCAGCGTCTGCAATTGAAAGTCGTTATTTTGAGACGGGTTTCTTTTACGGAATTTCCAAACAACACAGCGAGCCAAATATCGTCCGCTGCGCTTTAAAGATATACTGCTCTTCTCCGATCGCGCAAATGCTTCGTTTGCAAGCGCCAAAATAATCCCACCACCAGTGGTACCCCGGGCAGCGAACGTGTAGAAACTCAGAAAAGGGGTGATAAGGGAACATAACTTTTTCTCATCAAAAGAACCGGTCGTACATGAAAGGCACCGCCTGAATGCTTGAGTTCCGTGAAATATTAAAATTCGTCTCTCCGCTTATTCGAGATAACTAACATCACAAAGATCGGCTGCGGTCTGTGAAAAGTAAGGCAAGCAATTCTTAGCGATGTTTGTCAACCTCTCCGTTACAATCAACTTTTTACTCGTAAATTACCCCGGCAAACACTCTCAGCGACACAAAGAGGGGCCCGAAAGGACAAATAATTATTGCTGCCAACGTTAAGTTGAAATTGTGCTTGATCGTTAACCTAATTTCAACTAAGCCAGGTTGAAAAAGGAGCCGCATTCGATCGCGAGGAGGACCAGTTCAAAAATATATTATCCTGTAATACAACCAATAATGTGTTAAGTGAATTGCTTAGTCCGGACACTTCATCAAATAAAAAAATTTCATTAGCAGATATTTTGAATAAGAATGCCGGAGATCGCGGAAAGCGACCGATGAGACAAGCGCCGAGAAAGGCAAAATAATGTGCGGCCGATCGACGCGGTGAAAATGCGGTGAAACGAGACCAGAATACGGCCCAAATCGCGTCGGTGTTGTTGTCGATGTAGCCATTTTGAAAAGTATGGCACGAATGCTGATTAAAAATTACAAACAAATTTCCCCGCCAACCAAACAATCAGCAGAACTCACTTGTCGAATTTGATTGACATTGATATCCTTTTAGACTTGCCGCTCTTTGCTTATCCAAGATTGGTAATGAGAGCGTTTAATTCATTTTGTGGTTTAAGACGATTCGCCGCGCTAAACCCTCATTTAGCACGGAACACAATAGCTGCGAGCGAAGAAGCGACCCAATCATTTATCGAGAGAACCATAAAAGCACAGCTTTATTCCCATATCGTCCCCAAATCGTTTGGTTTTCAGTACCTCTCATTGCAACGCAATCAGAAAAGATTCTACCAGCTGCACTTAATTAAAGCCACCGTCAACATGTGTGAAGTTAGCATAAAGCACGTGCTATCACCCCGGGCACCGATCCGCGCGTTCTGATTGGAGCGGTCTCGTGCGCCGTTGTGACGTTCACTCCCGAGGGATTGATCGTTTGTGCGCCGCCTTTTGCTAGCGGCTTCGTTTGAAGTAGTTTTGCAGCCTTACCGCACTTGAAAACACTTAGGAGGCAAATGCGGAGCGACTTCGAGCACTACGAAGCTTTCCTCGCGCAAGAAACCTTTCAAGATCAATACCCACACATCAAGATCGTCGATCGTGTGGCATTCATCTGTGCAGTTTTTTTCAGTGATCAGCCACAAGGCACATTTTGAGCAGGTCATCGGAGCGTCGCAAGTGATATATGTATTTGAATATTTGCTTTGAGGGCTCACCGCGGCTTACTTTTGATCTCTGCGAGGCATTCTCTTAGTAAGATCCGACGAACAACTGTAAAACAGGCTGTTGGCTCATCTCGGCTGAATGCGGTCTGCAGTTCTCGGCGATTCGTAGCCATGGATTTGGAGCAAACGCTTCCTAAAGGCTCTCGAAAAGTTTATTATGGTCATAAAGAATCACAACAGAAATCTACTACACGTGAAATATTACAGGCCGGATCAGCGGCCGACTGCCCCACAACTATGCGACCCCCTCCAACAGGCGAAGATTCGAACGACACAGAACGCTCCAAAGGAAATTTGCTGGGTTCTTCGAAGCCCGAATCGTTCCTTTCGAGTCCTCGAATGACGCCGAGGAGGTTTTCGAAGAAGGAATCGATCGCAATACACGGCTATTCAGGGCTTGAATCGGACGAAGAGAAGCTCGCACCGCTGGGATTCGAACCGGAGGGTAGCGCGGCATCTACTCCGCAGTGCGAGCGGTGGCCGACTAGTTTGAATGAAATGCTTATGGACTGCCAAGGATTTGACTCTTTTTACCAATTTCTACGGCAGGAAAAAAGTGAAATTCTCTTAGATTTCTGGCGAGTATCCCAGTCGTTCAAACGAATGGCGCCGATTTCACCAGAAATGAGGACAACCGCTAAAGCGATTTTCCAGAAGTTTATTTTCGCTGGGAGTTCTGACGCTTTGGAAATCAGCGACACAACAAGAAGCAAAATAGCAGAGCACGTTAATGATCAGCCGGTGGATTGTGGACTTTTTGAGGAGGCTTTAACGGAAATCATGGCCGACATGAAAAATAATCATTATCCGAGGTTTATGAACACAAGCCTTTACAAGGAGTGTATTCAAAGCGGCGGCGAAAGTCCGAAAGATATTTGTGAGCGCTATTCTCAGACGGCCAGATTTCATGGTAGATATTTACCCACTCTTCCGGAGGAGAAAGTTTTAGGATTCGACGAGATTGAGGACGATGGGGATCAATTTGAATTCGAAGAACATCGTAAAAGTGTAAAAGGATTGTCTCATTGTAGCAAGAGATCAAGTTCGGATGAGCACAATGCCAGGTGAGTGAGTCGTTCAATTTCCAGCAAAGCAAACCGCTTTTTATTGTAAGAGCCGCTGTCTTACGATTTTGCCGGATTTGTACACTTGAAATATCTCATTGAGTCGCCTGACAGTTGTAGAGTGTAGTTATCAGCGGCAATTTACATTCAGTGTTTCCGAATGCGATTGGGTCGTTGTTTAGCAATGTTTTTGCAATTTACTTTCTGTTGTTTTGGGACGATAATCAGGCCGACTTTGTAGTTAATGAAAGCGTGAAGTCGAGTGATTTATTTTGGTAGCTGTGCGAGAGATTAGAACTAAAATCGTAAGGATTACTTAATAGAAACAGATATTGCTTCTCTTGTGAAGCATTTGAATCAGTTTTTGAAAAGGCTACGTTTATATTGGAGAGTTTGTCAACTCGGCGGAGAGCGTTTGAAATCTGACTGTTCCGTTTAATTGAAACCGATTTTTAATTTCCAAAGAATCTTGATCCTATATTACGGAAGTCTCACAAACTGATTAGAATGTGCAGTAGTTTAGCCTATAAATATTTCTTAAATCTTTCAAGGTGCGAGTTTGCGCGTAATTCTCAAGATTTCCAAATGGTGCCAGCGCCGGCGATCATGCTTAAGTTGTTTGACCTCCAGATAAAATTAGAACTGGAGAAACGACAAGAGTAATTGTCATTCTCTCGAAACCAAACTTATTGTTTTTGTGCTTGAGTTGAAAACTATTCTTCTCGCCGGCGAATGTCGCGCGCTGTGTGAAATACGTAAGTGATCGATCAACAAACTTGGAAATGAAATTCTACATACTTTTGTTCTGTGCGATAAAATGACGTTTTCAATTCGGGTGAGTCTTTTGATACCCCCGAAAGACCGCAAATCTGTTAAATCTATCAAGTTTTCGAGCAAAATCAAATCGCCTCTGAGTGAAATAACACACCAGTCTTTCGATTGCGAATAAATCTTGTAGCTTTGTTCCTAACGTTTTTTTAGCCCGATGGGGTAAATACGTTGGTTGTATGTTCTGTTATTGTGTCGTTTGGTTAGAAGTACTTGTAATGTGGAGAGGGTGTGAATTCCTCGGCCGCTACTTCCAGCCGGGAGCCGGACACTCGAGAAGAACGTATCGGGTTAATGAAAAAGACGAAATTGCGGCGGCGCGAGCTGATTGCATTTTCTCGTGCAAAACTTCTGTTTTTGTTTTCGGATGGTTTTCTTGTGATTCCATATGAACGCTTGATTGGCTTCCATGTTTATGAATTCCTGTATCGACTTGAAAGCAAGACAAACAGCCAGCACTGGGTGGAAAGGCTAAGTAATAAATGGCAAATTGAATCTGTGCAAACACGCATTAGCATTCGCTACTTAGCTGTCATGGTATAATAGCCAAAAAATTCACAAATTTGGTCATAATAATTTATCCAGATTACATTTGTGGATACGGCTATTCTAATTATGCACAGGCTTTCAAAGAAGAGTGCATTGCTCATGTTGCCATTTCAATACAATTCGGTTGATGTGAGTGAAAGGAAGTGTATTTGGCATGGTGAGTTGAGATTTTGTTGAAGATAAAATATTGTTGAGATTGTTTTCAAAGCTTTGTGTTTTCGTACCCTTGAAAAAGTTGTTTCTTTCATTGGGAATCAGTGGAGCATGACCTCAGATCTCGAGAAGAATGTTTTTGTTCCCAAGAGGTCAACAAGCCCACAGTGTTCTTACATTGCTTAGCTTTTGTTTTCAAGACTTTTTGCGTTGTAGACTTAGTGGTTGGCACAAGAGGTGCTCTTTAAGCACTTACATAGTGAAAGGATCTGGTTCATAGACGATTTGCTTTGCCCATGATGTGAATTAGTTATGGGGTAACAATTCTCTTGACCCCCACTGAGATCGAAGATCAAGCATTCATTTCTTGGTGAAAAAATTGAAGTTATGGTAGTGTTGTTTACAGTTGGTGAGCAAACAATTTGAGTTTGTCAGTCATCTTAAGATCTTGCCCTGCCTCCACTATGAGAGCGGTTTACGCACTGTTAGTTCCAGTGACATCACTGGTAAGAGCATGTGTTTTAGCTCTTAACTTGGGTTATTTCACACTTAAAATATGATTGGGGCAGCAAAAGTGTAGTTATTGAATGTGACTTCACGGTTTGCTATCAGTGTGTGGTCAGGCGTAAGATATTCAAAAAGGTCCAATCAAATGTGCTTGATGTGTGTTCCTACATATCCTGTTTCTCTCAGTTTCACATACAACTCAACACTTAACTAAAAGAGAGTGCATTGCACCAGTGAAAAGAAAAAAAAAGTACTGGATTGTCCTAAAGAAATTAGAAAAGGTAACATTATTAATTACTTTGGCAGCTTCACCTCATTCAGTGATCAGATAAACTCCGAGTACAATGCATTTTGAGTACAGGGCTTAAGTACGGCGCTTAATACATAAGTAAGTACTGTGCTTAAGACTGGCACTTGGCTTTGCTGCAAGGGACTTGCATATTGTTACTTAGGCGAGTGGGAGCGGAAGTGCATGCGTAAACAGACAGTTGCAACTATATCAGGGAGCAATATTGCTATATTTATCCATGGGTTGTCGGCAAGATCTTATGTTCAAGCTCAAAATATTGGATGAGCGTTGCACATGCTAGCATTATGTATACAAAAAATTGATACAATTTAGATAATTGTCACTGTATATTGTTCATACATATTGCTGGAGTTTGTTTAAGATCTGTACAGTATATCAGAAGCAGGTCTTAACAAGTGAAAGCTAACAAGGCATTGAATTTCTTTGGTGGTATTGTCAGTCGCAAGATAATGATGTATTCTAAAGTGCTGTTTATAACTTTATGTAATTTTTTTATTGTCCAATCTTCAGGTGCTTACTCCATTGCCAAGTACCAATAAAACAGCTGCTTTCACCTTATCACTATCCTACGGCTCCTGTTGGCTCCAGGATTGAATCTGAGAATCAAAGCCTGTCCAGCGATGCTATGACAGAAGATACCCTTTCGATTACAGACAGTGCTTTGACTGAGTAAGTTCTCAATACCATGCTAGTTATTAGCTGTTTTCACATCAGAAGGCTGACAACAAGCAGACAACTTTTTTTTTTTTTATTCTGACAGGCAATAAATTTGTTGTAGTGTAAAAACAGGGCGGTCCTGACTTTGGATGTAGAAGTTGTCTGATTTCATGATCCTCTTAATAGACGAACAAAGCGACATACAAATTAGACAACTTCAACTTTCAGAATTATGTCCCCTCTGTTTTCATACTGTGACCACTTGCCCATCTATCTGAGGTGACTTTTTGTCCAAAAACGTGTTCTTTGATTTGTCCCTGTTCTAGTATGAAAATGAAAAAAACAGGAACTGCTGTCCATATACTTTCCAATGACTGCTCTATCACTGTAAATAGTCATCAGTAATCCCAACAACCATGTCCGGCAATGCAGGGATCAAGCGATCAAATATACTTACTTAATTTTTTTTATGGTCTGGTCTGGCTATGATTGCGTGCTTAATTTTCATAACAGCAGCAACTTTGGGGGATCGGAAACAAGTTTCAATCCAATTAATGGTAAATTTATATCTCGAGTGTCATTCATTAGCACCTTACACAGACCATAACATTTTCTGGAAGAGATTTCCCCTCTCACATCTATTTGTAATAAAATTACTGGCCTTTTTCAATCAATACCATCTACATCTATTTAACTAGTAAACTGTCGGTTTTAATTAATGTTTAATTCTAGAAGGTGTTGTTGTATTATTTCTAATAATGTGATCAACTGATGTCCTGATAGCTGGTGCTGGTCAGGGTACAGACTAATGTTCAAAGCAAGTTTCCATTAATCCAATTAATCCAATGTCAGCATTGCACCAAGCTTCACGGTTAATAACTGTGTATTCTTCCAAATCAATTTTGTCCTTCAGCTTTACCGCGACTTTTCACTTTTCCTTCAAAATATACAACAAAATACATTTAGATAACTGTTAGAAAATCAGGTTAATTTTGAAACTTTTAGTTAATGTTAATCAGCTTTGAAACAGCTGGGTCTGACTGGCCCCAAGATGTTTTTAGTGAAGAGGACATATTTGACAACTGAAGCTTAACATTTACTGAACCTTTCAAACGGAGACGTTACACAGTAAATCACACTAAACAAAGTAACATTTGTTGTTTCAGTGAAGCACGTTTTAATGTGTAAATTATTATAATTTATTTGTTTATTTAATTTTGAAATGTTCTATCCCTACCACCTTCCATTCTTGAATTTATAATCGGATTATGGCACAGAAATGTCACATAATTATAACTTATGTAATTAAATGTGAAGTGATTGGCATGTTCTTGCTTGTGAGTCAAAGTGTGCTCAATTGACCTTATTCAGAAATAAGAACAGTGGCTATTTAATTAAAATCCCCCATAAAAGGTTTTTGGAGTAACTGGTTTACCAGATATGTCTTCAATGTCTTGTGCATGCAAGAGGTTGTGGTTACGTGTTCAAATTTTTGTAAAATAGGAAATCTTGACTTGATCCTATTTCTTTTATTACAGAATACAGTCAGTCAGGCGCAAACTGACTTTCATTCCTTTTGTTACTTTTCACAGTGACACGTCATCCAGATGCAGTGGAGGAAGACGGAAATGTTCATCACGGAAAAAGACTTCGGGTTACCATGATGGCCTATCTTTGATACCTTTTATTCCAGTAAGCAATTCTTATTTTATTTAGCTATTGGTCATTTGTCAAATGAAAGAGTACGATGCAGTTATGCCATTAATGAAATAATTGTTGGTTTAAAAATTTGAAATTGTAATATTGAAACAAAGGGGCTTTGTATCAGCAATGTATTCATAATGTAAGTTGCAAAATACAGCTACGTGTGCCTTTCATTTTCTTATTGTCTTGATGTTATCTTTATTTGAATCGAAATATTGACAGTTCAAAAGACAGCTACACGTTGGCCAAGGAACACGTTTTCTTGTCAAAAAGGCATTGGCAAGCTTTGCAGATGGACATAAAGGCATAGTCAGACTTTATTTGAGTTCGGATTCAAGTAGATTGCATACTAGATGCTAGCATCACCGAGCTTACAAATTATTAACCAAAGAAAGGAAACCACATTAAAAAGTACAACCACTAAATACTATGTTTAAAAGCAGTCAGCTGATGTGTTATGCATCATAAGGAATTCTCCAGGATATGATATGGTTCAATTTAGGAGTCTTTTTGCTCAAACAAAAGCATTTTCCATTTCGATATCATTTCCTTTACTCTCATAATATATTAAAATTTGTTTCATGTATTTTGTGTGGCCTTGATTAAGTCCTTCATATGTTTGTCTAATGAGAAAAGAATCAAGGAATAACATGTAATGGCTGTTTACTTTTCAGCGTACGCAACGTGTTCCAAAAGAGGCAAGACACCCTTTGGCAAGTAATCCCCCAGAATTTGCAAGGGTCCTTACTGAGAAACTGGAGAAAGTAAGACAAGAGCGGGAACTTCATGAGAGAGAAGCTCGCAACTTGTCAGCTCATTTTGAGGTTAGCATTGCTTTACTGTCTTTGTTACAGACAATATGTGAATATAAGTAACTTGGACATTTATAAATAGAGAAATAATTACCCAGTCATCCTCTTGCTGTGCAGGGCTTTTCAGGGATAATGAACCAAACTGAACATAATCCAAACTTTGCTGTTTACATTATTTTCCACAAGTTGTTACAATCCTTCCTTGACTGAAAATTTATTTACATCCAGATTAATTTGGTTACTGGCTTAAGGATGAATGAAAGAGACATTTTGTCTTTTATAAAATTTGCTGTTCTCCTCAAAAGTTAAGGTTATCAAAATTTGTGCTCAGGTGAAAATTGTCATCATAATCTCATTGCTCTAAACTGTGGTCCTTTGCTTTTAGATGCCCAAGAAATCAATTCTTCAACAAGCCATTGAAGCCTCCAGTAAGAAGCTTCCGCTCAGCACCATTGCAATGACAGTTGTCCCTGAGGCTGCAGCACCTTTCAGGGATCCTTACCAATATGAGAATGCCGGCAGTGGGGTGGAGACCTGTGCCCAAAGCACTTCTGCAGCACCTGTGGCTCTTGATACATACACGCAACATAATCCACCCCAGCAAACACAAAGGCCAAAACCACCAGCACCTGAGCCTAAGGAAATGCCAGTGGAACCACAGCCTAGTGTCCCAACCAAGGAAAGTAATGTGTGGGAGACACACCCTGCTCGGAGGGATGATGACATTCCTTTCCTAACTGTCAATCATCATCGCATTATGCAGTGGATGGAG
Organism: Pavona decussata; assembly: GCF_977016875.1. Lineage (NCBI taxonomy): Eukaryota > Metazoa > Cnidaria > Anthozoa > Scleractinia > Agariciidae > Pavona > Pavona decussata. The sequence goes on along the minus strand of NW_028145638.1, from coordinate 173,461 downwards.
GAAGGTGAACAAGCTCAACACGATCCTCCAAGAGAACCAAAGCATCACCGTCACCATTCTCCATCAACAAAAGGTAGCTCAAGGAGTAAACAGTCAACAGCGGGTTCCGTCAGACAGTCTGAGAAAAGTTCTCGGCATTTACCAAATCAACCAATTGCGTCAGATCCCATGATGCCTCCGCTTCCCATGCCACATGCATCTTCTGTTTTGGAAGAAACCAGACGGAGGTTGATTGAAGTCAAAGAGAGTGAGAGACGAAGTAAACACCATCCAAAACAGAGGTGAGCATATAGTTTGTTTACATGTGTTATGACCCTAACACAGCAGATGCAACATTGCACACGACAAGTTGGTAGGGTGGCAATTTTGTGTCTATTCTGAACAATTCTGTATCATTCGTTGATTCTACTTCTGTATCACATGCAGTAATGTTGCATACAGCAATTTCCAGAGTTGACACTTGCTCCCATCTGGCATCTTAGCTCAGTCGGTCGAGTAATAATAATAATACTTTATTCAAATACATATATGTTCATAAACTATTTGAAAAGGAGAACCGCGAAGTTATCCCTATAAAAGGTCCCTTACTGACAGACAACCATCGAAGCTGGAGGTTGTGGGCTTGATTCCCGCCGAGGTCGGAGATGTTTTTGTTTGCCGCCTCGTGCTATTTACCATTTCTTTACTAGGGCGAACGCTCAGTGGGAAATTCATGGGTTTACTTTAGCACTTTAACATACCCTGCAGAGTTAATTCTCTGATCCATCACAGCTAAAATTGTAGTTGCTGCATTTTGCTGCATCTAATGACCATTTTCACAGTGGAAGATGGCCAACAGATGGGCAATTCATCTCAGAGGACAATTTTGGTGAAAATGGGATGAACACAATTTTTGACATACCGGTACATGTAAAAGTTGGCTAAATTTGCCCATCCCATTTTCACAGCAAGAAAATTTGTGCTTCAGCTAGAGATAAATGTTTTTCCAAAGGGTTGTTAGTCCATGGGCTATGGTACAGTGGAACCTTGATTTTACGATATGGCAAGGGGACAGCAAAATCATATCGTTAAATTGGAATATCGTTGTAAACGAACTCCCGATTTATAAATAACTTTTGCCTGGACACAGAATGTTGATCGTTAAATCGGGGATATCGTTAGATTGACGATCGTAAAATCGGGGTTCCACTGTATTCAGATCGCTGTTGCTGATAATAATTGTTATATATTAACTTCTATTAACTATATATAATATATAACTTATATTGACTATATTAACGTACATGAATATATAATTATATATTAATTTCTGTGTTTTCTTTCTCAGGTCGTCATTAGTGGGAGATGTGGGCACCTCGTCACTCCACGAAAAAAATTGTGCTTCATCTTGTTATTCCACAACGGACTATTCAAGTTACGGACAGTCATCTTGTGCACCTAATGAGCGGCATCACAGGGCTGCACCCTCTGTGACAGGGTCGTCAATGATGTCATCTGTGTCGCATACTGATACTGTCAGTAAAGACAGTGGTTTCAGTGGTTCTGTGAAAAAGAATAAAAACAAAGACAGAAATGATATAGTAATAACGTACTTTTTATGGGGAGAACCCATTCCTTATCGGACGACGCTTCCTGGAAAATGTGTTACGCTCGGACAGTTCAAAACCTTGTTACCGCCAAGAAAAGGGAGTTACAGGTAAGGTTCATTTCTCAATAAAATATGTTTTACAAATGCACCTTCAAGGTGATACAAACAGTGTGTTTGATAGGTTTTCATAAAAGCTTTGCAGTACAGGACTACACTATTGTTTAGGAGTTTTGCACTAATCTATGGAATTTGTTTATATCTTTGAAAAATCTGGGTAACAACCCCCCACCCCCCCCCCCCCCCCCAAAAAAAAAGTAAAATTTCAATTTGTTCAGTTTTTGTAACCCTAATGGGCCTTTTGCAGCTATGGTACAAAAAATGCCTTGCTGGAGAGCAAGCAACGTTCTGGGACATCCAAAACAAAAAACATTCAAGTTTGACTCGATGAAGTCGCTTTGTTTTGGATGTCCCAGTGCCCAACTAGTTCACCTGCATGGCAGGTTCTGTAACATGTGACTGTTAGCTGCAAAGGGCCCATTGGCTTATAAAGCCTGTGGATAAGTTTTCATTCCTGGAAAAAAAGCCATGAAACTTGATTTTAAATGTTTCCCAAAAGTCTGCCTTTTACAACACAGCACAGCAAATGCATAAAGTCAGATTTCTCGATTGACTTAGCTCCACTGTTCCAGGTTAAAAAAAAACCTAAGAAAGCCTGCTTCTTGACCTGACAAATTAAAGGGTAAACTTAAGAAGATTTGGAGAGAACCAAGGCTTTTCTTCATTGGCACGCTAACTTTGAAAGTTATCTGAAACACTGAACTCCCTAACTTGTCTAGAACATGAGGCAGAGATCTTCACAAACTGACATGGCTTATTGATTTCCACTGTAGTAGAGCATGAATGAGCTGTAATTTCCCAACCAAAACCCTCGTTAAGTGATAAATATCTCAATCTTTCTTTCTCTTCTTTCCAGATTCTATTTTAAGAGATCGACCCAGGACAGAGACTGCGAAGTTGTGTATGAAGAAGTTAAAGACGACGGTGTTGTCCTCCCCACGTACGATGGCAAAGTTGTCGGAAAAGTCGAGAGAGTGGACTCATGAGTTCGACAAAATTCTTACCATTTTTAAAGAGAAATTGTACTTTTAATACTGAATGTTTTATATTCAGAAATGATTTTTAAATATTATAAAGAATACAGGGTGTGCGAGCCCTTTGGAGTGCCAGAGAATTGGCGTTATGTTTGTATATAGACTTATAATATATTTGTAAATCCTATGTTAATGTTGTATAATTTTATGGTTACCGAGATTAAAATATTATTTTCCATAAAAATGTGGCATTTGTACTTTGTCTCCAAGGGTGAGTAGAGTGCAATCCTGGTTCGAGATTTACAAATCCCTCGTAATCTAAGTCGCATCCTAAGGGTTTGTTTCTAAACACGTGTTAATCTAAGATGGCTTCATGAATGTGGTTCCTGGCCATTGGTTAAAAAGGATGTTGAGAGTTACAACTCACCGCTAGACTACGAGTAGTGTCTTGTCGTCTTTGGGATTGTGGAAGGCGATTTCCGTGTAAGCTCGTGCATTTCGCTTGCTCTACTAGGAGAGAAACGTACGTATATCATTATTAAAAACTGGATCATTGTATAATGCAATTCCAGGGATTTGATTGGCTAAGCGACCATGGTATATTTAACAATTCCACGAGCGCGCGTTGGGTATGAGATGATAGATAGCCAACTCGGCGCTACGCGCCTCGTTGGCTATAATCATCTCATATCCAACAAGCGCAAGTGGAATAATTGTTTTATTAAAAACAATCAAGAAATATTGCTAGATCTTACTGATTTCGCTGTGCAAGAACAACCAGAAAACAATTTAATGGTCGCCATTTCTCAGCCATGGTATAATGGCTCATATACCATGGCCGCTAAGCCAATCAAATCCCTCGAATTGCATTATACAATGATTCAGTTTTTAATAAGAGCCATTATACCATGCCCGAGAAATAGCGACCATTAAAATGGTCTTCTGGTTGTTCTTGCTAAGCGAGATCAGCAAGACCTAACAATATTTCTTGACTGTTTTTAATGAAACAATTATTCCACGAGCGCGCGTTGGATGTGAGATGATTGATAGCCAACTCGGCGCTTCGGGCTATATATCATCTCATATCCAACGCGCGCTCGTGGAACAATTATTGATTATCCACTCCCTCTTGGGGATTTTCTAGGATAATCTGCAACACCGTGTGGGGACTTTGCCAGACTGCTTGTGGCGCAGTTTACAGTTTAATGAAGTGATGAGTTTTGAATGCCCTCCAAGTGAATGTGAACTTACACTTACGCAGGGTGGTCACTGCCAGAGATTTGTTACGTCCCTAGTGGTTCTTCCCACAGAGTCAGATTATGTGAAAGTACTGTTTGGACGGGGCCTACGGTTTATCGTCCTTATCCGAAAAGACTAGAACGTCTAGCCATTTGCAGATGTCAGAGCAAAGGCAGTACTTTCTCCTCAGTTATTTTAAGACTCTGAGTGGTGGTCCGGCCGGGGTTTGAACCCGCGACCTCCCACACGCTAGTCCGGTGCTCTCCCAATTAAAACTGAGCTAACCGGTTGGCGAAAGAAAAAGGAAGAAGAGATTATTCGTTAGTCCAGATATCCGCCTTTGGAAGAGATTTAAAATGCAGTGTTTACCACGCTACAGCCAAACCCTGTTATTACGTTCACTGCTGAAACCACAAAAATGTATCCAAGCGTGGCAGAAAAAAAAAATGTGGCGGTGAAGTGGGTTTCGACTGTACAACTCTGCTTTTTGAGAGGTGTTACGGGAAGGGGCCGTTATTGTTGGTTGGGCGTGGCAACTGACTAAACAGCCACGGCCTTATATTTAGCAGGGCTTAAGTTCGGAAGGATTTAAGGCTTTGAGAATGTGGGCTTATATTTGGAATTCTACAGGAGCTTTTAACACGATACAAGCTTATTTTGTTTGATTTTGTGTCCCAGAGCATTTCCCCTCTTGCTCTCTAGATCTCTTGCATTCCTAAAGCCGCCTTCAAAAAAGCTCTGCGCTCTTGAGAAATTCTTCAGCCATTAGCTTTTATCACTGTTGTTATTATCGTATTTATTGTATTGTAATGCAGTCTGTAGTACGCTATTAATGAATACTTATTCGGTAAATGAAAGCACACATTAGAGCAGTTTTCAATTGAGTGTAGAAAGTAATTCGCGTTTGCTTTGGTTTTGCATTACTACGCTCTGTGATTGGTTAACAAAACTCTCGCCACTTTCTCAACCAATGGGAATCCAAACCAAATTAATCGTGTTTTGGCCGCACTCTTTTTCCCGCGCTTGGCGCCAGTGACATGAATTTGCTTCGAATTCTGATTGGCTCGTTGTGTTGTTTACATCTGTTGCCATTGGCCAGAGTAATTACTTTGGTTTTGGTTTTAAGACGTTCAATTGAAAACCGCTAAGTGGGAAGGGCGAGATACTGAATAATCGAGAATAACCACGTGCGCGAAAATTAGCACTACAACATTCACTGCAGAGTTAACTCTCGGATCCATCATGCAAGTTAAATGTTTACAGGGAAAAGGGTGAAAGGGAGGAACGTGTCCACGCGCGCATGTAGCACGCGCGTGTAGCACGGCGTCTATCACACAGAGAGCGCCCTATTATGCTACAACTGCCTAGAATGGAACTCCAAAAGGTTTATCAGGCTTCTTTACAAAACACCCTAAACTTGACCTTATCACAGGAATTTTAAATATTGATGTAGACCACGTAACGAAAATACAACAAAACTGCTAAAAACGGCACCTTAAAATTAGCAAATGGGCCAAGTTTGATAGTGTTATCCGATTTAAAGATCTTTAAAAGAGGGCAGCGCGCAGACCTAGATCCATAAATTAACGAAAATTTATTGGCGTTTTTATGGAAACGGGGAAACAGCAAGTTTTGCCTGCAAAATTCTAAAACTTAACGGAACCATATCTTCGCTATTTTAAAAGACAAGACTTTAAAACTTGGCGTTGTTACTAACTTAAGGGTGCTCTTTACAGCAGTATATACGGATTGCATGGCCTGTATCAAACTTTATTGAACATAAGCGTGATTAAGGAGACTAGTCCCTTTCAAAATTCTTCCAAAGCCCACCAGAGAATTTCTAACCCCCCCAAAGCCCCCAACCCTTAATTTGAACCCCAAAATGACTTGCGCCTCTCCTTCAGTAATATACCTGAGTTGTATCTCTCTTGAAGATGAGGTCTCATGTAAAGCAGTATGTGGCAATTGTGAGAAAAGAAAAGGTGGAAACCCCAAAAAATATTGCCCCAGTCGATTGCAGGTGTGTCCCTCCCCTCGTGCATTAGTGGGGCATTTTTACCACAATGTCCACCCCACGGATCGGGCATCAGTCTGCCCCGGCCCGGGCATTTTACAGCCTCATGGCTTTCACATCATAGCACTCTCACTTCCTTTCAATGAAATTCATCGACAAAGATTATAAATTTGTGATTCTCTACGTTTATGGAGGACAAAAATGAGATGGAAGATCCACGAAACGAACAGTTACTGGAACGAAAATGAGAAATGAGATTGATTTGAAAATTAGTTTGGACTGACTTAACTTTCATTAGAATGAAGGTAAGTCCAGAAACAAAAAAAAATCAACTTGTTCTTTTAGTTGTACCGCAGGACATTTGAACATCTCGTTTGTCCTCGCCGTGGGACATTAATTTACCAGTTTGTTTTCAAAAAATCCTAATGTCCGATCCGAACATTGTTGCAGCAAGCAGTCTCCATGAACAGACGCTTGCTTCGTATGACACCCTTTTGAAAGAGATCTGTGGTAATTGAGAGTGTTGTGTTCAGCACCTTGGTGTCTTAAGATTTTTACTGGTGTTGAGCGCTAGCAAGTTTAGCTTTCCAAATACGACAATATTATCTGAAAATATCAGGCAAAATAAAGAGAACTCAAACTGTCATAATTTCCAGTCATTCATTGTTGGTGAATCATTACCGAATGTGCTGCTTTGACTGCTTTATACTCCATTAAATTGAAATCCCAGGCCCCCGACCCCCGGGACATAGCCGGGATTTAACGCTCGTTTCTGACAACGCTTTGGCCTCGAGGGGCGGGGAAATTAACAAAATGTCAGTTTGACCTGGGCAATTGACCAGAAGCGGGGCAACAGCGGGCATTTAACACGAAGGAACATTAAGCCGAGCCATTATATATTGTCTTGCTAATTTTTATGTGATTTTAAATAAAAACAGTCACAAACGTTTCCATAACTGGGTATGTGACTTAGTTTAATTGAATTAGATAATTTAATGGAGCTTATTTTACGAGACGTTTGAGTTACAGCGGGTACATGCACTACAACAACAACAACAACAACAAGGTTTATTTGCATGACTATAACAAATACAGTATTGCAAAAGCTATTCATACTAGCTAATTATTGACTCGTTAACTAATTCTTAAGATAACTTAAAATAAAATAAAATAAAATAAAGTAACTGAAGTCTTTGCTTATTTTAAACTTTTCATATAGTAGAAGTAATCTTTCCGGAGAGAAGTTTATCTCTCAATTCGAAGCACGAGGAAACAAATGAAATTAATTGAGTGTTTATAAAATAGTCTGTTGAGTTCATTATATGCGATAATAAAATTTCTTTTACTAATAGTCGTGTAAATGGAAGGCTAGGTTCTATTTTAGAAAAGAACATATCTCTTAAAGAAGAGTAACTTGGGCAATCTAATAAAAAATGAATTTCGTCTTCAATGGTTTTACGGTTGCAAACATTACACACCCTTTCATTACGGGGTATGTTGTCGTATCTTCCTGTTTCTATCTAAAGCTTGTGGCTGCTTATTCTTAGTTTCACTAATGCTTTCCTAGAAGCGTTTTTCCTTGTGAGATCTAGGTAAGCAGAGGGGCCAAAAGTTTTTTTGATTGTGTAATAAAAGCTGAGTTTTTGTGAGTGTTGAAGGGTTTGGTGCCAATAAGAGATATATTTCTTTTTCATAAGATCTATATATTGTTTGATGTTATTTTCATTCAATGTGTAATAATTAAAGTTGGGGAAATTATAGTATTCACTCATCTTCATGAGACTGGAGTAAAAGCTAGTTTGACCGCTATGATGAAGGTCAACAGATATTCTTAGGGATTGTTTTGCTATAGAATGTTCATCCTTTCCTTGGAGGTAGTGCACGTAATTAAGTATCTTTTTATTCATGTCAACGATTAGAGGAAATCTGCCATCTGCACTTGATCTGCACTAGGATCTCCATCTGCACTAGGATCGGATTGGAATTTAGTCACCCAGTTGTCCAAGAGGACTGGATATACAGGTCGAGCAACCGCGAGGCAAGACTGCAACTCGAATAACAGAAGTAAGAAGTGAGCTCGTTATATGTGCTGAATCACCTGTGTCGATTTGATACTAAATCAAAATCTACAATGTGCTGAAAGGCTCTCATGATACCCGACGCTAAACGTTACGTCCGTCACAATGTCGATTTTTACCAACAAATCCAAACTGATTTATGCTCAGTTATTTGATTCTGTTGTACGGTACTGATGCCCTTCTATGCGGGGCTTTTAACAGTGTAGTTGGACCCGGGGACGGGGGAATTAGCGGTGTTTTAACACCAGGCCCCGCTATGTCCCGCGGGTCGGGGTGCCGGGGTTTAATTGACTGATTCATTATGACAGTATGGTAATTCTACTAAGTAGACTGTAGGGCCTTAACAAGAGAACTTCTGCCTCTATCACACGGGCAATCTTCAATTTAGCACAGGAGAGGACAGGATATGAAAGCAGTTCTTGATAAATTGTATGACTTGAAAGACACTAAAAAATTAATTTTGCATACAAAGCTTTTCGATTTCGCGCGCGTTTGGCGGGAACTTACAGGAGACTGGTGACCAGTCGAAAAAAGCTGAATCACAAATATCCAAGATGGCGGCCTGCAAGAGTGTTGTTGTATTTTGTCCAAATGCACGCCGCCAAACCGTCAAAGTTAATCCAACAACCACAATTCTTCAGGTATTTCTATGTTTATATGCTTGTGCTTTTTTTGCTTCTTAAATAATGCAAAGATGTGTCGAAGATCGAATTAAATGTGGAATCGGTGTACGAAATTTCGTGCCAGGAAACCTTTGAAATGAAAGTTGCATTTTCAGCTGCCTATAAGACAGAACTTCTCGATATATCAACAACGAAATGAAATGGGAAAATGCATCGTCCTTTTTACCCATATTTACATTATTAAAAACCGGTACGTTGTCGATGTAAAATTGTTGCTACCCTAGCTAACATTGCTTTTTTTATTATTATTTTGTTTAGGTGCTCGAGGAAGTGTGTAAGAAACAGGGTCTTTCATCAGAGCAGTATGCTTTACAGTTAGTACACTTATGTATCATCTAATTCAAGAATCCTCATAATTTAAAGATTATCATCATTCATTCAAAGGGGTTTATATGTTAAGGTCATTCCCCTGAAATAAAAGCCAACATAACATTGCTCATTTTCGTCAAGTTATTAATCTAAATATGTTTGCTCCAAAATTGAAATAACAAGAGGGGATCACCATGCTAGTTCTTTAGAAACGAAAAATTTAAATATGGTAAAAATGTTTAGGCAATTTTGAACAAAAAGGCCTATAATAGAGCATTTGTCAAAAAACAGGAATAATTTTCTGAAGAATTTTTCACCGTGCATAAATTATTTTCAATGTGAAATCTGTTTGAAAACTCTTCCTGACCAGTACTACCAAGATATTCAACAAAATGATCTAGTTTGTTACGTCTGAAGGTATGCCAAAATGTCCATTGGCTAGATTTTGATCATTCTAGATATAGGATTTTCCTTAAATTTTCTCAGTAGTTAGCAAATGATATTGTGGTTAGAAATCTGAAAAGAGAAAATGTGATCACCGGGTTAGTTTAGCAGATATTTCACGAAGCAGTGGTTAATCGAGCTTCAAAACTGGTTTCTCCGGAGAGGGACTGGGGCGAGTCTTAAAAAAACACCTTAATTTCCAGGCAAAATGCAAATTAAGAATTTTGTTGTTAGATGCAAGTTAAATTGAGTAATTATCAGTAGTTAGCTACAAAATGAACTTAACATTTTTATTTTGCCATTGTACGCAGTAGAGTTATGTCCTGCAAAACAGAGGAATGACCTTAAATAACTGCTGCTCTCCTCACTTTGTCCTCACTAGAAACCAAAGAAAGATTCTTGATGACACATTACCTATCAGATATTCTGGGTTGTCCAACAATGCACATTTGGAGATGGTGAACAGCCCAAAATCAAAGAAAGGTTAGTTGTGTAATATCTTGTACTCAGAAGGGAGTTCGGGAGAATTCGTCAGCTTGTATGAACCCAAAAGGCAGGAAAGACTCACCGGTATGGTCGTAATATTTATGCAGAGAGTTCAAAGGACACAACTAATACTAAGCACGCTTTATTCAATATATCGCAAACTTCACGAGCACACAGAATGTATAATTACGGTAATAGAGCGTGTGCGGGAACACCGGAAGATCGAAAACTGGAGGTAATATATCAAACATGAGAAAGAGTGTTTCATCAGATATCAAAACGCTGAGAAGTAGGTTAAAAAAACGAGGTGCAGCCAAGTTTTTTTTAATGTCAAGGTGTTTGGATATCTTAAGATGAAACACGCTTTTGAGTGTTTGGTATGGCTTCTCAAATGATCAATAATTCTTGGAGAAATTCAAGGCTAAAGTTGGCAAAATTTTATGGTAATTAGGATCACATATCCAAACCACAGCCACAGTAGTGATTTCCTTTGTTTTTCTTGTTGAATTATTAATGAGTTTGAGAAGCTATGACAAGTATATATATAATTCTCTCAAAATCCTCATGGTTTGAATGATAGATCAGAGAATTATCTCTGCAGTGTATGTTAAAATGCTAAACTAAACCCATGAATTTCCCACTGAACGTTAGCCCCAGTAAGGAAATGGGGCACCACACGAGGGAAAGAAAAAAATCTTGAAATTACCTTTATGGTTTGTATTGATCAATATCATATAAGCTAATTCAAAGGTTGGCATATACAAGGAGACTTGTCCCCCAGAATAACAAGTCAGCTGTAACAAGGCCCTTGATGTGAACTTAAATTTAATGGAAAACTTGTTGGAACTTAAAAAATTAATAAAATAAAAATGACTTTTTTTAAGTGTCAAAGTATTTAGCGCTGTAGTGTAATTGGAGTCACTATAAAGCAATGAAATAAATATGCAAACTGAACATAAAATATGTTAAAAATCAGTTGGCTATTTACAAAGCGTGGCCTTGGATTGGGACTTGAACCTGGGGCCTCCAGATTACACTTCCGGCGCCCCTAACCATTAGGCTGCCTGCCTCACCATCTCTTCATATTGTGTTTTTTTCCTAGTGTGTACTGTTCGTGGGTCAAGACCCTACAGTTTTTCTGGGATCCAATATGGCTCCCTGATGGATATATGTTGTGGTTCAAACTTTTTTTAGTTTAAAAATTGTCAAACCAGTTTGATTTTTATTTCCCTTTCAGTCTCAGATTATGGTAATGAATACTGCACAAAGGAAAATAGAAATTAAACTGGGTTAAAAAACTTTAAACCAAAAAAAAGAAACATCTAAACCACAACAGATACCATATTTGATCCCAGAAAAAGTGAAGCCAAGATGAAAATCAAGCATGTGTCATGTGACAAAATACTCCATGATTCGTGGAATATTTTGCAGTGTGTCCCTGGGTATTCACTGTTGTCCATCATTTTGAATATGGCAAAGACCTTGGGAATGACAGTTGACACTTATCTCTGAGACAGCTACTTAATTAATAAATTATTAGAGTATGTGTTAAATGAGCAGGCTTTAATTTTTTAATGTCTCAGTACCAGTACAAGCCAACTCTACTGTGGGGTTACAACTGGAGTCAGGCGAAAGGCTTGTGAAAGAGTTTTCTTCATCTTCATCCTTGTGGGATGTTCTTTGTCATTGGGATTCTAATCAGGACAGGTGAGGAATCAGTCACTAATTTTGCTTTGCTACTTGCTACGCTAGCTGTTACCAGACGCTAATGACTGAATTAGACCTTTTCAAAGCAAATAAAATTAGTTGCAGCTGAACAAACGAAGGGTTTTATGAAATATTCAGCTCCTTATTTGCATTGTGCAGTTCCAGAAAATATCCATACTCCCCCCATGGAAGGGTTTTTTGTTTTGCACCCCCCATCCTCCCCAGGAAATTCCAGTTTAGCTTCATACTTTGCTTCTAAAATTTTGACTTTTAAGACCCCCCTCCCCCTAGGAGTTTCCGATGACCTTCCATGGGGTGGGTGTGGATTTTTTCTGGAACTACACATTGTTTGCTTGAGTATTGAAGAAAGTAAGGCAATAGGCTAATTCCTTGGTTTTAAGCCTTTTGCTCAAAACTAAATACAAGAATGGGTTGTTCCAGAAAAAATCCACACCTCCCCGATGGATGGGATTCTGGAAATTCTCGTGGGAGGGGGTATCAAAGACTCTGGAAATCCAGGCGGGAGGGGGGATTGAACTTAAGAAAGTCTTCTGCAGGGGTCATTTCGACCGACAGTTCACGCGATTTGAACGTTTAGTTCGGTGACACTTCAGCGCTCTCAGACCCTGAAAATAGTAGAAATATTTTGTTCACATATTTCTCACCTAAAATAAATGATAATCTAAGTTCCTTCGCAGGTCTTTTTATAGCAGAAAACGCAAACTACAAGATACTAAAGAACAGAACAAGCCGTCGTAACATTGTTGCAATGAAGAGTTTGAAACGCGTGACACATTTCTACTCGTACCAGACCCAGCGCGCCACCGTTGTGTAATTTCACGTTCTCGGTTGTTTGGTCCGCCATTGCATTCTTAGCATGGATTCTACTGCATCAGGCAGAAGAAAATTTACTTGTGCAAGCAAGGATGCAGAGCTATTAGCTGAAGAAGATAATTCCAAAGAATTTTGGTCCAAACATTCCCTCTTCGTCGAAAATACTCGAGAGGAACTTGTAGCCATCTGTACCTCAATAAAACTTTTGGAAACATAAGTTATTGCAAAAGCAACAGAAGGAGGAAGTTCTTGGACGGGTTCCTGCAACATATACAGTCAGTGTTAACCTCTCTGAGGTCCCATCATCTGTAGCACAGTACAACATGCAGCCAGTGCGTTTTCTGCATGCAGTTTTAAGATTCCATGGGTATTGTCCATACACATTGAAAGGATGAACTCGTTCGCTTTTTCGCATTGTTGCTCCTTTCTTTTTTTAGTTCCACGCGATAGAGTTTTTAATATTAGCCGAAACTTTAGAACTTAAAAAAGAACATCTTCTAGACGTGATTGTGCTTATTTTCTACTGAAAATAAATTAAATTTAAGCCTCATATATTTTTCCGGAAATCCAGGCGGGAGGGGGGGGGGGGTCTTTTGTTTTGGAAATCCAGACAGGAGGGGGGGTTAAAAAACGACCCCATCAGTCGGGGGGGGCGGGGTGTGGATTTTTTCTGGAATAACCCAATTTTAGTTTCATACATGATAATCAGTGAGTGTGCCAAAATAGAGCTTACCAGTATCTGGAAACATTTGGCTTCTAGGGTAAACTAATCATGTACAGTAGCACATATGTTGCATAAACCTTTCCGTGTTGTACTGTTATATGCCCCACTGCACACACGGGCAAGTTGATCTGTACACATTTTAGGATGAGTTTCAGTCTTGTTCTTTGTACAGTTTGTGCACTCTAGCTTCATTTCAGTCTACAGTTTTTTTTAATTTAATTAGTTTAATTTAATTACTTTTACTGTTTTTTCTTTATGCCAAACAAGTGTGTGTCTGTGTTATCAGTTTGTAGAACTTTGCCATTAGATATTTTGGGTATTTTACATGTATGTTTTCATTTTCATTTCTTAGTACTCACCAAGGAAAAATCTTAAATCCTTCTCCTGAAGAGAATAAGAGTCCAGTGTGCATTTATATGACACAAGAGGTAATCTTTGTTATGTTTTAATATTTATGCACAGTGTTCAGAAGAGTTCTATTTACTTGTATATGAAACTGTTCTCCTAGAATGCCTTCAGGAGCATCTTATTAACCTCAAAACCCTTTGAATGCCACCTCGTGGGTCGTTTTTACTTGCATTTAAACTCATCAACAAGATGAGCTTGGGAGCTAGTGCCTTAAAGGTGGAGGGGCCTACACCTACCTATCCAGGGGTGGGAGGAGTGGGAGCAAAAACCAGCAGATATCACAGGCCATGAATAGCAATGATCCGCAAAGATCAGCAAAGCAAAGCAAAGCTGAGCTGAGATATGCAATCATATGAAGCCCCTGCAGACTCAGGGGCCACCCTGCACAAGCCTGCCTGCCTGAGGCTCAACTGCTGACCCGCTAGCATTGTCTCGAGGTTAATCTTGCCTAAATTATAATTTAGCCATATTTAATACCACAGACCAAATGGCTTATCTTACAGTGAAGAATACTTATTTTTCAAGACAAATTTCTTTTATGTACTAAACTGAACAAAACTCAAGTGAAGCATTCGTGGCCATAAATGAAAGAAATCAGTTAAGTGTTGGTACCTTGGTAGTCCACTTGGTTACCTACTGTTGGTATGTCACTTGTACTTTAAAGGACAGTAATAAGCTTATTTCTTGTTTATTTAGAATTTTGCTGGTAAACTAAATGCTCAACTACCACCAGTAATTACTGTAGTATACAAAGCTAAAGCACAATTAGCTTACATATTACACATAGTACATATTAAAAGTGTCCTTTTGTTCAAGTTGTGTCTGTGCACTCTCTTTTACACAGATTAAAGGAGAAACGTCTTTGCGAGATGCAACTTTACACTCATTAGGATTAACTGGTAAAAGAGCTGTCATAAGGTATACAGTAATTCTTAAATCCTTTGGTGACAGATCTTTTAGTGTAGCTGCACCTAAATTCAACTAGAAGCAAAGTTCAGGTTAATCCAGGATTAGTTTAATTGAGCTTTGAACAACTGGGCCCTAAGCTCTCATTACAAAATAAAATGATTAACAATTGGACATGAGACAAGTATAAATACATCAAAATTAGTTAGTTAGGGAAAAAATTATCCACAAAAGCCTTGTTGTTTAAAAATGTACACAAAAAGGCCTGTTGTTGTAAGAAGTCACATGATCCACCTCCCCTAAGACAATACACAATTTTAGGTGTGAAAATATCCCAAGTTTCATTTCAAGAAAAACAAGGGGTGCTTACCATTTACCTGGAAATCCCGGAAATTCCAGTTGGAAAATCAACTGGTACGCATCATTCCATTTGGAGTACTTTTGAAATTATGGGCTTCTGGTCAAAGTGATGCATTTTTATTACTCCTTTTGGGATTTACAGCTGATGTTTATACATTTCGCATGTTATCCATCTTCTGTTGAGATAAGCTAAATTGTTTCGTATTTATGCCGGAAATTTCCATCCGGGTGGTTTGCATTAATGGTAAGCACCCCTGGTTACATGACCTAAATGTAAGTGGCTTATTGTGCTGCCAACTCGAGGTCTTCTTAACTTGAACGAAACAAGGTTTTTTTTTTTTGCAAAGGGAGTCTTGCCTGCAAAATGATAGAGCAGTGCTTGTCAAATGAAAGTAAACCAGTGTAAATTTTAATTTGTTGAAAAACTGCACATGGATCTGCTCTATAAGGGAAGTTGTCAAAACTGTTATACTCGAACAGGACCCACCAAACCCCAAAATAGATGGTGGTCTCTGCCTGCACCCCCTTCCTCAACCTCAAAAGATGGTGTCTTTATTGCATAGCCACCCCTCTATCCAGCAGTAAAAAATAACATGATGATATTCAAACTTCACTTTTCTTGTTTATCTAACAATGCTGACTCTTGCATCAGTGCTGAATATTTTCGGTGTCAACTCAAATTTTAAAGCCAATAAAATTTTGTTTGTAATAGATGGTGTCTTTCAGAACCCCCCTACCCCGGACTTGGTGGGTCCTCTTCGAACAAACTTGTTTTGACCAGTTCCCTAATATCATTTTTTTTGTCATTGTGCAGGCTACTACACAGACAGTTAGAGGAGCAAGTTGAGACAGCACAGAAAACAGATATTCCAACAAAAGAAGAGTTTAAAGGTATTTGAACTCATAAGATTCCTTGCTTTCTTGTTCATGACATGTACTGTGCTTCATAAAGAGGTTGTGGAGGGCATTCTTGTTAGTCGTTATTTCCACTGAGCGGTATAAATCATTATTAGGACACCTGGTTTGTAATAAAACAAAATAATGCTTCTAAAGCAGGATGTCCAGACTTGCTTACAAAATAGAGTTCCATTGTTGAAACAAAATGGAATTTCCTGATAAAATACCCTAAATGGACCTGCAGTAATTGGCTCCACACTGTTGTAGTCACCCTGCAGACTTTACTTATCTATCATGTAGCTATAAACAGCTTTTTGGCGTTTTTAGGGTTTTGGTATGCTAAGAATAATGAGTAAATGCACCAGTCGCAATCTTTTTCAGTACAATGGGTTCTGAAGGCTACCTGTTCTATATTTGGCTAACTCCTAAGTTTGCAAAAGAGTTTCCTAGTTAGTAAAGTGATGTTGTTTCAAAGAATAGTTACAAAGGAGTTGATTTCAGTGGCAACACTGTGGAATGGATCTATGTAAGTGAATAATAATTATTTTGGAATAAATGTGATGGAATATTTTAAGCCTGGTGAATAAATGACAATGATGTATTATTCAGTAAGTATTCTAGCAGTATGCGGGATGTTTGTCCCATGAACCTAGTTTAATGGCCTTAGCTCCCACGAGTCTCCTGTGGCTCAGTGGTAGAGCATCCGAACTAGTAATCGGAAGGTCTTAGGTTCGACTCCTGATAGGAGCACTCAGATTTTTTTTGCGAGTATGCTTGTGTCACTTACCAAATAATACGTCCTTCTCAATAATTATTTTGTTTGTTCCTTTGTTAAAAGAGAAAGGAAAGCCAGCACTTAGCAGTAGTTCACCTACAGTTCCTTTAGTGAAGGACAAGGATTCCGACAGTACATCAGAACACAGGGCTGTAAACAAACCTGTTGTTGCGTCCGCAACATCATCATCATCATCTTCTGAAAGCACAAGTCAAGGAATATCAACTGAAACACAGCGAGATGTTAGGATGGATGATCATGCATCAAAGATGAGGTCTAAAGATTCACAGACCAGTTTACAAGGTAAAGGCACCATCCTCGTTTTAACCCTTTAAGGACGGTGCCTAGTTTTGTTACTGCGCATACGTTCTACGCATCTCAAGATACTCGGGCTTCCTATGGGTATTGCTTACTAATACAGGGATGTTTTTGCGCGGTTCAAAACTATGCGGAGAAAGCAGAAGTAAGCAAATGCTCTTGGTATTCAAAAAGGAAATTGGGGGTAACCATGCATTTTTCAGGGATAATAAAGCTTCAATTTGAAAAAAAAAACCCATACATTCCTTTATAGTTTACAGCTTTTTAGTCTTATTTTTGCTTAATTATCTCTAAAAAAACGCGTGGTTACCCCCAATTTCCTTTTTTGATTCCAATAGCCCTTGCCAAGGTCTGCTTTTCGCGCATAGTAATAAACCGCGCAAAAATACTTCTGCATAAGTAGGCACCGTCCTTAAGCCCCAAATACTAACCAGCATCAAATTTCTCATTACAGTGTCACTTCTTGATCCAACATACAGGTGATGAGAATTAAGAAAACGATCAGCAAGGATAAATTGAAGTGTTTGGTGGAAATGGGCGCAAGTGACGATTTGGCCTTGGAAGCAAAATTTCTCTAATTTCTCTCGAATTTGGCAAGCATACAGATTGGTTATTGTGTCACAAACGTAGATTTTCATATTTACGTTGTGATTTAAGGGCTCAAATTCGCCCAACAAGCGTATGACTTTAGCCTAAAAACTGAACCAGCCGTTAGCTGATGCTTGAAATGGCTTGAAATACTTTCTTTTAAAGCTAAATGAGAGTTCTAACGTGACAACTAATCTGTAGGCCAAACAGAGCTTTCTTTGGAGAAATTTGAAACCTAAAAGTCAAATTGTCACTTGTGCCTGTGTTCAGCTGCATGGGCGCTTCAATTGTCTTGATGCTCAAACACATTCTCCCAACTAGGAGCATAAGAAATGTGTGGACAACAGTCAGGAGAATATATATGTTGATGTAGGCTTTGCTTGGTTTTTGTGAACTGTATGTTCACAAAGATAAGCTGTTGGGAAGTCATGGAATTTGCACAATTTGATCAAATATTCGTGAAGCAAAGTAATTTAGATCACTGTTGATGCTTGGAAATTATGTGCTCTTCGTGTAATCATGGCCTCCCAAAGAAGAGTCAAAATTAGAAAAACTTAATTTTGTGTCGCAGTTAATGAGTAAACCTTGGTGTTGTTGATCATAAAATGAAAATAGACAATGTGCGAATTTTGTCACGTGACTCACACCATCTCAAGTCACGTGACAAAAATTAACGTCTCGCTACTTGAAGCTACTTGACAAAGATTCCGTGAAGGAGTCGAAAGCTTGAACACACGCTTAAATTTAGTTTTGGATATTGAAAGCTAATTTTGTTTTTTAATATGCGAATTATTTTTCACAGAAGGAGTAAAGGAGCCCAAGAGAGCAAGGATAAGTCCGCCTAAGCCTCCGTTTGCAAATTTCAGGGTAAATAGTATAGCTTAAATTTGAATAAATGAAAGTAAATATATGAAACATATATTTTCAACTGCGGATAAAAGTCAAATAGAACAAAGATCTTCGCAGTTAGTTCGAGGATCTTTCTTCTATTTGATCTTTCATCCGCAGTTCAAAATATATGTTTCATATATTTACATTTGTTTATTCAGCCTTCACGGGTATATTACGAACTCACAATATGACCAGCTCCAGTTGGCTTGATAGCTCAGTTGGTAGAGCACTGCACCGGCATCGCAGAGGTCATGGGTTCGAATCCCGTTCACGCCTGAATTTTTTTTCAAGCTTTCTTTTCACAACTGCTTAAGTTTCGTACTAACTGCGAGGATCTTTCTTCTATCATGGGAGTGAATACAAGACTATTAAATGGAAAGTAGTGAAACTATGAATCATGACCATATTCAGCACAGATATAGGGAAGGACATTTAACGCTCGCTACACCCATGTAACTGTGAATTCGTCAAGACTTGCTGCTCATCAGTCATAAAAGATGGTACATGGTCTGCTGTAGGCTAGATGTGGTCCCTGGTGGAACAATCATTAGTTACAGTAGCAGAGTGACAAATGAGGTTTATGGTTTTAAAGAGATGAAGTTTGTTAGCCAGTTAATTGCCGTCATAGTTGTAAATATTGATGTATTAATGTTGAATCTGTTTTTCTGAAATTATTAGTTCCCAGAAGAGACAGCAGGCATGGATTTATTCCAGAGAGAACGGTGAGTGTCTACCAGTCAGAAGGTTTCTGTGAAAGACTCCCCCCCCTCCCCCTCATACACAAGCCTATAAATGTTTTGTTGGACCACATCACGACAAGAACCTTTCGCAATTTTTCTGTTCCTCCTTTGTTTCATTCTGAGCATTCAACAATCCTATTCATATTTTCGTTCACTCGGTGTTTTCACACAAAAAACAACTGTGGAAAAGAGAAACCGCGAAACTAGCCATCCCGTGTTGACGTCACAACCCTACTATCCGCCCCCCCCCCCCCCCCCCTTCTTGTGCGTATTGTACCAACCGGAAGTGAAATTTGACGCTTGTCTACGCCTGAAACGCCTCAAATTTTTTCGATTTCCATACGAGAACAACTTGTTTTGATTGAGCAAATGAAGAAAATTCTGCCCCATGGACTTTAAGAAGCATGTTTGCAGATCACTGTCAGTATATGATGTTTCACGCTCACTGCTGCGTCATTCTGATGCCATGGATTGGTGGTTAGCACATACGAGTCAAATACCAGAGACGGTCAGCACTTTGACCAAAAGGACCTCTTTCCGTTTATTTATTTTTTTTAATGACAGCGTTCACACTCCCTCTGTGACTCTCGTATTTGTGGCTCCTCCACTCAAGCTTTGAATGTGTGAAACCCGCGGGACAATCCTCGGAAAGGAAAGGACCTGGAATAGAGAACTGAACATTTTGAATCAATCAAAAGCACCAAATCAAATGTAAAATGCTTTGTTTATAGTGGAAATGCACTTAGCTACCCAAAGCTAGTTTACAGGCATTCCACTCAGAAATAACGGGAAACAAATATTATTAATCAAATGGAAAATGACATGTTAAAAACTCCAGCTGGCAGGAGGCAAACCAGCTGGCTATTTACAAGCGTGGCCGAGGCGGGACTTGAACCCGGGACCTCCGGATTTCAAGGGGAGCAGGGTTGGCGCAGTGTTTGAGCACTCGCCTTCCACCTATGTGGCCCGGGTTCGATTCCCGGACTCGGCGTCATAAGTGGGCTGAGTTTGTTGGTTCTCTACTCTGCTCCGAGAGGTTTTTCTCCGGGTACTCCGGTTTTCCCCTCTCCTCAAAAACCAAGATTTGATTTGATTTGATTTGATTTGTAATTAGCTTTCTTGGATTGTAAAGCGCCTTTGATCATTTAGATGTTAAAGGGCGCTATATAAGTATTAAAATTTAAAATTTATTTAATTTAAAATTTTAAATTTAAGTCCGGCGCCCTTACCACTGGACCACACCACCTCCCCCTTTCTATAAAATCCATCCCCATTTTCAGCGTTTGAAAAGTACTGACAGCCTTGCAGGCTAACTACACTCTAATTTTGTTACCAATGTCTTTCTTCTTTGACAACACTCGATTTTGGGTTGTGGGTTGAACTTGCAGTGAATGTCACAGTTTTTAACTCGCCACAAAGCCAATCTGTCGTCGTTTTGCCCTCTCTTTTTCAGGGCGGATTCATCGCGTAGAGAATTCCTGGCTACATCATGCGACAGGCAACCTGTGGTGTTTAATGAGGAAGACCCATCTTCTCCTAAGCCTAATGAAGGTTTGTTGAAGTAAATTAATCAGTACAGTGTTAGGTAAGGTAACGAGGTGAGGATTTTGCACTTTGTTTTGTCTTTTTGAAGCGTAATAAACTTGTTAGTCTTTGTTTTGTTTTTCTCTAAATATGTCCTCGCTTACTGAAAATGTTGGGGAAATAATAAGCGCCCACCCTCATGGGCCCAAAATTAAATAAGCGCCCAGGGCGGTTAATCGAATAAATACGGCATAAAGATCTCTTGTTCTGTCACGATACAGAAGAATTGAGGGCTGTCAGTTGTGCGCCATATTCCCTGTCTCGGCAATAAGTATCAAATGCTAAGGGGAGTGCGTTTAATTCTCTAGGTGAACTTCCAGATTCATTCTTTGAGGTGACAGTGGACGACCTACGTGTTATGTTAAGAGACTTGAAGAATGAAAGGTACAGGTGAAATATAACTAGCGAATTTGAGCAAAGACATTCTTCACGCACGACGACTGGAAGTTGAATTGTGATGTCTTCGTGTCTGTAATTGGGGGCCATCGGACACCAAAACAGGACTTTTCTGTTCTTGACCCAAAGCACAAACAAGCCAGTGAATTGACAGTGACTTCTGGTTCCTCCTAATACAGAAGTGTTTTTGCACAGTTTATGACTACAAGGACAAAGTAGACTTTTCCAGCGCATTTTTGAGAGATAATTCAGCAACAATAATTCTAAAAAGCCTCAAAGTTCATATGTCTGGTTTTTTTTTTTCCAAATTGAAGGTTAATTATCTCTGAAAAATGCGTGGTTACTCCCAATTTTCCTTTTGGATTTCAATACCCCTTACTATGATCTTCTTTTTCCGCGCAGTCAAAACCACAAAAAAAAAAAAACTTTGAATTAGTAGGCACCGTCCTTAAGAAATCATATATAGTAGGGAGCTTAAGTGCAGACGTTTGTGAACCACGGACGGCAATCGGAAGTCGAATGTTTCCTTGTTTGGCGTGGGTTTGCTCCTTACCACGGACAGGAAAAGCTCTTGTTGATGACTGTGGCTTGACGTTACAAACGCAATGGCGTGAAAACGCTTCGAAAAGCGAAAAATTTAATTTCCGGTTGCTGTCCGTGGATCAAAAACGTCTGTGCTTAAGTTCCCTGGTTTCTCGAACCAGCCTGAGATGCGCAGAACATATGCGCAGTACCAAAAGGAGGCACTATCCTTAAGTTCCATAATCAGAATATACATTGTGTATTCATAATAAGGATCGCATAAGTGAAAGAAAATTCGTAATCTGATTGGCTGACGAAGGGAGGGTATTTAGCGTGGAATTGTATGGCGTGAAGGTGAGGGTAAGGTTTTAGGGTAACCGTAACCCTAACCCTGCATCGCTGGTTATTGGTGTTATAAACGGAGAACCTTTACAAACTCAGTTATCTTGGAGTAGTTGATAGGAATAACGGAAGTAAAGGTCTACACGTTGGTTAGAGGGAAAGGAAGTGTATCTCTGGGTCGAGTGGGAAGGTTTGTCTGGTAGACGAAAATGCGTTTTAGTACACGAAAATGCGTTTTGAAATGAAATTACATGCTATTGTGGTTTGTTGAGTGTTTCTAATTGAGTCAGTTATTTATAATATCTCTTCCTTTGCTATTTTTCTTTTAAATAATAGAAATCAAGCAGACAGCGCTCCTCTAATGACACGAGCCATGCGTGAAATACGAGAAGAGGCAGAAATGTATAAACACGACAGGGTAGGTTCATTTATATGATAGCTAGATTTCATTGGTGTAATGAGATCAATGATCATAAGTCCTTACCATTTATGCAGGAAAAACTGAAGATAAATGCTCATGGGAAAATCATTTGATACGTGTACGACGCTTTCGTTTTGAAAGTTTCAGGAACCCTTAAGCTACCGGCTCACTGAAAAACGCTTCTGCACAATTTAGTCTTTTACAGTTAAAAAGGAAGCATTTCGTAGCGATAGGTTAGGTTGATTGGACAAACATCCTGCATACTTCTAGAACTGGAATGTCATGTATGACTCAGTGGTAGAGCATCCGAACTAGTAATCGGAAGGTCTTAGGTTCCACTCCGAGTATGCCTGCGTCACTTACTGAATAATACATCATTCTCATTTATTCACCAGGCTGAACATATTCCATCACATTTATTCCATTGCGCATATGCCACACATTGCATTCCAATCCTAGCAGTATGCAGGATGTTTGACCCATGAACCTAGTTTAATGGCCTTAGCTGACACTAGTCTCTTGTAGCTCAGTGGTAGAGCATCCGAAATAGTAATCGGAAGGTCTTAGGTTCGACTCCTGATAGGAGCACTCGGATTTTTTTTTTTTTTTAATTCTCATTTATTCACCGGGCTCAACGTTCTTATAAGGAAGTTTCTTTTAAAAAAAAAAGAGTGCATTAGAGTTAAATTATCTCAGCCTCAACGTTCTTATAAAAACGTTTCATTAGAGTTGCTGGAAAATTTAGATAACACATGCCTTGGGACAGATGGTCTGAATCAATAATAACAACAAGTTAACGTATTCTACAGGTCCCAGTTGTACAAAGACCGGATAAGCTAATCCTGGATTAACGATAACTTTGATTCCAGTTTAAATAGTTAACAGTAAAGAATTTTCAAAAAGTTTTGTCCCTCGGTTTTGACTTTGACTTTTCTTTAGACTTTAAAAATATTTTTAACGAGCGCGCTGAAAACCTAGGTTAACTTTTAATCGTGCATTAGCTTTAATCGGGTTTTGAACAACCGGGCCCTGGAATTCAGCGTTCAAACACTATGAATGGATTGGTGGCCCAGGGTTTGCCGGTTCATTCACACCAACATTAATAGTTATGAAATCTGAAGACTGATTGCTCTCCATGCCTGGAAAACACTTAAATTTAAGCGATCAAGAAAAGACGCAAAATTCATTTTGGAATGTTGACAATACTAATGGATACTAATTCGTGAGAGCAGATCGAACATAAAATAACGGCAACCGGACATTTTAACGAACAGTGAAAGTCGTACATGCGTGTTACCCTGTATTCTTTTACTAGAGAAAAGTTGCATTAGGGACAGTAACATTTTGATTCCAATTTTGGTTGGGAACCCATGTTTGTGCAGGTATTTAATAATGTCTCGGATTTGTCTCGTATTCTGAACAGTGCTTTTATCTATTAACAGGTGGTTGTGAGAATTAAGTTTCCTGACAGACTTATTTTACAAGCATTTTTCAGACCAATGGAGAAAGGTACGCGTGCGTCCTTTGTATGGTCAAGGCAATTTAAAATTGTTGGCCTAGTTTGTGGAAGATTTTCCGATTTTCTTGTCTATAAGGAAGTTTTAATAACGTTCGTTTGTACTTGTAGTTTCAGCCGTTGCATTATTTGTCAAGTCACACTTAGAAGACCCAAATGAAAAGTTCCATTTATGTAAGTACGGTAGTTCATTTTTTCTCTCGAGTATTATCATTTGTACGCCATACATTTTTTTGATTTCAACCTTTGCATTGTTTTTCTTCTCACAGACACAACGCCACCAAGAAAAATCCTTGACAAACCAAACGCAACTTTGTTTGAGGCAAGTGATCCGGATGTTTCTGTTCAAAGTAACTTTTCCCTCTCCGTTGTTTATACTAAATCCTTAGAATCTTTAGTTTGGGGAGACGTGGGCACTCCCTTATATGAATGTGCTGTCCCAAATGGCACAGTTTTTCTGACTTTGAGCCATTGTGGTCTGAGGTATACGGAAAAGATGGTGGCTGTACATTTTACCACTGTGACAATATCTTGCGAACCTAACACAGCCAATAGGCGCATAGAAATCCATATTTTTGACGAAATTCGTCCCTTTACTTACAACATTGTGTATGTTAGGTTTGAACTTTTTAGAACGTTTCTGTGCGCTTTAGGGATTTCGTATCAGTGCTAAGAATTATGGGTAAATGTACAATTCGCAATCTTTTTCCGAACGGTGGATGAAAGCTAAGATTCAGTACGAAGGCACTCATTTCTTCGTTAAACTATAATGTAATTTTTAAATAAAAGTTGTACGTTAACGTATATTTCCTTGTTTGTTACTTTTTACCTCAGATGAATCGGTCTATATAATATTGCAGCATACACGCTTTTTCTGTCTTAATGTAGCGACCCCTCCGTCACCGTAAAAGTAGAGATAGTAAAAGGTTCGCTAAATGCAATAGTAAAGAAGTTTATTAGAATGAAGACCTTAAGGTTTTTTCTTCTAGTATATACGTGTGGACTTTGCTTGTCACTTTTTATCCACGGGCTAAAAGTGAAATTGTCCGTAGCCCACTCTTAACAGGTCTAACTAACCAACATAATAAATTTACTTCGTTTTTTTCTTCAGAGCAAACTGTATCCTGCTTCAGTCATACACTTTGGATCTCAAGAAAAGCGAGGTGAGAAAATTGTGCTTAGCAGTGTGTTTCGTCAAGAGGCATTCTGTGTTTGTCACTTCTGAAATGCATTGTTTCTTTTTTTCAGAACACTTCCTCGCCAGCAGATATGTAGAGAATCCTTCAACAGTTTTAGATGCCGAAAAAGTTATTATAGATAATGGGTAAGGAGCCGAGGAGTAGAACTCTTAAAATTTTTATCGATTACTGTGTCACAGCGTTGAGTGTTCTAATCCTCAATTCAATTTTCATTGCATGAAGACAGTAATTATTTTTTGTTTTCTTTGAAGTTCGAGTGAATTGTTACTGCTTTTCAGAGGGACAAAATTGTGCGGCTTTTATGCCCGCTTTACGTAGATTATATTCACTGAACTTGCACTCCACTAACCTCAGCCAGATTTACCTGTCCTACCAGGATTACCAAGTGTTTTTGCTTTGTTTTTCAGTGTCTTGTACCAGGCTTACCAAGTGTTTTTGTTTTGTTTTTCAATACTATGCCAGTTCTGTTAACCATTTTGGCCAGACTTACCTATTGTTTTTGCTTTGTTTTTCAGTATTTTGTCCGTTCTTGTAGTCAGGTGACCTCCTGGATTGACCAGGCTTACCAAGTGTTTTTGTTTTGTTTTTCAGTGTTCTTTCAGTCCGCTCAAGTGCCAGACCAGATATTGGAGACTCTCTAGTCAGTTCATCAACTGTGGAGAGTAACCAAGTACCAGGGACCTCCTCGCATGGAGAGGAGACATCGTTTGGGGGGCAAAATCAGGCTGCCAGTAACAGGCCCCGTACTGGAGGAGCCGGTAAAGGACCTGTACCCAAGTGGTTCAAAGGGACAGGTGCGCACATTTTTAAATCAAACGTATACCTTTCAGTTATTTTACCATTTTTGTTGTTCTTACCGTTTTTGTCCAATCAGACCCTCGGTCTTAGTTGTCTTGAACCTGTGCAAAATTACGATTGGCAGCAGTAGCAGTTTACAGCTGCAGTTGCTGTTGTAGTTTTAGTTGTTGTTATTGCTGCTTTTCCTTAAATGGTTTGAATTACTTAAAGGGAGGGGTTCACATTTCAGCGTATGTGCATCAATCTAAATGCTTTTTTCTCTCTCATCAATTTTATGGCCTTAAAAATCCCACTCACATGTACGTCAGTAATCACATTCTATAGTTAGTCCAAGCAAAATGACTGATGACCAAAATTCACAGAAAATGCTAGTGGATTGTACTCATATTGCCGATATTGAATTTAGCGTTGACCCGTAGGATTTATTCCACGGTTGATGTGTTTACAGATTTTTGCATGCGAAGTAACGTAATCAGATGGAAACGTTACCACCCGAGTTACCTATTCCCTTTCTAATGGTTCATAAACAACGAATTAAATTAAACAGGCTTGGGTCATAGCGAGCAAAGGCGAAAAAGTATTTTTATTCATGGACATGCGCAGAACCGTGAACCCCTCCCTTTAAATTGGCGTTTGAGCCTGTGATACCGTGAGAGGAATTTCTTTATAAAATGGAAGAAATTATTCTTGAACAGTACAGAAATTTTGTCAGGACTTTCGCTGTTTATCTCAGTCTCTTGATGTGAAGTCTCGCTAACCCAATAAGGGAGGAAACTTCTGAATGCAAACCTAAAACGGACTTACAAGCCATCTTAGCGAAGTAGGCAACTGAAACGAAAGGAGGCTAGGACTAAACCAGAAATATTAGCATCTTTAGGCTTCTCTCATTCTTTTTTTCAGTGCGCTTTGTTTGCGCAAGAGGCTAGTTTTACTTTAAGGCCCGGTTCAGACGCCGTACTTCACATGAACTTAATTCATTGAATTCGATTCGGCTCATGTGAAGTACGGCGTCTGAACCGGACCGAAGTCGCTTCATGCTGCAGAAGCTAGAGTTAAAAACCCACCCTGATAAGCTATCTTGCTCACTCCGGCCGTTAGAAGACTTGCAAGATGATGTCTTGATTAAAGCTGAGTTTCTTTGTTTTGCAGGGAAATGATAGTTTAGTTGCTGTTTGAAGCATCATCACAGTCACTCATTGAACTCAGCGGAATTTACAGACACAGACATATGGGCAGAGACGTTGGTCAGTTAGAGTAAAATAACTCTACTGTGCCATCTAGGGGCACCATGAACTAAGGAACGCCATGATGAAATTTGAACTTACAGCACGACACACTAAAGTGCGACCACTTTAAATTATTTTGCACACTTCGAAATTGACGACCCTCTTCAGTTTCGGATTTAGCATTCTTTTATAGTCGCTGCTTTCGGGGAGTCGTTACTGTCTGGTATCAGAAACATTTTTGCCATATGCAAACTGAGTCAAATGAGAAAATCTACGCACATTTATTAATGAAAAGGTTATATAGTCGAAGGTGTAAAATTAGTAGCGGCTGATGTAGCCCTGGATAGTCTAATTCTGTGCTACACACTGTTTGTATGCGCATCTTTCTAGCTTTCGTAGCAGGTATTTACGAATACGAACATGGAATTTGTTCTTTATGATTGGTTAAAAAAATCTGATGTCAAATTTGCTTTGAGGTCATTGCTTCAAGGGTAACTACTTTCGGGATTTACTAACAATCGTCAAATTTCCGGAAATTTCCGTTTAAAGTCAGAGAGATCACCGGCCAAAATTTTGGAGAATGCCATCCTGAATTTTTGGGGTGCCTCCAGGCTTGGTTGCGAGGCTTAGGGGAATAAAACAAAAGAATAACAATAAGTGTATTGTCGTTTCTTTCAAGATGTAGTCACTTTGAGATGTAAATCGTAACGTTTCGACTGCTTCCTGCAAGTCTTCATCAGGCAATGAGGTCGACTGGCTACGCGGCACCATTTATATCACGATGGTCGACGGTGATTGGTACATTTCGATCCTCACTGTTCCTGCGAGAAGTTGCTCCCACAGCGGTCCGTTGTTGTACCACTCTCCTGTTGTGTTTCTTGATCGTGGGTATCCACGTTTCGGGAATTTCAATTCCGCTGTCCCTGTTGTTGTTGTTAGTGTAAAGTCTTATGTGGATAGCTTCCTTGACCCTACCGGTGTACCAGTGAGAGTCTCGATCAATAAACTTTACCTCGTTCCAAAGCGGATAATGGCCGGTCTCGTGGGCGTGCTCAGAAACGGCGGAGGTCTGGGTACGAGCGAGTCGTATACCCCTGTCGTGCTCTTTGATACCCTTCTGCATAGATCTCCGTGTTTCCCCAATGTAGATTTTGACTTAACTTCCCTTAACAGTCAATATTCTAGGTCGTTAGAAATTAGGTGTTAGTTTTTTTTATTAGAAAAGTCCGTTTCTATACCATGTTCTCCTTTGTCATACCATTTTATCTCTGCAGTTTCTTAACCAAGAAATTGATTTGTGAGCGCTTTTGTGCATAAAGTGTACATTAAGTCATTAAACGTTATATAAAATTTCGTTTTTATTGTTTGAACCTGTATTAAAGTGCCTATGAAGTAAAAACTAATTTATGTCTATTTGAAAGGCCCTTCAAAGAGGACAAGAATGGCGTTTTTGGTTTGAATATATCTTTCTCGTTCCGGAGATATTCAAGTTTTTTACGCGGGATGCCCTGGGGGAGACCGAGTCAAGGTTTCGGTCAATTGTTCCAAATGTCTGCAGCAAACGCGGCTCAATCAGAATCCGTTCTCTGCCCATGTATTTATAGGTCTTACTAGGGCCTAGAAAGGAGGCTTTTGTCATACGTGTAAATTGGATCTTTCAAATTGGCGGCCATGTTGTTTTCACGCTTCAAGACTCCAATATGCCGTTTTGAGAAAGAAAACAAACCTTTTTGAAGTGGTAAATCGCTCGAATAACATCTAAAAAGTGCTCGACAGTTTAAACGGTGCAAATTGGAGAGTTCAAGGAGACGAAATTACACTTTGAGGGACAGATTGAAGTAAAATCATCGCTGGCGCTGCAGTCAAACAGTGCAGGAGTTCGAGTCCCGGCCACTATAGACCTCTCTCATGAATGGAGGGCTTAACTGTTATTCTTTTGTAAGCATTTAAATTAGCCTTCCTGGCCTCGCTAGCATGTGTAAAAACAAAAGTATTTTCACTCAAAAGCGAGGTCAAGAAGGCTTATTTGCATGCACATAAAAGAATACTAATTATGCCCTCCATTATGAAAGAGGTCTATAAAGCAATGATGGAATAGTAAACGAGAGTCAGCTCTGTATCTGTGTGGCTCGGTCATTACCTTATCATAAAGAAATTTCCATTATGGCGTCAAATAGGGTAACGAAAGCCAGCTAAGGTCAGCAAAACAATATTACGCTATCTTTCTGACTAAAACTACTCAATTAGGTCAATCGGGCCGGAAATGTAACAGTAATGTACCTCATAAGACCCAAAAGTCTTGGCCCCAGTCTCTTTCTGCTATCAACCAAACATCTAGATAATGTAAGGAGAGGCAGACAGGCCTACGAAGTGCCCATATTACCCTACATCTCCTCGCTAGCTCATTGGGAATAAACGATGTCTGATTAAGACAAAAAGTGAGAATGTTAATCGAGCATGAAATAGACCCGAAAGGAAAAAAATCGTTGCCATGGTAACAACGCAGAGAGCGTTACTTTTGGGTCTTATTGATCTGCAAAAAGAAAAGGACAGGTATCGTATTATAGGAAGATCTCGCGACATTGTACAAAATCGGCATGAATGCGAGTGCATTTTGTTACCTAAGGTTACCAGTGATGTTTAAAACGGTCTCAAAATACAGTCAAGTCCAAGCAACAACCGTGGACGATAATCCTGCTGGTATACGTTGGATCAAATGTTGATCTGATCGGCTTAACAAATACAAATGATAAAAGAAGCAGAGACCGATACAACGTAGAATTACGGTTTAAAAGTTACTATATTTCTGCTGGCCAAACCAGCCTTCTTCAGGTACAATGAAAATTTACACTGGGACATACGCTTATATAGCTGACAAATATTTGCGCAATAGCGGAACTACGTTAAACTAAAATGATTGACAGTATAAAATATGAAGCAAATGAAATAATAATAACAAAAAATAAAAATAAAAAATACAGTTTGTGATCTGAGAACTTTCAAAGCATCACGAGTGAGCAGAGAACGTCTTCTTACTCGTAGCTTATACAATGTACAATGGTAATAGGACTGTGTGGAGTGCAATTCGGTCTGTAATCATACGAGTGATGAACATAATTGGACGACTGCGTAGCGGGACCGAATCGGATGACATGAAGTCCCGTTACGAATTAATCATAATTATTACAATATTCCGAGAACAAATGGATGTGACAAAAAAGATTAGCCTGTGAAGCAGGTGTTTCCGTGGAGTTTTCTGCACTAAATAACCGATTTCTACTCTCGTCCCAATTTCCGCGCGGTCAAACAGCGAAAAACGTACAAACGAAACACGATCGAGGAAAATTTGATGATTAACGTTTATTATTAAAAACTGCATCATTGTATAATGCAATTCGAGGGATTTGATTGGCTTAGCGGCCATGGTATATGAGCAATTATACCATGGCCGAGAAATGGCGACCATTAAATTGCCTTCTGGTCGTTCTTGCACTGCGAAATCAGTAAGATCTAGCAATATTTCTCGGTTGTTTTTAATAAAACAATTATTCCACTTGCGCTTGTTGGATATGAGATGATTATAGCCAACTCGGCGCTACGCGCCTCGTTGGCTATCTATCATCTCATATCCAACGCGCGCTCGTGGAATAATTGTTAATTATAACATAGCGCGCGTGCATCCTAATCTAATTCCTATTGGCGCCATCATGGTACATTTCTCAACATACGCACGGCCATGCGTCCATCCGATGACGTGTGCAAGTCATGTGAAGGAAGCATGCGCGCGCTATGTTATAAAAAAACTTTTTACAGAGAGACAACACCATAAAAAACGTATATTTATTAGAGCTTGTCGAAGTTAATGAAACGTTAAGATTAAACCGATATGAGAAACCACTTTCACCTTTTTTTTCAGAGAATTTTGTAATTAATCAGGAACAAAACCTGTTTTCCAGGAATCGCTTACTTTATTTTCACTACGTTATAAAAGAATTGGTTCATGCTTTTAGCTGTGCGTATATCGAGTTATGGATGCACTTGGGAAGTTTGGAGAGCACTCAAGAAGCTAGAGTTGCTCTCGGCTACGCCTCGAGCAACTCTTACGCTTCTCTCGTGCTCTCCAAACTTCCCGCGTGCATCCATAACTCGATATACGCACGCTAAGCATGAACCAGTTCTTAAATCTATCGAAAGCATTACAATGTAATTTCTGAGAAAAATGTCTTCAAAATAACTTTAATTAATTGAAAGCATAACAATGTTTGAGAAAAAAATGGAGAAAACTGTTGGTAAAGGAATCCTCCATTTTGACAAAGAAAACTTTTTGAGTTATGTTGCTATAGAAACTGAAATGATAAACGTGATTGGTGGATTTGGTGCAGACTTTTTTTTAATATGATTGGCTCATAGAACTGTCTGATAACATTATATCCATTACAGTCAACTGTCCTATTGCTCTGTTCCGTCACAGCTTTGCAAGATAACAAGAGCAGCTGGTGAACCAATCAAATTCGAGGACATTGTTACGATTATAATTAAGAATAAAATTGATTTTTAGACATCTTGCACGTTATTTACATTATTTATATAACATGTTACTGTTGTTGTTGTTGTTGTGTTATACTTTGGAGGACTAGAAGCCTTGAATTTTTCTCCTTTTTGTACGACACTCTTCAATAAAAATTTTTCGGCGAATTGTCCATGCGAAGATTAAGAAAGGACTAAGGCGGTAGAAAATGAATTCATAAGTACATCAAAAGGCATGCATTCTTGTCAAAATATGCACTGGTGTCTTTTTTAGCAGTTGTTGATTGGTTCCAGCAATTAATGCATATTCATAACATCGGCGAGAATTTCTCTTCAAACCCACGAACTTGCCGACAAGTGAAGAAGTGTGAAGACGAACTCTGTCCTTGAAAATGTACCGAAATGGAAGGAAGAATTGGACATGTTAAGAAAAGGCCTTCGTTTCCAACCAACAAATAGTAAGTACATATTTTCCTAGGACTTCAGCCCTCAAATTTTCGAACTCTTAGTAAGCGAGCAGGTCCTGGAATTATTTTGCTTGAGCAGATTCATTTCTTCATATTTACCGAAGTACAACAATATAAGAATTCGCAAACGTTTCATTTCAGTCGCTATCACACGAAATTCTATCCTGAGAAAGAGAAGGAAAGAAAGGAAATGACTGCGAGGAAGTTAGATTTGTTCGCCGTTCAATGTTCAATTGATTTTGGATCAACTTGTTCGAAATACTGAGCACGTGCTTTGACGTGGCACCGTGGTTCCTTTCACGGACTTTGTTGCAATCAACATATTTCGTATTTTAGTTTCTCTGGCGTTTTGAAAGCTTGAAAATATACTTCAGAAATATTTGCCTGGGCTAATTTAAAGCTTCAATGAAAATTTAGTTGTCAAATTCATGCCTCAAATTTACCGGCTAGAGGCAAACTAAATAATCTCGACAGCTACAAAGGAAACAACCCCTTTATACCTTAGCATAAATAGGTGTATGTCGTATTTTCTGACAAATAGCTCACGAGTCTTTTTTATATGTCTTGAAGGTGAAGTCATCAGAAGAAGGAACAATGCACAATTAACAAGACGAAAAGAATCGCAGAGCAAGGAATGGACGGCAGGAAACGAGACTGAAGATAAGCTAAGAACATTGATTGTTTATTTTGCAAAAAAAAATACCTCTGATGGACGATGATCATATGTGACAAAGATAAATTAAGTTTTTGGGAAATTTACACTTAAAATTCGTTTTTATATTGACTGCGATCGGGGAGGTTTTAGGCCCTAGAAGCAAATTTGAGCCAAATTTTAGCCAAAACACTTCAGCTCGCAACGTTAAACGATTTTGTTGTTGTTGTTGTTAAAACATTGAAAATGTGGGTTGCGTTTCTTGCTTTTGTCCAAATATATCAATCGTCCATTAAGAAATATTTTTTGTTGAGAACACTTAACTAACGTCAATTTTGAGCGATCTTCTACATTTACATAACAATTTCGCTCGGTCAGTTAAATTTACAATTTTTACATTTGATAGGACTTGAAACTTTGATGAATCTTTTCGTCTAATTTATCTTGGCTGACTTTGTAGTCGACAACGAAAGTTTGATAAGACAGCGATCGCTCAAAGTTGGGTTGTTTATCAGATAGTTGTATTACAACTGCCAGATACCATGGTTAAGAAAACGAAAATATTATTGTCACATCTGACGAAATAGGACAAACGTTTTCAAAACTGCATGAAGAAAGCACAAATTAAAAAACCGAATTTTAAACGCCGAGTGTCGATGACTAAGAGATTAATCACGGGGTGGGGGTTGGGTGGTGGACGGCACCCCTCCTCTCTTAAATCAGTGGGCCTAAATTTGGAGGGTTATATGAAGGACAGTTGGTCAAAATGGAAATATTGCGTCTCAAAATTCATCAAAGAGGATTAAGAACTTCAAAAACGACCGGAAGTGGTAAAATTTGAAAACGATACAAAAAAAACTTGAGATTGTGACAAGTATCTATTTTTCTAGCCTTGATATCAAAATCCAAAAGTTTTTTTCATTCAGTGAAAACTGATTCCCGGCATCTCTAGACTATTTGAACATTTTTGGTGTCATAAACGTTTTGTATAATTTCGGATACCTTGACCAGAGGTCCCGTAGGGGTGTAGGTGGGCTACTCAGTTCAAATGGGGTTTTCAAGTCTATTCTCAATTTGGCTAGTTATATTAGGTACTCTGTCTCGCTGTACTTATAATAACTGGATTACCTAGATTGGGGGTTATCCAATTGTGTACAAAGTGCTTTCGTTACGAGTTTTGACGCAGAGATTTTGTGCAATCTTTAGTTCAAATTTTCATAAGGGGAAGAAGACAACGAATCATTAGCATTGAAAATATTTCTTCTGTTTTGGATGTTTTCTAATCGTGGCTCTCAAAATTAGCTATGAGTCATAAAAGATCGTTAAACATGGAACCTGGCAGTTGGACCTTGTAAGTGTTTGTAGTTGTCAAGGGAACATAAGGCTCCAAAAGGAATCCTATTCTAAAGAAAAAGGGAAACTGTATTACCAAATTGTTGCAGAAAAGCTAATGCACAAGAGCATTTCTTTCTATGTTTCTCATTTTACAAATTTACAAAATGAGCAATTGATTGAAGCGATTTAACCAAATCATTTCCATTCTAAGCAAAACCTTCTTTAATCCCTTATGTTCTCTTGACATATTACAACAGATAGTAAACTAGTGTCTGGTTGAGGTAATGTTTACAAAAACGCTTTAAAACGCCTTCGAAATTCGAATTAGGCGGGAAATAAGAGTTCAAAGACCGCAAAAGACTATTAGATCAAAAGTACTACATTTCCTCCAAAAATATTCAGGCAATTGGAACTCGGTTAGGGAGCATCTAGTCATTCACTTCTTTGAAAATAACCTTTATCGCTGTTCACTGTTTTGTTCTGAAAGTACTATGATTTGACAGGAAGGCTAAGGACAAAATTAAATTTGCAAATTTGTCTTAAACATTAGTGGAATAAAAGATTATGCATTCATTTGTATTTATTTCCTCGAATCGTGTATTTTAAATTTTAAATTTTCAAACGGCCGGCCAACTGCAATAGAAGATCTGAAACTTGTCTTCGCAGTTTTTATGTACGCGAAATCTTCAATTTGTTTCAAAAGTTCGTTGTTTGGTTGTTGACAGCAATCGTTTTATTTCTCGGCATAAATTCCTCTGGGGCAGTCAAAACTTGTCATTGAACAATAACCGCAAGACAATTTTTAATCACTTTCGTACATTTGAATATTTCTACTTCTATTCAAGGAAAATTTCAAATATTAAAATATCACAATGTTATTTGAAGGAAAGCGGGGTTCTACTTCAGAACTGTTTTTCAAAAATTCTCAAATTAAGTTTATATCAGCTACTTCTGGTATGGAAGGAAGATTTGTATTTTATTTTCTTAACTAAAACGTTTTTGCGAATCCCTAAACAAGTTGTTCGTTGGAATCACGCGGTTGATATAGCAAGGAGTGTGTTTAAAGTTATTAAAAAATATCTTCTCTCCTGGAATTCGCACTTTGAAATGAGAAACAAAATGAGAAATCATAAGGGTGAAAACTTTACACAAAATTTTGTTTTTGAACCTTTCGGTCGCATGTAAGGAACTTCTTGAGTTCGAAAAAAGCAGATTTTAGTAACTTTTTGGTGTTCCATTATCTCGAAAATGGAGAAAACAAACTTCTAACAAATTATAGATAAACAAATATCATTCTAACTTACAAATAGAAATGTATGCAATTTTTCGGCGTTCAGGCGTTGGCTCTCTCTCAATGTAGTTCTTGTTTTTTAGGCTTTAATTGTTTGCATTATCTCGACCAGACATTAGTTTTAGTAGTTTACTGGATATTTAAGACCTTGTTTAACTATCTATAGTGTTACACTGGACAAGGGGAATGAGTGAAAGCTCAAACTTTTAATTTTCAATAACAATTGGAATAGAAACGAAAGGAAATAGACAAACAGAAATTGCGTCAAATTAAAAGAATCGCTAAGGAGCAGCAGTGTTGAAATTTGAAGAAAATTGGCTGAAACTGAAGAGATATAAAAAGGGGATAGAATTCTTTGATCGATAGTTGAAAAGAAATTGCTAGAACGTAAGATTTACCAAACTTACAAGCAAGGTATCCATTGTCTCAATCAGTGAAATGAAATAATCAGAACTACAGATTGTTTGCCAAAGAACTATACATTTTTTAATATTTTGACCAAAGAGTCAGAACAAGAAGACTGGACTAAGCTATTATCAGCGAAAATTGTCTTTATCGATCACAAAAGTAAAAACCGCCGAAAACAAACGAAAAATAGAGGGGAAAATTTCGAACATGCAAACCAGAATAGATTTCAAATTTGGGTGTAGGTTTCATTTTCTAGATGCTTTCACTACAAATGTCTTGTCCTGTGTAACACTGTATATAGTTACGGAGTTTAGAACTCTGCCGGTTGAACAAGGTCACAAGAAGCGACATTGCAAAGTTAGACAATTTTGCAACAGCTAGAAGGAAAATACATTCAAATATCAAGTAAATTTTAACTGAAATTTCCTGAAACAATCAGTTTTCGCGGAAAAAACGTTTCTTCTTCTGTTGCAAAATTTTGTCTGGAATTGCCATGTCGCTTTGATATTTCTAAAGTTACCTTCACTTGGCAAACTAAGGTTTCCAATCTCGTGTTGTCAAATAGAATTTGGCGAGTTAAACGTTGCAAAAACAAAATAAAAGAAACAGTTTCTCGTTATGATTGAAAGCCTTAATTTTGTGCATGCAATGTTTATTCACACTAACTTGTATTTGACAACACTAGTTTGCAAACTTTATTTAGCCTTGTGAAGGTGACTTCAGTTCGTTTAAACATAAACCATCTCGGAAATGAAACTTCGCTAAAGCGAACGTTTCGTTGAAAATTTCAAACGTTCGCTTTTTAAATTACCAGAAAAGTTGCTTGAAGTTTCTTTTTCGAGATGGTTTATGTTTATCTGGCGGGCAAAATTTGTAGGGTCACTCTTTGAATTTTTTGTGAGCGAAAAACGTTCAAAGAGTACCCCGTTAATTTTTTTGCCAAATTTGTTGCCAGGGGAAACTCTGTGCAAATTTTTCCAAATTTTCCCGCCAAAAGACTTAGTATATATAGGAAAAAATTTTCCACACACACCTTTTTATTAATTAATTGATTTTTACTTAATTAATTAACTAAAATATTCATTGTATAAGAAGACAAAGAAAATAAACAACACAATGAAATTGAAACAATTGTTTGCTTGAGTGTGACTTTTATTATTGAAATTAAGTTCTTTAATTATTTTGTTATTATTAAGCTTAGTTACAGAATGCAATAATATAAAAATTGGCTATGAAAAATTAAAAAAAAAAAAAACGGCGCATGCGTATTTTGGGCGCCCGTATTTTTTCTAAGTCTTTTGGCGGGAAAATTTAAAATTTTGAAACAGATGGTAACAACATGGAAAAATTAAAAAAAACGGCGCATGCGTATTATAAGCGCCCGTATTTTTTGTAAGTTTTTTGGCGGGAAAATTTGACAATTGAACAGAGGTTACCATAAAAACAAACGAAAGACAAAAAATATTAAGTTACGCCAAAATTTATTAATTTTGAACATGCGTTAGTCAATAAAATTTCATTAAAAGATGAACGATTGCGGCATCTTAAACTTTGCTGAAAATTTCCATTTCTAGACAAACTAAATTTGTCAAAAATGTCTTGCAATTGAATCAAAAAAACTGTCAGTTTTCTAAACTACGCAAATGCAAAATAAACACGAAGACGCACTATAAACAAGAACTTTCCATGAAAACCCTAGTTTCCCTTATTTGTTGTTGCAACGAGCGAATCAAATATATTGGCAACGCTTTAGTCGAAATCTTCATTTTGAAATGCGAAATTAATTGTACATGAAAATGTTTCGGCCCGCCTAAAAAATAAGCAAAATGTATATTTGAGAAGTTTATAACTGATTATAATCACCGGTGAATACTACTTTTCACGATTTTTTCCACCAATTCGGCTGTACACTAATATTTGAAACTTCAAGAAAAAGGCTTGCGAGAAAATTCGAATCCAGTTTACTTTGACACGCAGAATTTTGCTTACGATCGCTTTGGTATGCATTTGTTTTATATATATCAAGTCATTGTTCGAAAGATTCTTTTTAAAATCCGACAAAGCCAACAAGATTTAGAGAATTTCAAAGTTCTGAAGTTGACAAAACCTGTAGACAATTGCAATAATTTTAAATTAAGGAGGCACGCAACAGTTTCTCTGGCATTGGGTGGATCTTTTCAAATCAATATTTCACATGGAAGGCTCGCTTCGTTTACCGTCATACTACACCACCAAGGTCACTGAGAAGTTGAAAACTTTTCTTACTACTGCTATTGTTGTTGTTGATATCACAAGATGTTTTTATAAATATTGTAAGGCGTGAATGATAAACCCGTGAGTTGACACAAAAATATTCATTGCACGAGAATAGCAGTGAAGTGAACCAGGAAAAACAAAATAACACTCATGTTTAGAGAAAGAGCACAGCGACTGAATCAAATTTGACCGAGTTTCAACCTTCTTATCTAGCACTCGAAATGTTTCTTTAGACTACAAGTTGCTCGAACATCAAAACAAATTATTATTCTAACACCTCACAATTGAAAAGTAAAATATGCAAGGGAATTTTTGAAATATTTTGATTTATGCAAATTACAAGCTGTTCGACTTATTTTAGCTGTTTTAAAACGCGAACAATTTGACATCGCAGCCACCTAAGAAGCTCAAGGTACTTTTAGAATGTTTTGCTGTGATAAAAGACCTTTGGACAGAAATGAAAAGTAATAAGTTTTATTTTTCTTGCGATATTAACAACAAATCCGGCAATAACTAATGGTTCTTTAGTGACTTGAAAACGGTCTTACAGATTTTTTGTCTAGTTTCGCCAACAAGTTGTCTAGGTCGAGTAGTTTAAATCCGAAAAGTTTCGTTGTAAAGTGTCGGACTAGATTTTGAGATAATCGACGTTATTTAAATAAAGGGTTTTGTGTCACCGTTGCTATGGTAATTGCTTGGAAAGCAACAAAAACATACAATTTGATCATCGGTTGAAAAGGTGGTGAAGTATGACGGAAATCGAAGCAAGTCTTCCATGCGAAATATTGATTTGGAAAGATCCACCCCAATGCCAGAAAAGCTGTTGGAAGCCTCCTTAAACCAAACATGTCTCAACTATAAAATTAATAGTTTCTTAACGCCGAGAACAACATTTCTCTCTGTACTGTCACGAAATCCAGGAAATGTGGCTAACTGAAGAGTGAAATTTCTTGAAAGCGATAAAATTGAAAATTCACGTGAAAAATTAAATGATAATCGAGGCCTTTGATACAGTGCGCCTTCGTGTGTACAAAAAATTCGTTTCGCCAAAGAAATAAATTTCGATCTTAGTCGGCTTTTGAAAAATAATTAATACTTATGTTCTACCTTGAATAAAAATGTGCTTGACTTGCTCTTGTTTTCATGCTTGTGTTGCCAAAACTTGTCATCTACAAAGCGCCCTGAAAATTAAGCAAAATCTGCAATTAGAAAGTAAACTTTTTATCCCCTTTAGTTAAATAGGTTACTTGATTTTGCTACGTACGACCTTTGGTACGCGAACGGCAAAATTACATTTAAAATTGGGCAGCTATGGATAAACCCTGGACTCCCAATCAGGACAAAAGAGCTCTCCTTTATCTGTCATTGTTCATGTTTAGTTCCCAGTGAGCGTAGGGGTATTAAAGGGTATGTGGGATGTTTTCAATGGCTTGTACAGCCTCGTTCCCAAAATCTAACTGCATACTCCTCGTTTCTCCTTCAAGAAAGGAAGAGAGAGAAGCCTTGCAATTCTTATTCTCACCGGAAAACAAACTCTTACAAATTGTGCGCAAGGTTATTCCGTGTGTCTCAGTTTTAGAGCGATAATAGAGAGCTTAAGCAGCGACGACGGCAACGGCAACGAAAACGTCACCTGAAAATATAACTTTATTTCACTTGTTCTACTTCGCGATTATTTCAACTCGCTCAACTTGTAGAGAAATGGCGAACTATCCAGAAACGAAATTGGTAGGAGTAGCGTTTAAGTTAAGAAAGAAAATGAAAAATTCTCGTTTCTCATAAAGAAAAATTATCAGAAAGCCTGAATCTTTCTATGACT
The DNA here is from genome assembly GCF_977016875.1 of Pavona decussata. Classification (NCBI taxonomy): domain Eukaryota; kingdom Metazoa; phylum Cnidaria; class Anthozoa; order Scleractinia; family Agariciidae; genus Pavona; species Pavona decussata. The sequence continues at coordinate 133,622 of NW_028145638.1, read as the reverse complement.
TCACAGTCAGCCATGTCGGCCAGCACGGGTCGTCTTTGATAAGACCAAGGTCTTCTTACTAAACAAAAAAGTCCGTCTCCTTTCGCCATTTTGTTTAGTGTTGCAACATTTGCGATTTCCTGGTAACTTTACGGGAGGTCACGACCTCCCCTAAGTTACCGGGCAAGTTACCGGGAAATTTATCGGGGTCGTAAATAACGGGAGCTTCGAGAAACACCCGAAAAGTTTACGGGGACTTAACGGGCGACTTATCGGGCTCGATAAGTTACCGGGTCTTTCGAGAAACGGGCTCCCGGTAAGGAACCGGAACTTTCGAGAAACGGGCCACAGGACGTCTAAGGCAATTCATTCACAGATCAAAACTGTCATCAGAATTACTTTGAGTAGCTGTTCAAAACACAAAAGTAGGGTGGCATGAACTCTATCCCGTACTTTCGGTCGTTCACTCGACACATTTCTTGACAACAATTTTTTTACACTCGAATGCCGTAGTAATTTTTCCCGCGAAAATTTTACAAGCATGGTTTTAGTGATTTGGGGAGTTCTTCCCTTCCTCTCCCCTCCCCTCCCCCATGTCCATTTTTCTCCTTTTCTCCAGTAACTTTTAAATTCTCTTCTCACGCCCACTTTGAAGAAAACGACTGCTACGTAGGCTGAGAACTCTCGTTCAAGAACTTTCGCAAAATTTTAAATTGACCGCATGCCTAATAATTTTGAAGGAACTGCACTTAATTGAGTACATTTTAGACGATTTATCCCAAGTTTACCTGAATAGCAAATGCTCGAAAATTTGGTTTCTCCGAAAACAGATGTTTCGCCTTAAAAATTGTCGAGCGAGTCGAACTTCACTCGCTGAGCCTTGGGGGCTCCTCAATTCAAACTTCATTAGAATTCTATTTTGTTGCTTTAAAATTCCATTTTTACATGATGCTTTATACTAACGAGATTTCGAAAATTATGAAAATTCCCTCATTTTCTTGGGGTCGAGACACACGGTATAACACTGAGGCTAACATTGGCACAATATCTCGCGAAAAAAGTTGGAGCGTTTGATGAAGGGAACCTCTACTCCTCCAAACAAATTGCTAAATTTAAAAATTAAAGTTTACATTTTACCGTTCTTAAAGTTGAATATGATTATCGCCTATTTTCGTGCTTTTATAACAGCGGGTAAAAATACTGAATTGTGAATGGTCGAAACAGAGGGCATTTTTTCTTAAGTTTCCTTTCACCGAGCGGAAAATTACTCACTCTTGATTGGTCGAGAGACGAAAATACTCGCTCCTGGTTGGCTAAGCACGCCATTTTTACATTTAGTTGGTGGTTTCTTCATTTTTTGCCCAACAACAACGAGTTCTTTCAGGTCTTTCAGGTTCTTAGGAGTTTGAATTTTTTAATAAGCCGGGTTGTTTGTTCCAAAATACATGGAAATCAAGTGCTGCAGCTAGGAAGGAAATTCTTAAAGGTGAATTTTCGTGTCTTACTAGAACAGCAAAAGATTATTTGTGCCAAACGCTAAACACTTGGATCGGATTTTTATTGTTTGAAAAACTGAAATAAGTCATGACGACCACGTACTTTCACCTCGCTACGGCGTCTTCCAACGAAAGATAACCGAACATAATAGTGTCCTTTTGATGGGAGAAAAGAGCGGGTCAAATTCAGTGGAAGAAATTACTTTGCAAGTTCGTTCTTTGGATCCACCTTTTGCTATATTTATCGATCTGTGTTCGTGCAATTTTGAAGCAGGTGAATCAATTAATTGATGCCTAACATTTGGTTTCGTCGTTGTTAGTTTGCTTCTGAATTTTAGACTTGTATTTTGTCTTAATTACATGTGTATAACAATCAACTTCTCGTCACTTTTATCTGTTTTGTACACTACGAAACAATGAAATGATTTGTTTGTTTGCTGTGCTTACGAGTAAGCGTTTTTACTCCGGGACTGACTGTTTTACGAAGTGCCTCGATGGTTTTAAGAAATTTTGCCCTCTATGTTAAAAACACGTAATCGCATTGAGTCCTCGTGGAATTAAGGTTTAATTTCACTTGGGATTTTCAAAGTTTTCGCAATTGCCCTCGTCGCAAATTTGGGAAAACTCTGAAAATACGCGTGAAAATTAATCCTTAATTCTACTCGGCCTCATGCGATTACATATACAAATTTCCTGCGTGCCGCCATTTTGGGTTTTATGACGTCATACGGTTGCCACATTTGTTAGGAAGCAGCCGTATCACGTCATGGAAACCAAATTGGCGGCGCGCAGAAAATTTAAAAGCAAAAATACGTGATAATAAAATCCAATTTGTAGAACAGTAAAATGCTATTTCCATTTTTTCACTGCAGCTTTGAAATTTAGACACCATTTCCAACAATTTAACGTCAATATGTTCGAAGAGCGGAAGTCCTTTTTAACCCCATTTGTTATTTGATACCCAAACCGTAAAACGGCAATTAATATTTCTAAAACCCTAAAACAAGCAATCTTAATAAACAGGAGAAAGGGGAACTCACCTTTTGTGATTAACGCTCCTTCTTTCGCTTTGTGTTGAGCTTCCACTTTTAACTACAATCCGATCCATCATGCTCAGTGTTGCCCTAAAAATTAAACGTAGGTTTCATTAATATAGTGCAGACTGTAAACTGCCCAGTTGCAATCCATGTCAAAAGAATCAGCTGGTTCGCTTAGGAAAGCTTCTTACACTCAGCCAGCTTTCAATGTCAGCGGTATTTGTGCATTAGATAACATAATTTAAAGGCGCCTATGGCAGCTCCACCCAGTTCAGGTTTTATCTTCACTTTAATTGGGATATATTACCCAGTTGTTATGCACGCCAAATGAATCAGAACTGTCGCCTAGGAATGCCTCTGAGACAGAGTTGGCTCAGTCAGCTTCCGATGTCGATGGAATCTGTGCGGCGCATTCGTAAATTACGATAAAATGTTAACGTGTTAAAAGGCGTCTACGGCAACCCCCTCTAAGTTCATTCAGTTCATCGCCCAGCCAGTAAAATGATGTTCTTGTTTAACCCAGATCAGTGCACTGGTCTTTTCAGGCAATGGTGCTAAATGTTGAGTACTCCCTACTAGATATAAGACAAGGTATCAAGCACCAACAAGCGATAATCTTACCCTGTTTGGTGGCAGGTAACAAATTAAATAATTACTGTTAAATGGCCCAATAAATCTGTCACGGCAACCTCTCTCAGTTCATTTGGTTTATCTCTCAACCAGTGGAATGATGTTCTTATTTAACCCAGACCCGTGAACTGGTAAAAAATACCTGGTCTTTTCAGGCAATGATACTAAATATTGAATACACCCTCAAGAGATATAGTTTAGTACAAGGCAAGGTCTAGTAACCTTACCCTGTTTGGTGGCACGTAAAAAATTAAATAATTAATTACTGTTTAAATGGCCCAGTAATTCTGTCACTCTTGCCAAGCAATTAAAATACTTACAATTTTTGTCAACAATGATTTATCTTGCTCTTTAAATTGTACTTCTGATTAAACTCCGTTCTGTTGCATTCACTGTTTGTCCTAAAATTAAAAGCACGTGCGATTGATATGTTGGACAGGACTTTTTACTGCCATAAAATATCACAGTTATCGTTGTTGTCATTTTCTTTTTCTCTCCTAAATGGGTATACCCATGCTGTATAAGAAAGCTCTGAAACTTCTGAATGGATAGCAACATCCCAAACCATATTTCGACCAAAATCCTAACGCTTGGCAGCTCCGTACATATTTTTGCCGGAATCTGAGATCAGTCATATCACTAACTGATAACAATAGAAAAGTTTCGATTACGCTGATTGAAATCAAGGCTTCTTTTTTGCTAACATAACCACTACCTTAGAGAATATAAAGTAAGGTGTCACTTACTTTGCTTAAAATCTCCTTAATTTCATCCTGCATAAACCACCTTCAAATGTAGGGCCAGTTGACATTGCTGATGCGTATACCATTTGTGCTGACGAAACAACTTGTGAGTTGCACTGAGAAACAGGGTTGGTAATATGCTGCCAGCTCCATTGAAATTCTGGAACCTCTTGTTTACGTTCATCCTGATAATTGAGAACACAGTATAGGTAAAAATTGATGGGATTAAAGACTATCAACGAGGCTTTTTGAGATTTTCTTAGACCTTAGGGGGAAGGGAGTAGGGTGGATTCCTCTCTCTCACCAGAACTGCCCCCCCCCCCCCCCCAGAAAAAACAACTAGATTACAACTATGCAACGAATCTTAGAGGACACAAAATTTTCAAGATTGCTTTCTTTGATGTTCTTAACTGAGAACCAATCACGTCCTTTGGCACTGGGATGATGTCACCTACTATTTCCAAATGTCGGCCATCTTGGAAATCCACCAAAATTGACCAAAAGGTAATTAAAGACTGTTAATGTAGATTAAAACGAAATAAGTTGAGAATTTTTATTCAAACCGTTCAATACCCTGCTGGTCAAAGAATAGCTTGTAACTTCCATGGTAACATTCCATTTCATATCATACTGCTCAGTTTCCGAAAGCCTTCCCGGCAAGACCGCAAGTTGATATGGAAAATTCATTTTAATAACTTAACTCAACTATAGTTGGCCCCTGCGGAAAATAAATCACCAGGCAAAATATTAGTGGTATTTTCTTCCATCTGGTAGCACTGCCAATCGTAAAATTGCAGCCAATCTACGTGATCTACTGTTACCCATACTACCCTTCGGTCTTGTTGCTTTGAAATCCGTCAACGTTGATTGAATAAGCTGTAAAGGCTGGTTTCCATATGATCGCGGATCGCAGATCGCAATAAGGTCTGCTATCGTCTGCGATCATATGGAAACCAGCCTTTAGATAGAACATGGTTCTATCTTCTGCGATCGCGATCGCAGGATCGCAGACGTAGTTTCCATATGATCGCAGACCTTATTGCGATCTGCGATCCGCGATCACGTGAAAACCAGCCTTAAATGAACAGTGACGGTTCATACCAACAATAAGTTTGGGGTAGTTTTTGCTTTGATCTAGACGTCCAAAGTCCATGAGGGCAGATTTGCACTCCTCTTCCCACCCCCTTCTGCTCCTCCCTCCCCCCAACTGTGACGTGGATCTCTCCCTTGTGAGGCACGATTTAAAAGGGGACTGTACAAAACCCTTCCCGCAAACCCACTAAGTAATACAAGACTAAGTAATACAACAAATTTAATTAATTTAGTATACATAAACGCTTAGTAAACACAGTAAACGGTAACGTAAAAAAAACTTTCTTAACCTAATTAATTATCTTAAACTAAATTACTTATTTCAGTTCAGTTCAGTCCTTCCTTGTTCTTGAGTTCTTCTCCAGGCACAAACAAATTGCTACTTCAACCACTCGCATAAACAAACCGCACCAACAACCGTTCACACAAACCTCTGCTTCTTCTCTTTTGGCGCCTTTTCTCTTCTTTGTTCCCGTCTTGTTTGACTCCGCCGCACTCAGTTTTAATTTCTATGCACACGCCTTGAAATCTTGTTCACTCGCCGCCGCTGACAAAAGGGTTTATGTCAAGGAAAACACAGCCGGCTCCTGCCAATGGCTCTTGACAGTGACTTGAACAATTTCGCCTTCGACCTTGCAATACAAACTTTTTTGCTTCTCCTTACTTCTTCTTACTTCTCTGTCCTTTTTCTCCTTCCAAGAATAACAACCAACTACACAACAACAACCTTGACCTCTATTTAAATACTGTACACAATTACGACATTACAAAGAAGATTCCAGAAAACGCTAACTACAAGGTATACAATAAATGCTGATTACACAATAAGATACAAAATATACGGTAACGGGAATAATAATAGTTAGTTAGATTACATTGAAATTTACAATACTACACTCCATTTTCTAAAACAATAACTACTAATATACTAGTGACATTTTTTGACTGATAAAAATACGACGAATTAAGACTACAAATAATTAACAATAAACCTAACGAATTTAGATAATGAAAAAGAAACGACTAAATTTCTACATGCAAACACGAAACATGAAAATGCAAACATGAAATGAAAACAACAAAAACATGAATAATATGAATTTTGTGACACCTCCCCCCCGAAGAAGTCTATTTTTAGGGTGGGC
>NW_028145638.1:122500-125000 GCF_977016875.1 Pavona decussata | reverse complement strand
ATAAGGCGCTCACCCGTTGCTGTCAAGACTGACATTTCCTCCCCAGTTAAAGAACCGTTTTTGACAAACTTCTCATGTACCAGGGTTCTTGTGCAACCCGAATCAACAATCATTTCTGCTGATTTACCTTCAATTTTTCCTTGAACATTACATGATGGAAATTCTAGTTGGTGTGATTCTAAGGGAGTCATACATAGTAAGTACCCTTGTGCCGGCTTGTTAATGCCTTTACCACAATTAAAAGACATATGACCTGGCTTCCCACATTTATAGCATGTGACTGGCGGCTTAATATTCCTTCTACTAGAAGTAAAGACGGGCTTTGTTTGCTCTCCTGAAACTTGTTCCCTTGTAGGAGGCTCCTTCTTGATTTGTGGCTGTTTTTGAACACTAACCCCCTTATTCTTATTAAAGGAAACATACCTGCCTTCCACGAGGGGACCTTTCCGGGACTGAACGTGTAAATTTGCAAGATTCCCGAGTTCTTCTGCTGTTTTAGGCTTTTGCTCCTTTAGCCACGCCCTAAGTCCTGGACCCACTGCGTCAAGAAGTCGTTCGATCATGAACTGTTCTAGTATCTTCTCTACATCACCCGTAGCCTCAGCCACTGCCATCCATCGATTTAAATATCTTCGTGTCCTGTAACCCCACTGGACAAAGTCCTCATCTGGTTTCTTCTCTGAAGTTCTAAACCTATATCTGTAATGATCCGCTGTTAACTGGTAACCCTTAATGATAATTGATTTACTCTCTTCGTAATTTTGTGCCGCGGGATCTGGAATTTCCAGGTAAATTGACTTGGCCTTCTCAGTAAGTTTAGGAACTAAGTTACCAACCCACTCGTCTTCGGGTAGTCCCTGAGCCTTGGCAGTCATTTCAAAAATTCGGAAATAGTCATCAATGTCCTCGCCCTCTCTCATCTCCCTTATTTTAATAAACTTAGGTTTTCTAACAGAGCCTTGTTGTCTTCCAGCTTCTCTAACAGCAAACTCTTCCTTCTCATTCCTAAGTTTTCTAAGTCGTTCCTCCTCTCTAACTAACCTTTCTTCCTCCTCCCGTACTTTCTGACTCTCGTATTCTCGTCTCTCTCTTTCGATCTGCCTTTCATATTCGCGCTTCTCCCTTTCAGCCTCCCTTTCTTCCATCCTAATCTGTCTTTCCAATTGTAACAGCTGTAACCGCTGGTCAAACGTTAGATTGCTTGCTTTCTCTTCGTCCACAGTTTGAACAGAGTCCGCCTTTTCTTCCGTAATAGGTTCTTTCTCGGACATTAGTTTATCGTGCGTCCTAAGCTTGCTTGCTAGAGTCTTAACCCCATCTTTAGAGGTAAAAAGAACAAATCTTTTCCTGGCTTCGGCCCTAAGCTCATCTAAAGACCATGATTTGAGCTCTTCCATGATCAGAGCTCTTCTCAGCCATACTAATTCTTAATATTAATGTGCTGCGTTTTTGCGTCTGAGTAATGTACGGGGAAAGAGACCAAGGGAGAAGTATCCCACTCCTGACACCAAAAATGTGACGTGGATCTCTCCCTTGTGAGGCACGATTTAAAAGGGGACTGTACAAAACCCTTCCCGCAAACCCACTAAGTAATACAAGACTAAGTAATACAACAAATTTAATTAATTTAGTATACATAAACGCTTAGTAAACACAATAAACGGTAACGTAAAAAAAACTTTCTTAACCTAATTAATTATCTTAAACTAAATTACTTATTTCAGTTCAGTTCAGTCCTTCCTTGTTCTTGAGTTCTTCTCCAGGCACAAACAAATTGCTACTTCAACCACTCGCATAAACAAACCGCACCAACAACCGTTCACACAAACCTCTGCTTCTTCTCTTTTGGCGCCTTTTCTCTTCTTTGTTCCCGTCTTGTTTGACTCCGCCGCACTCAGTTTTAATTTCTATGCACACGCCTTGAAATCTTGTTCACTCGCCGCCGCTGACAAAAGGGTTTATGTCAAGGAAAACACAGCCGGCTCCTGCCAATGGCTCTTGACAGTGACTTGAACAATTTCGCCTTCGACCTTGCAATACAAACTTTTTTGCTTCTCCTTACTTCTTCTTACTTCTCTGTCCTTTTTCTCCTTCCAAGAATAACAACCAACTACACAACAACAACCTTGACCTCTATTTAAATACTGTACACAATTACGACATTACAAAGAAGATTCCAGAAAACGCTAACTACAAGGTATACAATAAATGCTGATTACACAATAAGATACAAAATATACGGTAACGGGAATAATAATAGTTAGTTAGATTACATTGAAATTTACAATACTACACTCCATTTTCTAAAACAATAACTACTAATATACTAGTGACATTTTTTGACTGATAAAAATACGACGAATTAAGACTACAAATAATTAACAATAAACCTAACGAATTTAGATAATGAAAAAGAAACGACTAAATTTCTACATGCAAACACGAAACATGAAAATGCAAACATGAAATGAAAACAACAAAAACATGAATAATATGAATT
>NW_028145638.1:27500-120000 GCF_977016875.1 Pavona decussata | reverse complement strand
CTTTCCCTGTCCACTTTCAATTTCAACTTTGGCTAGGGGTACAATAAGGCGCTCACCCGTTGCTGTCAAGACTGACATTTCCTCCCCAGTTAAAGAACCGTTTTTGACAAACTTCTCATGTACCAGGGTTCTTGTGCAACCCGAATCAACAATCATTTCTGCTGATTTACCTTCAATTTTTCCTTGAACATTACATGATGGAAATTCTAGTTGGTGTGATTCTAAGGGAGTCATACATAGTAAGTACCCTTGTGCCGGCTTGTTAATGCCTTTACCACAATTAAAAGACATATGACCTGGCTTCCCACATTTATAGCATGTGACTGGCGGCTTAATATTCCTTCTACTAGAAGTAAAGACGGGCTTTGTTTGCTCTCCTGAAACTTGTTCCCTTGTAGGAGGCTCCTTCTTGATTTGTGGCTGTTTTTGAACACTAACCCCCTTATTCTTATTAAAGGAAACATACCTGCCTTCCACGAGGGGACCTTTCCGGGACTGAACGTGTAAATTTGCAAGATTCCCGAGTTCTTCTGCTGTTTTAGGCTTTTGCTCCTTTAGCCACGCCCTAAGTCCTGGACCCACTGCGTCAAGAAGTCGTTCGATCATGAACTGTTCTAGTATCTTCTCTACATCACCCGTAGCCTCAGCCACTGCCATCCATCGATTTAAATATCTTCGTGTCCTGTAACCCCACTGGACAAAGTCCTCATCTGGTTTCTTCTCTGAAGTTCTAAACCTATATCTGTAATGATCCGCTGTTAACTGGTAACCCTTAATGATAATTGATTTACTCTCTTCGTAATTTTGTGCCGCGGGATCTGGAATTTCCAGGTAAATTGACTTGGCCTTCTCAGTAAGTTTAGGAACTAAGTTACCAACCCACTCGTCTTCGGGTAGTCCCTGAGCCTTGGCAGTCATTTCAAAAATTCGGAAATAGTCATCAATGTCCTCGCCCTCTCTCATCTCCCTTATTTTAATAAACTTAGGTTTTCTAACAGAGCCTTGTTGTCTTCCAGCTTCTCTAACAGCAAACTCTTCCTTCTCATTCCTAAGTTTTCTAAGTCGTTCCTCCTCTCTAACTAACCTTTCTTCCTCCTCCCGTACTTTCTGACTCTCGTATTCTCGTCTCTCTCTTTCGATCTGCCTTTCATATTCGCGCTTCTCCCTTTCAGCCTCCCTTTCTTCCATCCTAATCTGTCTTTCCAATTGTAACAGCTGTAACCGCTGGTCAAACGTTAGATTGCTTGCTTTCTCTTCGTCCACAGTTTGAACAGAGTCCGCCTTTTCTTCCGTAATAGGTTCTTTCTCGGACATTAGTTTATCGTGCGTCCTAAGCTTGCTTGCTAGAGTCTTAACCCCATCTTTAGAGGTAAAAAGAACAAATCTTTTCCTGGCTTCGGCCCTAAGCTCATCTAAAGACCATGATTTGAGCTCTTCCATGATCAGAGCTCTTCTCAGCCATACTAATTCTTAATATTAATGTGCTGCGTTTTTGCGTCTGAGTAATGTACGGGGAAAGAGACCAAGGGAGAAGTATCCCACTCCTGACACCAAAAATGTGACGTGGATCTCTCCCTTGTGAGGCACGATTTAAAAGGGGACTGTACAAAACCCTTCCCGCAAACCCACTAAGTAATACAAGACTAAGTAATACAACAAATTTAATTAATTTAGTATACATAAACGCTTAGTAAACACAATAAACGGTAACGTAAAAAAAACTTTCTTAACCTAATTAATTATCTTAAACTAAATTACTTATTTCAGTTCAGTTCAGTCCTTCCTTGTTCTTGAGTTCTTCTCCAGGCACAAACAAATTGCTACTTCAACCACTCGCATAAACAAACCGCACCAACAACCGTTCACACAAACCTCTGCTTCTTCTCTTTTGGCGCCTTTTCTCTTCTTTGTTCCCGTCTTGTTTGACTCCGCCGCACTCAGTTTTAATTTCTATGCACACGCCTTGAAATCTTGTTCACTCGCCGCCGCTGACAAAAGGGTTTATGTCAAGGAAAACACAGCCGGCTCCTGCCAATGGCTCTTGACAGTGACTTGAACAATTTCGCCTTCGACCTTGCAATACAAACTTTTTTGCTTCTCCTTACTTCTTCTTACTTCTCTGTCCTTTTTCTCCTTCCAAGAATAACAACCAACTACACAACAACAACCTTGACCTCTATTTAAATACTGTACACAATTACGACATTACAAAGAAGATTCCAGAAAACGCTAACTACAAGGTATACAATAAATGCTGATTACACAATAAGATACAAAATATACGGTAACGGGAATAATAATAGTTAGTTAGATTACATTGAAATTTACAATACTACACTCCATTTTCTAAAACAATAACTACTAATATACTAGTGACATTTTTTGACTGATAAAAATACGACGAATTAAGACTACAAATAATTAACAATAAACCTAACGAATTTAGATAATGAAAAAGAAACGACTAAATTTCTACATGCAAACACGAAACATGAAAATGCAAACATGAAATGAAAACAACAAAAACATGAATAATATGAATTTTGTGACACCAACCCCCCAACTCAAAATGGATTAAGCCTCTAAACTTAATCACCAGGGGCCCAGTAGTCAAAGCCCGATTAAACTAATCCTAGATTAAAGTGCCCGTATCGGAAAATTTTTTATTTTCTTATCTGAATCTAAACATCACCCTAAGAACTTCAGTGAAAAAATTTTTCGATTTGCATAAAACGCGAATTTTTTATGAATTTTACAAATCTTTAAAATCCTATTTTATTGCGGTCCACCCGCCCCGCTGATGAGAATGCCGACAGGCTCACAATAGGGCCACGTGACATGGTCTGTGACGTACATTCAGGAACTCTCGAGTCTATGCACTCACTTGACCTTCAGTAAAGTACATTCGCGGCAGAAAGAAAATCGTCAGATTCACCGGTAGGAAGGAAAAACTTAGCTCCAAATAAGTATATTCCATGGCAGAAAACTTATCTGACACGCAAAGTGAGCAAACCGCTGAAGAAAGCAGCTGGGACGAATTTGAAAGCGTCGAAGTCGAGGTGATAGATGGCGTCCACGAGACAAGTAATACGTGTGAAGATGATGATACACTCGAACCGTACTCGGACGAGCCGATAGCAGACGAAGAATGGCTAAAAAGATATCGCAAGGAACAAGAGGAGAAGCGACGACTCGAGGAAGATTTAACGAAACGCTTGGAGAATAGAGTGCGTGTTAGTGGATGGTAAAGTTCTCACCTTGCATTTTGCATACGCGCTCTTCATTATCATCTGTCAAAACTATGGCCAAGTACTCACAAACATTCGAACGAATTATTTTCCATGTAGATGTACTTGTGGTAACTGTAGCCGTGATCTGCTAGCAAATATCAGCGAGTGCTACTGCTGCAAGGAACTCGAAGGCAATTGGGAAGCGCTGACTAGCGACATTGTTCTCGCGGAACTACAGGAAGGACACGTGTTGAACTGTGATAATAATAGCTTGTCTCGTTCTCTGAAATTTCGGCCGTAAATTTAATTGTAGGATGGAAGTTGTTAGCTTGTCCAATGAACAGGTTAATTTCCTTTTTGTCACTGTCCCACAGTTTACAAAATCCATTGTATCTTTTAGGCGCATACGTCTTGCGAAATGTTCGAAGTCTAACAAGAGTTGGCGTCTAATGTAATTCGTGTCTGTCACCGGTGTCGGGACAAATTTGAGCCCTTTAGAAATAACTTTAACAGGCTGTCGCTAAGTTGTTTGTTTGAAAAATTCTTCATGAATTTCTCGTGTTTTTCTCTTTGTATCTCAATCCATTTTTTTGCCAATTTTTTTCTGCGCTCTTTGCGCTCGTTATTTGTTTTGTGCCCTTTTTATTTTGAACCCCCGTTGTGGTGCTAAGGTTTTCAGAGATAAAGCTGTTATACTTTTCAACATTTTTATTGTTTGCAGAATTCGGCAACACATGTGTGTACAATATTTGTTTGAGCTCGTTGAATTCTTGCTGCAGTTTATCTACCTTATCTACATCGTGGTTTACAATGTTTTCTGTGTCCGCCGGGTGCGACCGTTCTCGCATCGATCTATTTAAATCAGTGGTAGCATTTGTGCTAGTATTTTTTGAGAGCTTGGTCTCAACGAAACTTCGCGGATCTCACGATCTATGAGAATATATACCAAAACAATTACGCTATATTTTATAAAACTTGCGACTGAGTTAACAGTGAGGTCAAACTATAAACCTCAGAAGGTTACAACGCTTAGAATGTCACAAGCGGGTGTGAATATTCAGCATCGAAAGCTTACCATTCGCTTTTCCCTGCTCCTCTTCGAAGGTGTCTCTCGGTCTTCGTCTTCCTTTCGCTTAGCTGTTTTAAAGGATAAACACAAACGCGATGTCATCCTACTTCAGTTCACGTTTTAAGTTTAAACCTGAATTCATCAGCCTTGTGAAATCTTCGTCATTGAAGTGCATCGAGCACAAGGACGAGGTCTTTCCAGGCGCGCGTCCACATCTTCCTCCGCTCCAGCATAAAATCGATCCATTTCTTTCGCCTCCTCAGTCTTTGCGGGCATGTAGTGCCAAAGAAAGGAATCCTGTGCATGCTTATTCCATTTGCTTCGTCTTTGATGTTTCCACATCTCGCTGCAACACATCTTTCCGGCATTTTCGAGAAACGTGCAGAAATACCGCGACTTGTTTTCAGTGAGATCCAGAGAAAGGCTGAAGTCACGTGTTCCTGAATCTACGTCACAGCTCTTGCTAAACCGAGAGGAGACTAATGCGAATCCTGGGCCAAAATGGCGGCAAATTTGAACGTCTTATAAAATTCATAAAAAATTCGCGTTTTATGCAAATCGAAAAATTTTTTCACTGAAGTTCTTAGGGTGATGTTTAGATTCAGATAAGAAAATAAAAAATTTTCCGATATGGGCACTTTAACGAGAACTTTGATTCGAGTTTAATTACTGAACAAAAAAGATTTTTAAAAAGATTTTTGTCCCTCAGTTTTGACTTTGAATTTTCTTTACCACTAGCTTAAAATTAGACTTTAAAAACATTTTTAACGAGCGAGCTGGAAACCTCGGTTAACTTTTAATCGGGGATTAGCGTTAATCGGCTTTCGAACAACCCTGGGGCCGGTTGTTGTTCATCTTGGATAAATCACTACCCAAGAGGGGATAAATAAAGTAACCACTCTTTGAACAACTGGGGCCGGGCCTCAGATCCATACGTTAATTATGACCCAAAAGCTATGGGCAAACGGTTCAGATCTCAGTTGTACGTTGATCAATTAATTAATGTTGCGACCTGTGTTTAGCAAATGTTGACTGACAGTTTTAAAAATGTTACATCATGAACGATTAGAATATCGTTGAACAAGTTCAACGTATTCTTTGATCGGCAAAACAAAAACACTAAACAAACAAGCAATCATTTTGTCAGAAAGAAACGTAAATCGCCTGGCTTTCACTTTCTGACAAACTTAAACAAAACCGTGGCTCATCATCTGCTTTAAATTATTGAACCAAAGTTAAACAACTTTTAGCGAAACAAATGACCGACCACGAAAATTCAACTGATTTCATACTTGAAACCTGACTTCCATTCCAAGATTAACTCATAAAAAGAGAATAATCGTAGATAATTTACCTGTGTTAAAATACCAAACGTTCTTTGAAGTTTCATCTTCGTTAATCCACCATTGGTGAACGTCAAAGCCTTGCTCTCTGCGTCGTTTTATCTTCAGTGAGTTTTGCAGTCTCCCAGCGTTTTCCTGTCGCCTTGAGGTTCATAAGTATAGATAATACTCCATAAAAGCTCAGAAACAAGGATTTAGAAACTGGAAGGTTAACTTTGCGAACGGCGCCATGTGCGTGAAGATGAGAGATGAATTAAAGATGAATTTTCGCAGTACATTTGCAATTCAAATTGCGTGATGAGAAATGCAGATTACAAAGAAAAGTAAAAACATACAACGATTGAGTGGAAATGATAAAAAATAGTGAAAACTGTAGTTTAGGGACGTAAGGAAAAGCACAAAAATGCAAACTTGAGAAGAAACTTAGTTTGCTGTGAAAAAAAAAAAATACTTAAATTAAAATTGCAACCCGCAAGCACTAGTGTCGAGAGAGGCTCCGCTCGCAGGGATAGCGAGAAAATTAAAAATGTTCAAAGTGACAAAATGCACGTGCTTTCAGTTCCGTTGCTCGTGCGCTTATGTTGGTGCACGTTAGAATCGTCCGCTGCAAAACAACAACGAAAAACGGTCTAATAACGTAACTTACGATCCCCGTTTAATAACAGTACGTTCCCAACCCCCACCCCTCCCAAAAAAAAAAATTAAATAAATAAATCACCAGGCTCCTGGAATCACTTTATTTGAGCTTAAGGATGAAATTCTAGGGTGTGGCCAATCAATCGCAGAAAAGCTGTTGAACAGGATTTTCTTTCTGTGACAGAAACGCAACAAAAATCTCTGAGATATACTTTGAACAAACGCACAATAAAACAAAGCGAAGAGTGTCGAATCACAACATCACGTTAAAATTAGTCAGTTGACCAAGTTTGAGGTAGATACTTAGGTAGAATTTTTCGTTCATATGCGCATGTCTGATAAGAAAAAATAAGAATTTGCAAACTTTATCTCGTTTTTGAAATGTTTCCTTAACCTTTCGATACGGAGGACGTTACAGCCCCCCATATGTCTTTTAGATAACATTTCAGATTCTTCAACATTGTCTTGGCCTTCGCAAAAGCGCTTACTCACCTAACTCCCACCCCAAACAAAAATAGTTTGTTTGCGATTTCCGTCAGTTATCCGAGTGATCGCAGTAGTAACTCCAAACAGTAAAAGCAAAATAACACAGGCACACGCGTAGCTTTGTCTTTGCCATAAAAGCTTTGACAGTTTTGTCTCGAGAGACAGAAAAGTACGGAACTGAAAAAGCGAAAATTACGTTATCAGATATTGATTTATTAAAAGAACACGCAACGCCTAATCATGGACTAGCGCTATAAATCATTGGAATAATCATATCCAACTCGAACTTCGAACTGACCAATAAAAAATAATGGTATACATGCCATCCTTCGTTTTGGGAAGAAGGGGGGGGGGGAGGGGATGGGGTCACATTGGAGTCCTTTGGAGCGCGCGCTCTCGAAAATGACGTATTTTGCTTTTTGTTTTTGGGGAGGGTTTTTTTTTAAATTTATTTTTTTAACTAACTCGAACTCGAATCCAAACTCAATGATTCCGTACTCAAAGAAAAAAAAAATTAAAAATATATATAAATGCTTGAATAATGCTTAATGCTTTCGCCTAACTAAATGCTGCGAAAAAAAATGTCTGAAAAGCTCGAGCTATTCCTTAAGAAACAGTGATTTTAACTTACCTGCTTTCATATAATACTGTTTACTACGGTAATTACTCGTTTAGTTCTTGTTTCTGCATTTTGGACGAGGCTGAACATTGACACCAAGAACTCAGCTAGTTTGAAGACATTAAAAAATGCCATAAGGAAACTAGGCATTAGTAGTTTGTTAGATAAGTATGGGGCGCCAAATATGCAAAAATTTTATTTATTACAATTATAGCGAAATTATTTAAAAATTATTAAATCAATTGCATTTATTTCAAAAAATACGTTTATCTTTTCTTTTTCTTATCATTTTCTGTTTACTGCGCACACAATGGCGCAAACCACTTACTGAACCTTTGAATTTTATGAAATAATGCGTTATATGAAACCAGGAATTATATCAAATAATGCATTATATCAAATAATGAATTATATGAAACCATGAATTATATGAAATAATGCATTATTTGAAACCATGAATTTTATGAAAGAATGCGTTATATGAAACCATGAATTATATGAAATAATGAATTATTTGAAACCGTGAATTATATGAAATAATGAATTAAATGAAACCATAAACTATATGAAATAACGCATTATATGAAACCATGCGTTATATCAAATAATGAATTATATGAAATAATGAATTATATGAAACCATGCATTATATTGAAACCATGAAGTAAACCAAATAATGCATAATTTGTGAAATCGTCAATTGATATCATACCACGCATTAGGTGGATGAATATTGTTTGAAATCATGACTCTAGTTACAAGTCATGGTTTGAAATAAATTTAACAAGTACCGAAGTCTTTAATGAAATAAGGAAATTTTTTGAAGTCTATTGTTTCAAATAATTTGAAATTTCATTCTCATTATTTAAAACCATTGTCCTCTTCTTTCACTTATTATTTTATATAATCGACTTCCCAACTTCGAATTATTTGAAACAAATAATTAAAAAGGCGGACATTGCTTGAAACAACGAAAGTAAAAGATAAACGATTTTCATGAAATAAATGCAATTGATTTAATAATTTTCAAATAATTTCGATATAATTGTAATGAATAATTTTTGCACATTTGGCGCCCCATAAGATAACAACAGTAATTGTTGTGACCTTTGCCGGAGATGATTTTATTTTACAATCCTAGCTATTTATCTATGTAGCTTTAATTCTGATTTTGTACTGTTTTACTACTCACTTTAATATCCTCCACAGAGCCTTCTCATTTAATTACTACGCCTTCGCCGTTTTTTCTTACCAGTTTAATATAAGGCCATCCCAATAAAATGTTTCGTTTCCCATCGCCCGACCGACCCATTTTTTTCGAAACGTAATACAAAAAAAATCCAGATTCACTAGTCAAAGAAGCAAATGCTTTAATTTACAAGCACACGATCTTGTTTTATTAACAGCAATTGGTATGATGTGATGTCCTTGTCTTTAATCGACATCGATACTATGAATAACTAACGAAAAGACCACTTTTTCGAGTTGACTTTGTAACCAGGCTTTCTTACTTAGCAGCCCAGCCTTCTCTGAACCCAGACCCCTTCAAGAGTTCATTCTCATTTTTTTTTTGCCCGCCCGACCGACCCACCATCACAAGAGACAGGGCGATGGGAAATGAAACATTTTATTGGGACGGCCTAAATAAGTATCTCCAGTTAGCTTGTCACTAGCGAAACAAATTCGACGCTGAAAGACAGTTGTTCTTCTTCTTTCTCTTTTCCTCGAGAATTGTACTCGAAAACGTAATCACAATGCTCACTTACTTCTCGAGAAAAAAAAAAAAAGAAAAAAAAAACTGGTCTTGGCTTGAGATCAAAACTTGATGGAATATTATTGTACGTTTCGCAATTTGACTGAGTAGACGAATGCGTTACTTTGTAGTTTTTAGTCAATCCACGTCACGCGTGACCGGTATTTTTGAAATTTGAACGGAGTTATGTCAGTTTTGAACATCGCTAACGAGATTTCAGAGTTCCCCTGTTTATTGAAAGTGTAAAGTTATGAATATTGCTTTACATTACAGCATTACGTATTTCAAGAATAACAATTGTTTCTCATGCAAGAATTTTTTAATCGTTTTTTTTTTCCAGTTAATACGTCTTTTTCGGAAAGATTTCCAGGGAAATGTTCCACATTCCATTCAAATGCCGGATATTTGGCAACGTTCACAACTAGTCACGATTAATCGATTATTGTGGAATCGATTTAAAGTTTGACAGTCAAAAACGCGCTCATTAGCTGTTTTCGGTTTCCGACTGGAATATAATTATCATGTCGGTCATCGCCTGAATATCAGTTTCTTCTGATCTCAGGTTTCAGTGTCATTTGTTAATGCCTTTCCAGTAGACTGATATCTTTCAATTCTCATTACTTAACACTAATGGCAGTTTTGGTTGGTGATATGTTATGTCACTCAACGCGAACATATCAGTTTCCATCACTCATTTTAACTGTCATTCCCCAATTTCTTTAAGAGCACCAACTTAAACAGTGTTATTAATATTACTCGCTATACTGATTCAGTAATCAAAATGAGTGGCAGTACATTGATAGAGTTGTTTGGCCACATCGTGTTCAGTTTTACACGAGGCGTAACAGAGCACTACAACCCAGAAGAACCTGAATTCACCGCGGAGTCGTTCGGATACAGTCCTCTTGAGAGTACAGGACGAGAGTGGTATTGTCATCGTGTTGACGAGCTTATTTACCAAGAATACAGCGACAGAGAAACCAGTAGCAGCTCGGACCACTATCTTGGATCCAGCAGACCTAATGTAAGGGTTATCGACGCATGTACCGTGGAAGAAAATGAAAATGAAGCCATGGATAACGATCAGGAAGATGAAGATGGAGCCATGGCATGGAAGCGGCTCAGGCCATCCGCTCTCCGTACACTTTCTCAATCAATGTACATTGCAGGATTGATTTCACTTCTAACCGCTACTAGCATTGGTTTGTTATACATCCTGATCTCTTACTTATGCTACAAGACCTTACACAACTGTCAATTTCAGGCCGCAAACTCGATTCCAGTACAGGTGCAATGGATGAGAACTATAAGTGGCGTAATATCTACTTTTTTCATATACTTGTGGTATTTTGTAAATCTCCTTTTCCTTTTCCGTCCATTTCAGTTAATGGGGGTGAAGACAAAACTGGTTCTAGTTTGCATTCTAGTTTATTGCCTCGATGCCATATACCGTGTTGCTTTACAAGCCTTACAACAATCACATTCTTTTACTTCGATGGCACAAAAGATTCCACTCAACGTTTTATATCTGATCAGCGTTTGCTTACAAATCTATCTCGCAACGAATCACGTGTGTACGCGGTCAAGGAGAGAGAAGCTGTCTTTGTCCTTCCAACTTATTGTACCTGGTTGCTTTTGCGCATTTATTTCCATCACTGCAGTGTACTTAGTTTACCCAGCTTATAACAACCAAGCCAAAGAAGGGAAACTGTTAATCGCACTCTTTTCTCCTCTCATTGGAGTCGTTGTTAAAGTAATCTCACGAATTTGTGTTCAACGAATGCATAACCTCACCCATCCAGCATATTCGTATGTCTTGCTGGCACCGCTGTACTTTGGCTCAGCAGTTTCGTTTCGAGTTTTACAAGCAGATCTTGACCGTTTGCAATCGATTGCTATTCTCGGGATAATTCACGGCGCTGCAGAAGTTATAGAACGAAGCAGCATGGTTTTGATTGATCACATTTGTCACTCGCTATGGAAAAGACGATCAGCTCCTTGGGGAAGTTTTCGCACTCCTCGCCGTGAGAGACTAATGGCTGATATCACAATCATGAGCATGTGGTGTGAATCAACTGCTATAGTGGCTGTTAACGGCTTCTTATATTTGTATCAGTTTGTTTATCTACAAAACAAGTCCTTTTTTAATTTGCTGCAATCATTTGCTGTTTATACCTCCGTTCAGTTGGTCATTGAATGGTTTTTCACCAGCGTATCGCTAGCGATAGAGACTCGTTACCAGAATATTGCTGTAATGGCTGTCTGGCGAAGACGATGGAAGAGGCACATTTCCGTGGCGATAGTAAATGTGGTGCCAATGGCTATATGGACGAGTGTTAACTTGTTAGTTGTGGTACATGCGCGCTTTCATGAATCCTTGAACCGGTCTTGCAAAATGCCCTTTTTGTGAGAAAAGCCAGGTATAGCAGCCATGATACTAAGAAAAACTGAAGAAAGAACGTAAACCGTTTAGATTTCTTTATTTGTTTATCAATGTTCCATAAATCTTTGTTCTAGGATAGTCCCAAAACAGGAGCGAGACTCCAACAGTCGTTTCCTGGCTTACTACTTAGTTCTGTTCCCAAGTCTAAAAGAGTTCGGGCGTGGTGTCTTAATCCTAGTCTAAGGAAGTGTGTTATTATTATGGACTATACTATAGCTTTACCAAAACTTGTATTTAAATTTGTATTTAATTTTTCAATGAGAAGAGTTTAATAAAAATTTCAATATTGTTAACAAATTATTATGGAATGGAATAAATCCACTAAAGCAGACTGTTTATTTTAATGTCGAAATGTACACGACGCTGTGCAAATCAAATTCGATGAAACTTCTCGTAGTTAAAACACTTGTTAGCGCGTGTACCTTTTGAAATACCTTAACGTAACTTTCAAGATAATTTTATTACTTAATTAATTCTATAGCTTTGTTCATGATGTAATAATAGGTGGCTTATTTTTAAGGGGTCTGGTACTGTGTTTTAAGCCTACTTCAGATTGAACGGTTGATTTGATTTGATTGTAAATCGGAAACTTGATCAAATTTGATAAATAATTGACCCTTTCCGACTGATATTAAATCTAAGCAAAATACACTGAGTTTACACAATAGACAAGTCAAATTTACACCCCAAAATAGCTCTTAAAGCTTCTTGAAGGGACATCGACGGAATACTACACGAAATTATATTTTATCTTGCTTTATTTTGAAAGATACTCGAGCATTCTGAAAAATAACAATGATAATAAATGATCCAAAGTAAATGGACACTCCCCATGGTTTTTGGAGGTAATCAAATCCAACGACTCAATTCAACCGACCATTTAAACAATAAAGTGTTCTTGCCGAGAAACAATCGGCCGATAGGTTTCCCTCAGAAATGCTAGTTTTAAGAACATCAAATTTCCAAGGGGCTGATTATTAGACCGACAGTCCCGATACACAGGCATTCTATTGTTTTTATTGTTCACCATTAATTCTTCCCCGAACAAAAGTCAATGAGATTCACCAATTATTCAAATCACCTACAAAAGTCATTGCTTAAAGGGCTGTCACAAACACCCCAAAAAATGACCTTGAAATGGGCATGTGGAGTTCCAGAAAATATCTATACTCCCCCCACAGGTTTTTTGTTTTGTACCACCCTTCCCCCCCCCCCCACCATCCCCCCAGAAAATTCCAGTTTAACTTCATACCTTGCTTCTAAAATTATGACTTTTGAGACCCCCCTCCCGCTAGGAATTTCTGATGACCTTCCATGGGGTAGTTAAACTGTGTGGATTTTTTCTGGAACTGCACACATTATACTTCTGTTACCGATGCCCTGATTATAAGCCCCCAGTTTTATTTTTGATGTTTTGACCATTTACTGCTTTCTTCAACTGATGATGGCGTCAAATGGCTCTGATCCACTGTTTGCAGCAAACAAAAATTAACAACTTACAGTGATCCATGACCAGTTGATCAAACTCCCGCCCCTTCCCTCCCGCCCTGTTTGTTCATTTGGTTCTTCTTTCTTCTCTTTTTAAGCTCATTTCACAATCTGACAGAGAGTGAGAGAGGACAGTAGGAAACAAAACACATCAAAGTAAATGACTTAGAATTCATTATTAAACTGTCAAAGTATATAGCACCCTGCAATGCTAACTGTAGACACTAAATAAGGGAAAGTAATGTAAGTTACAAATGGAACATAAATACTCTAAAAATCACAGCTGGTGGAAGGCTGACCTGTCGGCTACTGACATGGTGTGGCCTGGGATTTGAACTCAGACTACCGTCAGCGAAACAATTCAAAGTGCTCAGAGAGGCCTGGAACCTGACTTGAACCTTGGGGACCTCTGGATTACAAGTCTAGGGCCCTAACCACTAGTCATGCCACCTAAACCTCCGTTCAGAAATTAAAGGGGAAGTGTCAAGGGGTTCTTAAGCTCTTTTGTTAAGAATGGCAAAATAAGACTTTCATTTACTGTAGCTACAAAATAATAATAATAATAATAAAATAATTCTAGAACAAGGAGAGGAAACAAATCAACTCAATTCTTGAAAGGAACAAATTGTGATCTGTTCTAGCGCATTTTGGAAACAAAAATGCGAGATCTTGAAAAATGTTAACCTAAAACATTATTCAAGTTTCAATCCATTCCAACCTGCTCTTGTCTCTGGCTGGAGGCACTAATCCCATTTTTGTGCACTGGGATGATAATTTACAACAAAACTAGACAATTATCTTTGTTTTTGTTTCTGTTGACAGACAAACATTTTGGGGTTTTGAAATGACATCAAATTCTAATGATACTTCCCTTTTAATACCACTGAATAACTAAATAATAATAATAATAATAATAATAATAATAATAATAATAATAATAATAATAATAATAATAATAATAATAATCATGGTTTATTAATAAATCTAATGGGGTCTTTAAGACGAATTACAACACATTTACAAGAAGTAAGAAATATTAACCAACTCACCTGAGTGCCAAGTCACCAACTGGCCACAAGTTCATAAGGTTAATCATTCTCTTGTGCATACCAGACTCAACCAGTACCTTTGGAGTTTGCACAATTTGCATGCACAGCAGAACAAAGTGTTTGCAGCAATCTGGGCAGAGCATTTATTGTATGTTGTGTGACTGTACTGTATGGTCCGTCTGTTTGGAACTGGTTGGCCACCATCAACATGAGTTTACCAACAGTCTCAGGACTCCTGGCAATAACTTCTTGACAATCAGGAACTCTACTCTGCATATCTGCAGGATAAAAAGCATCTCTCTAAGAGGGCTTGGGAAAGAATTTAATCCATGAAGTTCCTGATTAAGAGACTTATAATAATGTATAGATAATGAAAGGGATTAAATCCGGTGTGTCAACTGGGAAATAATTTTATAATTCAATGAAGGTACATGTATGCTCATTTTGCAATTGAATGCCCTTAAGTTCTGTAAATTGAGCCTAAAGGCTTGAACTCTTTAAGCCCCATGCCAATGGTGATCAGTGTCTAAGGGCTGGCGCGTTCTTTTGGGACTATTCCGGAATAGGAATACTCGGTTTGCTTGGAATAGGCAGAAAATGCGTTCTTTTAGGAAACTTTTGGCGGGAAATCCTATGTGGCCGCTCGCGACACAGAGATACTTAGTTCTCAGGTCACCTCTGCAATGGGTATTCCGTTCCAGATAATTTTAGGAGTGTTCTTTTCGAAATTGAAATTCAGTGTATTCTGTTATTCCTAAACCGGAATAGCCCAAAAAGAATGCACCCTAAGTTATCCTTGCTTATCACTATACTGTATTTTCTCAAACACACTGGTACAAGTTAGGGAATAAAATAGTCCATGAATGCAGTCACCTCTGATCGTTCTTGGCTGCTATGGGAATTTGTGAGGAGAGAGCATCTGTGATTTACCCGTGGAGTTTTCAATATAATTTACTGTTAAGAAACCACTCAAGTTACATTTTTATTAGTATTTCCTTTCACAATGACTGATTGAATAGGATAACAATTCTGGGGAACAGAACAAATACAAATATTCATGATCATATATTGACCATAATATCCACCTTGGAGGAGAGTAACTGGAAAGACAGGGAAGATTCCATATAAGAACCATTGTTTCGGTAAGGCTCGTTAGAGCTTCTCTAAAAAATACCGGCAGTCTCACAGATTTTTTCAGACTTGCAAGCTTGATATTTTCCTGTCAAATACTAAATTAATAGAAAGATTGCATATGTCCTTATAATAATAATTCACTGTTGTCTTGGATTCTGAGTCCTCTCTTTAACTCCATATTGATAATAATAATTAGCAATGCTGAACATTCAGTATTATTGTTGTGTAACAAAATTAATATTAGAACATACTTTTAGGGCAATTAATTATTACAAAGCTTCCCGCATTTACTGTTGTCCATAATGTAATGCCCATGCATAATTAATTTACCATCAAGTCTTTTTGTGTGCCCTTTTGGAACCGATTAGTTTTGTTTTCACAGATATAATTATGTTATTTGGTCAAATGAAAAAGCATCCATGTTATTTTTTTTTAATTTTTCATGACCAGGCATGAGAGAAAAAAATTCCTTTAAACTTCATGGGCGCTACCCAACGTCCATGCCAATAGCTTTGACAGATGCACATTTCTATGAAAAAATGTAAAATGAAAATAGTTTGGTTTTTAATGGAGAAATTTGGTTAAGCAAGACATTTAACATTACATTTGATCTTACTTAAACTCAGTTGTTTAAATTATGGTTAAAAGAGTATTGCATTGATTAATACCTGAATGTGGGTCTTTAAGTACAGTTTTTATTTGTATTGTTTTACACCTATTGTGGTCTTGTTTGGAGTTGTTTTGTTTTCTGTCTTGTTTCTTTTGTTTTATGTCATCTGTACTCCGGTACTCGCAGAGAAACCGCTTTTTTTTGGCATTGTACAATCCCAGATTGTCGAACACCGTACGTAAACACAAGACTTTACCTAGAATATCCTTTGGCAGCTTCACCTGGTTCCTAAGTCAGGAGATTCTCTTTCTCAATCCACACTAGCAACCGAAGTTATACGTCAAGCTGTCCTTTTGTTGAAACCATCAACTTTTCAGCGGCCCAAGCATGCACGAGCCAAATTTTTGCACATGGTGATTTATAACTGAAAACAAGAATAAAAATTACAATACCAGTGAATGAATTAAATATAAATAGTAAGTAGAGCATAATAAACACATTTTAGGAAGTGTTAGAAAGTAAACTGACCTTTTTTGGACTGTTTTTCGATGAAATCTTTCAAGTTTTCGCGCCGAAGGTGAAAAAAAGCGAACCGCCAGCATTCAATCCCATCGCGCTTTGCAAGAAGGGCGACGTGGGTAAACTAGATCCCAGTCTCCCTCCTTATTTTTCGTTGAAATGAAAGGAAAGTTTGTATGTTATTCTCCAGTTTTTTGGGCAATGATTGGACAACGATTGGGGTGTACTGTCGTACCGGGTCTCATGGTGGGATTGCAATCCAAAAAATCTCTGCTCATCCCGTGAATTACCCTGCAAGCAGAGGCCCTTCGTTATCTAGGAAGATCGAAGGGCCTCTGCTTGCAGGGTACCCGCGAATTTATGTTGTGGGGTGTTTTGTGAATTTTTGGGTGAATTTTGGGTATATTTGGGAGGAGATAGTTTTTCTAGAAGGATTGGTAAAATTAAGAGAAACAAGAAATATTGAAGATTAAGTGAAGTTTTAAATTAGAATTTGTAGTTAATAATCAATAGACGGATACCAAGTTAGTCAAGTAGAAACCTGTGGTGCTCTTGCGTGGGTATCAACTGTTTGTTGGTGTTTCAAAAATCATTTTCTTTTCTTTTATTCCTTCGTCAAACCTCTTAAAATTCCATTCAAATTTACGTTTGCCCCCACCTTAATTGGGATAAAAGTTCGTCTCTCCTAAAATGACTGCAGAGGAGACAAGAACATTCCCGCCGTCCCTCTGTGCGTTTTAATAGGAATAAAGCTTGAGACTCGAGAAGCTTGGAATCTCTTATTGAGAATCTTCCTCCCTTACGACCTTGACTTGTGTGACTTTACCGGTGGTCCCCTTATTCTTCATGAAATCCTCGCAGCACGGCGGAATTGAGATTGGGTAAGGCCGACTTATCTCTGCCCTACCCGCATTTTTCTTACACAACAACGGCTAACAAGAAACAAACCTTCACCAACAGAGTTGGCTGCCTCGAAAGGCCGAAAAAATTGGTTCAAAACAGGAGTTAGTGCCCTAGAATTTTAAAAGGTATTTCCTTAACAATTTCGTGCCAGTTTTCGTTTGCTTCCTTCTCTTTTCTTTTAACCTTGAAGCAAAACAATGACCATAGTGAAAGCGTCGAAACAAAAATATTCTGCCTGTGTCAAATTGATCATATCGGTTAAAATAGCCTTGGCCGCAAATGAAGCGAAGTTTGTTTTGATCTTGTCGTTGGAGTTGATAGCCTAAATTTATATTTGGACAAAACGTTGTAACAATCCAGCACTGTCTTTAAAAATGTCACAGTCTTAACATGCAGGGATTAAGGACGGTGCCTACTAATACCGAAGTATTTTTGTGCGGTTAATGACTATGCAGGAAAACCAGATCTTAGCAAGGCCTATCTGAATCCAAAAAGAAAATTGGGCGTAACCACGCATTTTTCAGAGATAATTAAGCAACAGTATCTCTAAAAAGCGCCAAAATATAAAGCAATGTATGGGATTTTTTCCCAAATTGAAGCTTAATTTTCTCTAATAAATGCATGGTTACCCCCAATTTTCTTTTGAGACACCAAAGGCATTTGGTAAGTTTTGCTTTCTCCGCATAGTTTTAAACCCCGCAAAAATATTCCTGTATTAGTAGGCGCCACCCAAAGGAAACCCGAGTATCTCGCGATGCACAGAACGTATGCGCATTAACAATAGTAAGCACCGTCCGTAAGGTCACGTAGATTTTTCCACCAATCAAATTTGGCGTGAAAAATCAAAACTTATTGCCACGTTAGCTTTCATCAGTCAAAAGGTCAGTTGAAGGAGAATTGATACTGTGAATTAAAATATAGCTGACGAGGCAAGGACTTAAGGACTTGCTTACAACAGTTCTTCTTTTCTGACACGAGGTTAGATCTTTGAAATCAAAACTCCTTGGAAATCAATGAAAAAATAAGCTTTGACCATAAGCTGGAGAGGTTGTGTAGTATGAAGGAAATCTTAGCTATTCAAGTTTTCAAAGACTCCCCCCCCCCCCCTACCATAGGTCAGACAAACTGCTGAGGGCCTTCTCAACAAGAAACCAATCTTTAAAAAAAAAAAAACGTATCAATTACTTTGGCATAGATGGATATCTCCACATCTTAAAAGGCTCACTGAAAATTTGGCCTATCTACGATATTGAGATAAGGATTTTCAAACGCTGGAACACACCAAACAAAATATCTCTTATCCGTAATCTGGAAAAGCTTTTGAATAGGTTGGTCTCTTCATTGTCATATTGTTTCGTTACGTACACCAGAATTTTTACTCCTCATTGTCTGTCTTCACCCAGGTTTATAAATGGGTACCGGCGACACACTGCTGAGAATAACCCTGCAATAGAATAGAATCTCATTCAATAGGGAGTCCCAGTTGCTTCATGCTACAGACACCGGGTTAAGCCCTGGCCGTGTGGCCGTTTGGGCCATTTTTACTTTGTCTTAGAGTACGAGTTTATTTTGCTTCACCTTTGGTGGAAAGCAGGCAACGCCACCCCAGGAAAAGAGGTTCCTCGGTCGCCCTATATGCACTTGGTTGTTATTCACCTACCGTCACATTGCGTGAGTTTTAAATACGAGAGCGCATCAGATCAGTTTAGAAGACAAATGGGGGCGAGAATTTCAATCATGATTTTTCAACTAGATTCAATTGAACTATGTGAGAGTCCATGAGTGGATAAGAGCATATTCAACTGGCGAGAGCACGAGTCCTCTGATCAAATCTGACTGCCTCACCGCGCGCGCAAGTTTTTCTAATTGACGTTAGCCTTGCGTCATAAGGGAAAAATTATTTCACAGAACCGGCATCACAGCAACGTTGATGCTGTTTAACGGTGCTCAAGTGTTTTGCAAGAAAAAGCCAGACGAAGTGGAACAAAATGGATAGAAGCTACACAGAAGGTTGGTTAGCACATTTTACTTAATGAATGATATTCGTAAACCCGCGAGATCTATATTTAAGGTTAAAATGTATACTGTCAAAATTTTGCAAACTCGAGGATTCGCGCTGAAAAAAAATTTAAACCACTGAAAAAGTTCCTCGGAGAAATTTAGAAAATTTTCTCATTACAACTATGCTTTAATCACAAAATTCGTAAACCAAGGCCAGTCGAGTGGGTGTTTTTCAAAATTGGTGAAAAGCAATCCAAGTAGAAGCGCGAAAAGAGCTTTTGAAAATGAGTTGCATTTGAAAATGTTTGTTTATTTCGCAGCACGAGCGCGGAACCTTGGCAACGGGAGATGTGACAGGTCACGGCGACAATCACGTCATCATTTTTCATTTGTTCTTTGTTTGTCCCTTTTTCCCTTAATTAATCCCATTTACAGTTAAATTTGGCAAAATTTAGAAGTTAGGTGGTCAGTCTCGACGTTCAAATTGTAGAGAGCGAAAGATATTACACACGAAGAAAAAAATCTTGCGCGCGTTGCTGCAGGAAAATTCGTTTGCTCGCGCGCGCCATCTTTCGCTTACCCCACACAGTCTAAACGTCTGCAGCAACTATCAGTTACGAGCGCGGAACGGAAGAGACGACAGCCAAACAATTCATAATATTCGTTTACTTGGAGGATGAGCTCGATATTGACACCAGAATATTCGATACCTTCAAGTTCTGATACCATACATACTCTTTCTGAAATGTGATAGCCTACTTGTGAATCTCTTAGCTAATGAACACTAGAGAAATACAGCTCGTGTCATTGGAATTCGTGAGCCCTATGCGTTTTTGCATGAAAGCCCCGGCATTCGGCGGTACGCCTACTCTGATGTTTGCGTAGTTAGGACACCATCTCTAGATAGGACGGTGCTGGCGGGTAGGTGAACGCGCGAAGTGGAGCAAAGCTTACGTTGAGAAGGAAAGAAAACGACTGCTGTACGCAGCTCAGCAGACGGCAGGGCTCCGGCCCTGCGGTAGATTCCTGCCATTGAACCTTTGCGCCCACCTCACAAATATCTGAATTTTTTAATTGCAGTCGCTTTCGCCAGATCTCTGTCGTAGATCTCAACGTATGAGCTTGCGCTCGTTGGGATCAATAAACTAAAGTTCGAAAAAAATACCATGGATTCACCTTGTTATCTTGAACTCACTGGTCGCGTTCCTCCACTTCGCTCTCTCGATCGAAGAACTGGCCGATGGCGCTCGCAGTCTATCGGCTCACCGTTGTTGCACACTCAAGACTAGGCCACCTAAAAAGCTAGCATAAAGGTGTTTTAAGAAATTGTAAGAAATTGTCTATTCTCCTATAGGAGATCCTTTATTGAAATAATTCCTTTAGAGAACCATTCCCCAATAAAGAACGGTTTTCCATCAATTAAAATTTCTTTGTTGTTAAACAAAATTGTCTCCTGTTCATCTTCTTGTTAAGCCGAGATTTAATTTGGACGAAGAAAGACAGTATATCTCTATAAAAATAAGTAATTTGGGGTCGAGATACCTTCGGTCGTAGTTGCATCTTAACAAAAAATTGAGGCCTCCAAGTTTCCGGAAAAATGGTCAGGTATTCCAGTTTTGCTTTACTGGATTAAGAAGTCTTGGCAGCCACGCCAGACGTAAGGCTTTTACACAAGGTCAAGGTTAGGCATTTCCTAACCACACTTCTTTTGTTTTGTTGACGTTGAGCTACAAGCCTGAAATGCCTCCAAAGTTATTTATGGTAACAAAGGCATTTTCTACAGAAGTTACATCAGCACAAAATAAGTTAGTATCATCCGCAAATTGGCTAATTTTAACTTCATTTCCAAGAAAAATTGATTCCTTTAAGAAGATTGTTTTGACGAATTTTAGCAGCTAGAATTTCGGCACCGAGAACAATGAGATATGGAGAGAGTGGACATCCCTGTCTGGTTACAAAGCCATTATTTAGAACTGCTGTTTCGCTGTTTACGTAAAAAACGCTAATCCACAATTCAACATATCTAGCACCCTATTTATATACGGTCATTCAAGGGTATCAAACGCCTCAGTTTTAAAGTCTAATGACAATAATATTCCTTGTAGGTTTTCAGATTTTGTATAGTCCATTACATCACTGATCAATCTTATGTTCTCGCCAATGTACTATGTAGCGGCCTTTGATAAATCCTGTTTGATCAGAGTTGATAATTCCTGTAATTACTTTTTCAATTCTCCTTGCCAAAGCTTTCGCTGCGATCTTGTAGTCGGTGTTGAGTAAAGTGATTGGCCTGCTTAGGAATAAGTGTAATTATCCCCCCTTTTTTGAGATATTGAAAGTTGTCTTTCATGAGCATATAGTTAAAGCTTTCTACCAAATCAAAGCCAACGAAGTTAAAAAAATAACACTTAAAAAATTCCACAGTAAAACCATCCTCAACGGGTGACTTGTTGTCATTGAGACATTCGAACGCCTCTTTACACTTCTCAAAAGGGACGAGACCCTCCAATATTCCCCGCTCGTCATCGATCCGATATTTTTGGAAGGTTTAGTTCGCTTGTAAATTGATGGAATTCAGCCTCAGCTAGAGGTCCTTTGGATTTATAGAGATTGCCATAGAAGTCTTCTATTGATTTTACAATTTCAGTTTCGTCGGATACAATTTTGTTGTCCTCTAATCGAAGTTCAGTAATAGTCTTTTTTATAATTTTGTTTTTCTAGGTTGAAAAAATATTTAGTCGGGCACTCTCCTTCCTCTATCCAACGACATTTAGAGCGGAACATTGCTGCCTTGCCTTTTTGTTCGTAGATTGTATTCACAATCAGCTTTAAGAGCATCATACTCTTTAAGAGTGTCTTCGACATTTTGCAGATCGTTGCTATTTCAAATTATTTGGTCCAACTCCTCCATTCTCTTTTGTAATTCGTCTTCGCGAAGGAACATTTCTCGCTTTTCTTTTAGCATAAGAGATTGTGTTCAGTAGCATTTGTGGTGTTTACCTGAGCTTCGGGTCGTTTTTAGGGGACTCGTAATACAAGGTAATACGTGTCCCCTAAAAACGACTGCGTGGGAGGCTATGCTTACGTGGGCTTTAGGTCACGTTTTTAGGGGACTCATACAACTTCCTCCCCAGAGGAAGTTGTATGAGTTCCACAAAAACGATCGGCGTGGGAGGTGTTTGATGGCAGCCAAAAATCTTTGGCTGAAAAGACTTCCTTCCGCACAGCTTCACGCTCTACAGTCACACTACAATATTCTCATAAATAAACAACAAGCAAGAATACATGTAGATTGTGAATTAGCTATTGGTTTCGGTCACATCCGAACTATTTAAAATTGGAAAAGAAAAAAGAATTGTAGATCCGGTTTACTTGAAATGGCGGTACCAAACAGCCGCTACGGTATGACAAGAAAAAATGCATTTCCAGCGTTTGTTTGTGCTTTGGGGAAACGATAAGCGCGGTAAATTTATATACCACGTTTTTTTTAAAGGTATTTACACGTCACAATCATGGGCCAATCTTGCTTTGCCTCTGGGATACTACTTGATGTTTACATTATTTTGCTCCGGTGATTCGGTTGATAGAACAGAATCACTCACCACACAGTGTAAAACTGCGCCGTCTCTGACGAGACTGAGGTTCAACTAAAATCAAAAATTCGACTCTCAGACGCAAGAAGAAACAGTAATGGCATCTGTGTATCAGGTATGTAATGTAGAAAAATACAGGAAGGAGTTTTGTATTCGTATCGTATTCAGTGACAGACACTCAGTCAAAACATTATCAGGAAGCACCTTCGTTTACCACACTCCTCACCTCACTGAATTAAAGAAATTTCTCCATCCAAACCTATTTTCCTACAGAACTATACCCAGAATCTAGCATCATCGAAATTTTGGCCAATTTCTAATGGAAATTAGACTGTAGAAGAAGGAGGTTATTTTTAATGTGTTCAAATGGTGCGACCTTTGTACTGAGAATCTGTTTTTTATATCCTACGACTTGTTACTGCACCGTAGAAGTTGCAAACTCGAAAGCGTCATCTATTTAATTAGCTACTTGCAATAAATGTAATTTACAGTAGGGAAGGGAAGCCTACTGTACCAAACAATACGTGTTACAATTGTTCACACTAAATCCGCAAGCTCCCAAACAAAGACATGAATATCGTTCTAAACACCGCGTTAAAACAATAGGCCTTATCACGGTTTTTGACTGGCGCCATTTTGACGAGTAGGCAAACACGTCTGAAATAATAGTGTTTGTATGGAAATCCGATGTCAAATCATTTTCATAAAACATCGCTTCTGAAAAATTCATGAATTGGAAACTTTTGGTACTAGGAAAAGGCGGATTTTAAGAAAAAAATTGGAGGGATGTAGCTGTGCCAGAAAGCGTCCAGTCGTGTTTGAAACTTTCCATACATTTCCCTGTATTTTTTCCCGCGAACTTTTTTTAGTAGCAGTTCACGGCTGGGTTGCTATACAGACAAATGTATGGAAAGTTCAAAACACGACTGGACGCTTTCTGTCACAGCTACATCCCTTCACTTTTGTTCTTAAAATCCTTTTCCTAGTGCCAAAAGTTTCCAATTCATGAATTTTTCAATAGGTCTTATCACGGTTTTCGACGCCATATTGACGAGTAGGCAAACAGGCTTGAAATAACAGTGTTTGTATGGAAATCCGATGTCAAATAATTCTCATAAAACGTCACTTCTGAAAAATTCATGAATTGGAAACTTTTGGCACTAGGAAAAGGAATTTAAGAAAAAAATTGGAGGGATGTAGCTGTGCCAGAAAGCGTCCAGTCGTGTTTTGAACTTTCCATACATTTCCTGTATTTTTTTCCCGCGAACTATTTTTAGTAGCGGTCACGGCTGTTTCGCTTTACAGAC
This sequence comes from Pavona decussata, assembly GCF_977016875.1. NCBI lineage: Eukaryota > Metazoa > Cnidaria > Anthozoa > Scleractinia > Agariciidae > Pavona > Pavona decussata. The sequence continues at coordinate 95,817 of NW_028145638.1, read as the reverse complement.
AAATGTATGGAAAGTTCAAAACACGACTGGACGCTTTCTGGCACAGCTACATCCCTCCAATTTTTTTCTTAAACTCCTTTTCCTAGTGCCAAAAGTTTCCAATTCATGAATTTTAATTCAGAAGTGATGTTTTATGAGAATTATTTGACATCGGATTTCCATACAAACACTGTTATTTCAAGCCTGTTTGCCTACTCGTCAAAATGGCGTCGAAAACCGTGATAAGGCCTATTGGAATTATAGCAGAAGCTAACGCGAACGCTGAAGATGCTGTTACGTATCGTTGTAACACCCAAGTTTTAAAACAATATTGTTTATTCGGAGCAGAAACCCAGTGGGTTTTTTTTGTCTAACGATTCACTCGCTTTGAAAAGATTAGGGTCTATCCGCACTAGCAGACAAATTCGGATTTGTCTTCGAACAATCTGAACAAAAAATTTTGTCGTAACAATTTTATGTCTGAACGTTTTTATCCGCACTGGTCTACAATCTGTCAGATATGTCAACAACTGTAAATAGCGGTGATGTATATTATATTTCGTTCTAATTTATTCTGTTCCGCGCCAAAACAATAATGGAACACGTTCAAATCCTGATCGTTATTGCTTGTATTTTGCTTTTAAATCAAGCTCAAATTGAGGCAGAAATACTGCTTATGTTGTGCTTAATATTGAGACGTCTAATTCTTCGCAATCAAGTGACCTTGCTTGCGAGTGAACACTGTAGACAACAGAGACGTCGAGGACTCGATCGATTTTGTCGTAGAAGACCGATTTTCTGATATGACCGCCACTTTGGTTTCGATTCCAGTGTTAAGCATCCTTGTTTTACGCTGACACTTGTCGACTGGTTTTTTCGCGGTGAGGGTAAAAGGAGGAATGAGTTTGCGGAATGGTATGTGGAATGGCGTGCGGAATGGTATAATTATGCGAAATACGATTTACGTGGGAAATAAATTAACTGAAGAGCGCGTCATGTTTTCGCGCCAATTTTATAAGAGCAGCAGCTTTTTTGATGCTGCGGACTCTTGCTAAATATTAACAACAATTCGAGGATTTGATCGTCTGATTGTTGATTTGGAAGAAGTGAGGGTAAAGAAAGCGATGAAAACTGTTTTTAGTTTTCGCATTCAAGGAACTATGACTAAGGCCATGTCCACACGTATCCGGAAATTTTTTTTTCCGCAAATATTTTTTTGCGGATGCGAAAATTTTCGCGTCCACACGCAGCGTATTCGAATCGTTTTTAGCCGTCCACACGTATCCGATTGTATCCGGAAATTTTCTGATTTGCTCTAGTTCGCAGCTCTAAAATTCTCTCTCCATTCTTCTTCGAGCGTTGTGCCACTGATAAAATTGCCCCACTATGCGCTTGTCCGTCTTGGTCGAATCCAGAATAACAATATCAAAACATCCTGTCGATCTCTAATGTATTGGTTGTGTAAATTTATCACAGCTGCATTTATCTGAACGCATGATATCAAACTAGAAATCAGAGCAACTAACAAAGAAGCTACAACCCGGCTTGCTGTACGCCATGTTTGTTTATAATGCTCGCCGTGAAGACTGGATCCAAGAGAATGACGAAAGCGTATTCAAAAATTTCCGGATACGACCGTCCACACGTATACGTATTCGTATCGGATAAAAAAATTTCCACTCTGGAGAGCGTTTTCAAAAATTTCCGGATACGGCCGGAAAATACGCTGGATACGTGTGGACGCAAGCCGTATTCGTAAAAAAAAATTTGCGTTTTCACAAATTTCCGGATACGTGTGGACGACGCCTAAATCCGTAGTAAATTAAATTTCATGTTCACTTTACTCCATGCGACTTCGGTTGACAAAAATAACGTGGCAGCGTGAAGTCTTCTCAGGACAAAGATTGATCCTTTACCGAGGGCAAATAATAAACATTTTTTTCTTTTTTTTTTTTAACCCTCGGTAAAAGATCAATTCTCATACCCTGTATGCTCGATGATTCATTTATCGTGAGCGGGAAAATGAACAACAATTTGACCAAAATGCATTTGTGATAAGAATAGTTTCACAACCTTTCACACAACCAGTGTCGATAATTAGACACCATACTTGTCATCTGCTTTTTTGCTCTAGGGCTTTTTCGCTTTTAAATCTCATTTTAGGTTGGGACGTCTGGCACTGAAAGACCTTAATTAAAGACGGATATGTTTAGTTCGATAACGCGTAACTGAATTATAGCTACCTGAATCGCCGTATTAAGAACGAATGTCTGTAAATATCAACCAGAGGTGTGCAATAGCGAAAAATTCAAAATTCTCAAAAAAATTCACAACATAGCCCACGGTAAACTATTGCAAGAAATACATGTTTTACTTCGATCCGATAATTATTTTTGATGTGAGGCTATGATCTTGAATTCACCGCTCCTGAACCGGGTTTTCGGTGTCTGACACCACATGTTGCGAAGACCTTGTTTTGAAAATCAAACCAGTTTTGTTCCAAACGAAAAACATCCAGTCTGATAAAGTACATAATTATGGACATCATGAATGGTATGTTACTCATCTGAAGTGAAAATTAAATATTTAGGAGATTTTTCATTATTTACAATTTTTTAAGCGATTTCTCGTGATGCCAAATTGACAAATTTGCGAGGCTAAAATCATCAACTGGTACATGGCATTGAGGATAAAGATTTACACCACGTGAAAGAGCATCATTTGTTCTTGTAAATTCCGCTTTCAAAACTATGGGCAACACAGAAGGAAATTTTTGAGGCCGCGAATTACAAGTAGTACTTTAGTGAAATTTGAGCTTTTCTGTCACGGCATTCCGTTGCTAAAACTCAGATAAACACAACATGAAAACGTTTCAAACAACAATGGTTTATTAATTCTTGCTACCGGGGCACTGCCTGTGCATGAATTATGCTTGTTAGACTATTTTCCTTGGTTTTCTATCTTTAAGGGGCAGTGTCAAAAGATTTTAGCGGAGTTCAAAAGCCGTACACGGGTTAGTTTACGTTGTCAACCGGTCGCAACACCGGGTAGTAAATATGGAATAAAATGAAACCAGGACTTCTTTCATTCAATCTTACTTTGAAAAACATGGAGCAAATATCTAAGAGTGCTATATAATTCATACCTTTGAGCGGCCACACTGGATGTTTAAGAAATATGGGACATCTATAGGAAACATCGTAACACTTTAGGCCGTTTTATACATTTGGTCACAAAGATTGTGTTACATACATTTCACCGGTAGACCGCTGACCTAGCACTTACGACGCCCTTGTCCACGGGATAAAAAGCGATTAGACCCCAAAGACAATTAATTATATAATCAGTTCAAACTGAGATTACGATTTTGGGTTATCACAATTTTATCTGGTTGCGTCTACACTCGCGCAGTTGTTTTGATTTTTGATAAAGTTTTTAAAATTTCAGTCTAACGTAGCCTGCGAATACAGCCGCCTCTCATCGCTCACGTCCCCGAGGGGCGTTTCGCGAGGCTACCATGAGTGCTACTCAAGGAGAGTTAAAAGCAATGTGACTGTCTAGTTCATCTGGGTAAGACCCAATTTTCAATTAATTGTTCACAAAAATTGTCTGTTGTATGATAGTTTTCATACGATAAAAGATAGTTCATCCATCAGTAATGGAATTTGAGCAGACAAAGTATGGTTTCTTTGGCCTTAATGGGTCAAAGTAAGAACACGATCCAACATGATCATGTTGCCTGAATATATGGTGCTATGCTCTGAATTTTTATAGTACTTGCGAAAGCCGACAGGCACTATTATCGAGGCCAGCTTGTGGATAAGTCTAGATTGCACAAATGTGATGCTCCGATCTCCCTTCGTTTGCTTGAAATGATTAGCTGCCCAACTTGGTGGGACCGGCGCAGAATCGGTTTTGGCAGCGCCGCCTGATGCCATAAGCATCTCGATGTCTTGAGCAAATAGACCTGATTAGATGGCTGTCATCGATTTCGAAGATATCAAGGGAAATTTTGCCCTGAAGTTTAGTCAGTTAGTTATCTCACTTTGTAGAACTGGCTTTACAGCCAAAGGAGCGTAGCTGTGTCGTCCAGGCTGTGAAACCCTGGCCCTCTTTCTGACAAAAATTGCTCCCCCTACGTCCCTCCCTTATTCCTGCTGACAATGTACTGTGGTCGACTGTAGCAGGTGTGAGTCGTACTGCAGGAATTGGGGAAAAAAGGGACGACAGTGGTGACGAAACCCCGTTTCCCTCCTCGCTCTTACCCTGCCGCCTCCCCATTCTTTACGTCCGAAAACTGTACGGTAACAGTGACAAAACACAGGGCCAAATAGCTTTCAAAAAATCACTAAAATAATAAATGCGTGTGGATGTAATAACCAGTAATTCAAAATCAAATTGCAAGCGTTATTAAAGGTAATTCTTATTTAAGGTCAGGGGTATTGCGTTACAGTAATTCGATACCTGCTCTGCCTACGGGAAGTTTCAGTGTTCAGTCAGCAAACCCCGTGGCCCTTAGATAGTTTCGAATGTCTGTGCCACAATCTCTGATTGGAATGCATTGGGTATTCGCTGGATTTCCAACACTTTGTCCACATTGTCCTCCAACAATCGAAGCATACTCACACGATACCATTTCAGGGGCGGATCCAGGGGAGGTGAAATGGGTGAATTTTCACCCCCTTTTTTTGAGCCCCCTTCCTTTTTTTTTTTCCTTATCCGTCAAATATTGAAATAATATTTGATTTCTCTAATTGAGGTGGAGAATGTGCATTAGCGATGACTGGTTCTACCAATCAATTTATTCATTTTGAGCCTGTTGAAATGGGGTTGACAGACCTACACGACTCCCGCTGTGTGCCCATTGTGTTGATAAAAGCCTTTATAATTTTGCTTTAATAAGCATGTCTTTAAGCGATTTCCCTTTTCTATAATAGATAAAGGGAGGTTCCTTGTATATCTCTCTTAGTAGCGGCTGGTTTTGTATTAAATGCCATTCAGTGTCCATTAGAATATTTTTCAAACATGGCAGTGATGGTTGAAATTGTGTCACGAAGGGTAGAATTTTCTTGTGCACTTTCTGTTTTTGTGTAAGAGCGTTCTTCCTTTCTGCGAAGTTAACTTCGGAGAGGATTTTGTCCACCAGGTTACTAGGATAAGCTCTCGATACCAGGCGTGTTTTAAAGTTTTTAATGTTTTCGTCAAACACTACTTTAGAAGCGTTTGTCCTCAGAAGTGCCTGCTGGGTGGCAGCTGTTGTAGTTTGTGTACTGAAATGTTTTAGTAGGTTTGTAATGTGTGCGCACGTCGAGAATCGATTCTTTCTCGAATCTCTGTCCCTTATAGACTGTTGTATCCAAGAATGTTGTTTCTTATTGTGAGACTTCAGCGGTAAACTTTATGGTAGGGTGGTACGAATTTGCTTGCTCAATGAATTTTCTATTTCTTCTTTGTTTGTATCCCACAAGTAAAATACATCGTCAATGAATCTTCTCCACATTAGTGGTTTGTGAACGCTCTGCCTTAAGATCTCCTTTTCTATAGATGCCATAAAGATGTTGGCAAAAGCTACTGCCATTTTAGTGCCCATGGCAGTTCCGTGTGTTTGGAAGGAGTTCTCCTTCAGTATAAGGCTGAGCATTTCTCTGAGGAAATTTGTAGCTATAGGAGGGTTATTGGCATGAAAGTTCTCGTATGCGTTGCATACTATAGTGATTCTTTCAGTCCTCCTGTGGGATATTCGTGTAAAGGCTAGTGACATCCATTGAGACTAGAAAAGCGTTTCTAGGCACCCTAGTGCTTTCAATAAACCTTATGAAATGTGTCGTATCTTTTAGAAACGAGTCCTGTATTTGTGCTATTGGCTGAAGTAGTTTGTCTACGAATGATGATAGGCGTTCTGTTGGGCCATTACATCCAGATATGATAGGTCTTGACTTCCGACTAATGTCGGTTTGTGAATTTTTGTGAGGGTATAAAACACTGGGCTTCGAGGCGGATTTGGTGTTAGGTTAAACCATTTAACCGTCATTTCGTCTATGCACCCTGCTTGTTGAAGGGCATTAATGAGGTGTTTAACTCTCTGGGATGTGTCTCTAACCATTGGTTCGTCTAGTGGCTGACAGTTATTTCTATCATCCAATTGTTTCTGTCCGTCATTGATTTTGTTTTCTCCGTTCATAACGACGGTTGTTCTGCCTTTATCTGCTTTTTTGAGAATAATTTCTTTGTTGTTAACGTTAATAAGCTCCTTGAGAGCTCTTCGCTGCACAGACTTCAAACACCTCAACCAGGCTTTGGCTCTATAAAAAATTACATTATTACAAAAATTCACCCCCCATTTCAAAATCCTGGATCCGCGCCTGCATTTCGGCTCAATTTGTTTGAACGCCGTGAAACCAGAAACTAGCATTTTAAAAGTTGGATTGCAGAGCAAAATAAACAAACTGAAGCGATCTGAATACCAACGTGGGCTGACTGCACGTTTAGAAAGTTCAGTGACAGGAAATACAGCTCACATTTAAATTGCAGTTACAGTTTGTATCGAAGGGGCAGTGAAAAATTACCCTTGGCATGCGCCCGGGGGGAACCATTCGAGCAGAAGCCCTTTGATTTTCCTAGATAAGTCGAAGGGCCTCTGCTCACAGGGCACCCGGGGGGTGAACCTTTATACAAAAATTGACGGGGGTGATCGTAGCTTTCGGGGGTTAAAATTCGTGGTTTGGTACCTGTGAAAGGTATGGCGGTATCTTTTAGCCAGTTTTAGGGTATTGAGCGAAAACATATAATAGAAAGTTATTATAAATATCAGTCAACTGTCACTTAGCGTATTCATTTTTAGAATTGGTACCACTAAGTGGGAAAATTATACAGACCACGGCTACAAAACAAATTCTGGTACCTTTTAGTGGTACTTTTCAAAATTTATGACGATCAACTCGTCAATTTGATATAGGAGGCCCCCTCCCCCTGGGGGCAAGTGGTCTGCGCAAACTGTAACGCAATCTCTGCCGTTAAACGTATTTTTAAATCGCGGCAAAATGCATATCTCGTTCCTGATTGATGTGATGATTTCTACAATGTACAGAGAGCTCGCTAAAAAGGTATGAATTACGTAGCACTTGTAGCTATTGTTTCATTTGTTCTAAAGTAAGATTCAATGCAAAACATTCTGGTCCGAATTCAAAACGTTGACTACGTAAACTGACCTTTGTGACCTTATACCGGGCGCTTATACGCTTTTGAACTCGGGGTCTAATTAAACTGCTACAATCTTTTGTGCCTGCCCGAAATGATTAAAAACCATGGAAAGTAATACTATGAACGTGGGCCAAAACCTCTAGCAAGTACCGACAAACAATTGTTCTTTGAAACGTTTTCATGTTACGTTGTGTCTATCTGAGTTTTAGCATCGGAATGCCGTGACAGAAAAGCTCAAATTTCATTAAAGTACTACTTGTTATTCACGGCATCAAAAATTTCCTTCTGTGTTGCCCATAGTTTTGAAAGCGGATTTTACAAGAACAAATGATGCTCTTTCACGTGGTGTAAATCTTTATCCTCAATGCCATGTACCAGTTGATGATTTTAGCCTCGCAAATTTGTCAATTTGGCATCACGAGAAATCGCTTAAAAAATTGTAAATAATGAAAAATCTCCTAAATATTTAATTTTCACTTCAGATGAGTAACATACCATTCATGATGTCCATAATTATGTACTTTATCAGACTGGATGTTTTTCGTTTGGAACAAAACTGGTTTGATTTTTAAAACAAGGTCTTCGCAACATGTGGTGTCAGACACCGAAAACCCGGTTCAGGAGCTGTGAATTCAAGATCATAGCCTTACATCAAAAATAATTATCAGATCGAAGTAAAACATGTATTTCTTGCAATATTTTACCGTGGGCTTTGAATTTTTCACTATTGCACACCTCTGGTTGATATTTACAGACATCCGCTCTTAAATAGCTAGGTAGCTAGCTCAGCAGCTCAACAGTGACTTGCGTATTCGTCGCTCGACGAAAATGTAAGGTGAGAAAAAGTAGAACATATTTTTCCCATGAGTTGTACAAATTATAATCGTCAAAGAGTCTGATAAAATGACCGAGTTTAAATTTAAAATTTCTCACATAATAGTTTTGGCCTTGGACTGATGTTTATATTTCTCCAGTCTGGTGTTGCTTTTTGTCTAGGCTTCTCGCTGCCACGTTCTTTTTGTCAACTAGAAATTTAATTTATTCTTAGTTCCTTGAATGCGAAACTTCATCGATTTCTTTACTCTCACTTCCTAACCAGCGATCAGACATGTTCTATCCTAGGCGTATATTTTCTAATCCTCGATCTGTTGTTTGGTTGTTTACCGGTCAACCCAGACAGTATTTCCAAGAGTGAAATGAACATTCGAATTTCTCTTCGTAATGTCCGATGTGTGAATGGAATGTTGGACATTTCTCTGGAAATCGTTCCGAAAAAGACGCATTAATTGAAAAAAAAGATTCAAAATTCTTGGGAAACAATTGTTATTCTTGAAATATTCAATTTTGCAATGTAAAGAAAAATTCATAGCTTTATACCGTCAATAAGCTAGGGAACTCTGAAATCTCGTTGGCGATTTTCAAAACTGACATGTAAATTTCAAAATTCCGTTCAAATTTCAAAAATATCGTTCACGCGTGACCTGGGTTGACTGTAATAGTCCGCAACATCGAAAAACTGCTGCTCTTACAAAATTGGCGCAAAAACAGGAAGCGCTCTTCAGTTAATTTATTCCCCGCATAAATCGTATTTTGCATAATTATGCCATTCCGCACGCCATTCCACATACCATTCCGCGAACTCTTTCCTCCTTTTACCCTCACCGGTTTTTTCGTACCAAAGTTCAGCTCCAACTCTTCAGCGTTCGCGTTGTCTTCTGCCATAATTCGAATTCGCAGTCCGGAAAAAAATAATTTAACCGTAAGGGCGATCGAGATTCTGATGCTCAGCACGACGGAGAGTCCGTGGGAATATAAACGTTTTTGACAAACAAAAATATGACCCAAATGCGACAGAAACAGGCACCAGAAAATCGAGTAAACCCGAGCCTGTGAACTTTTGAGTTGACGAAGTTCAGAAATAATTTGAAAATAATTTTGAATCATTTTTCGACCCTCTACCATTTACCCTCGATCCTCGACCATTTACCCTCGACCCTCGACTAGTTACCCTCGACCCTCGACCCTCGGGCCAAAATGGTGTTCAAATGCCCCACCTTATCGTCGGATTTGTCTGTCAATGCCCCTCCTAAAGAACAATCGTTGTCGGCTCCTGTCATGAGTTAGTACAGAAGCCACAACTTTAACATTGAAACTAATGATTGGAAATTGAATTTATTAAGTCGGACAACGTCAATCAGCAAGTGTAAGCTGTTCTAACTCCGAAACACGGCAAAGGTTGTTTAACGAGAAATACATAATAAGATATTTAAAATGAGTTAGCCGGCTACGTAGACTGTTCGAGTGGCAGGGTATTCTGCAGTTTAAGCCAAAGCGGCGGTTTTTCATTCGACAATGTTTTTTTTTCTTTAACTGTTCACTGCTGTTTTATGGCTATTCTAAAAACCTCTGCAGACCCAAATGCGGGAGAAAGACGCAGCTTGACTCATTGCATAAAAAACTTCATCGTTTAAAGAACTAGAAATACATATTTGATTGGTTAGCCGGCTACGAAGAATGTTGTTCGAGTCGCAGGATATTCTGCAATTTAAGCCAAAGTGGTTTTTCATTCGACAGTGTTTATTTCTTTCACTATTCACTGCGGGACAAAGCCGCAGCTTGACTCATTGTATAAAAAACCTACATCGTTTATATACAGTCTATAAAAATAATTAATATTTAAGCACTCTCACTTTTGAAGACCTTTTCTTGTAAGCTTTTTTTTGTAATGCTGTATCTCTTCCTTTAAACTCTTCCATCTCGTCCAAACACGTGTTTATAGCTGTTAGCGACTCCGGCGCCCGCCCCCCCCCCCCCCCCCCCCAAAAAAAAAGCGATTTGAAACCTGAAACTTCCGGTTCAATTTTCCCCACCCCACCCAGGCAAGGTCAAATTCCCCACCCCCGGGAAGGCCTTACCCGTCAAATTCCCCACTCCCGGGTACAGAAAATAGTCAAATTCCCGGGGTTTGCCCCGGGGGGGGGGGATGTTGAAGTTTCGATTTGATCGGCGCATTATGCATTCACAGTAGAGCACATTGCGGAAATGAACGACAAGCTTGAAACGTTTGGTGTAAATCTTCTGTAGCTGTAAAAGGGCTGTTGTCTAAGGTTGTGCTTCGGTTCGTGTCTGCGTGAAAAAAGACTATTACAGTTTATAAACTGGCTGGGATATCGTACTGAACACGTTCTTGTACATTTCACGGTACGCCTGGCACATAAGGTGGATCACAGGTCACCAAAGCGTATGTGACACAGGTCACCAGTCGAATTTGAATGAAATTTGGCCCGTCATTTGAGGAGAGAACTTCGAAAAGCCCGCTAAAATTTGCTTGAAACTTAAGCAATCGCTTACCTTCCTCACCGTATGCCGGGCAAGAAGGATGATGTACGGTCCTTCCTGGGCAGCTGATTTTCGGAGAAGTTCATTTATTGAGACACAGGCCTTCGTTGAAAACAAAGTTCATTTCAAATCGGGTGCCATTTTTGCCGCCGACCGAGCCGTGTCCCTGGAATGTTGTTACAAACTCACGGTCAAACCTAGGCACGAGTACTAAAATGTACCCAACAAACTCTTCTATGACGCTTGCATGGTTACCTTTGTCACATACGCTTTGGTGACCTGTGGATGGATAAACTAAAACGTCCAAGGCTCGATTCGTACGATATCTCTAGAGAAATAATGGACAAAGCTTTCTTTTGTATTCTTTCAATCTCGTTCGACAAATTTAGTGGCAAGGCATGACGGAAAACAGGCGCGCCATATTCGAGGACAGGCCTAATGGCTACACAATTGAAGTTCTTGATGCCCTCCGATAATACACCCTGATACACGAGCCCTAAAAAGTACAGTCGTTTGCTAACTTTCTTGATTGTTACGGTAATGTGTTCATTCCAACGCAAATTACTACAAAATTGTTGGCCCTAGGATTTTTGCGCTGTTTACGAATTAGAATTCAAGGGCCAAATCCTATGTCCCTCACACAAAGGACCGTAAGGCCTTGCATTTGCATTGCCTCTGGGTATTGTTTTGATTGCTTATTGTCTTGATAATCTTACACTATTCTGCTGCGGCGAGACGATTCACCAGCTAGAATCAGTGACCTCACATTGTAAAACCACGGTTTCTCTCGAGACTGAAGTTGAACCTGAAACTCAAACATCCAACTCTCGGGTGCAAGAAGAAACAATAATGGCATCCCTGTGTCAGGTACGAGTACTGTAGAAAAATACGGGAAAGTGGTAGTTACCGCATTTATTCGATTCACCGCCTACGCTCGAATAAGCGCCCGCTCTGAAATCCCAGTAATAAGCACCCCTCCCAACAAGAATCATTTCTGTATTAGCCCAGCGTGAAGCGGTGAGAGGAGCGTCGCAGTTGTATTCCAAAATTTGTTTGAACTTTTATCTATTTAGGGCTTGTTCATGTTAGCTTTTGCATTTTGTTTTGTCTCTCTGAGGCGAAATAAACTTAAAAACAAAATATTAACGGCAGACTGATCCCAACGGCGGAGGTGACGAGCTTGATAGAACAAACAACAAAAGCTAGAATAACTGAAATATATTTGTTTTTTATCATGCCTTGTTTTGTTATTCTCTAAAAATGTTCTCGCTTGCTGGAAATGTTGGAAAAATAATAAGTGCCCACCTAGAATAAGCACCCACCCTCACTGGCCCGAAATTAAATAAGCGCCCTGGGGCCGGTTTCTCGAAAGACTCGGTAACTTATCAGGCCCGTTAAGTGTCTTTGGCGATAAATGTTTCTCAACCGAAGTAAATATTTGTTAGCTTTGAATACTAAATTTTAAAATCTTATAATTCTATGAAAACATTGGCCTTCAACCATGTCTGTAATCACTTTCTAATCAGCGAAAAAACGTTTAAAAATACGTTTAAAAATATACGGGGACTTTCGAGAAACGGGCCCCAGGGCGGTTAATCGAACGAATACTTTGCATAAACAAATTAATAAAATTTGGGCTCAGTGAATTGAACAGACAATGCGCTATGAAAATGCATTCCTAGTCCATTGTAATTTAAAAGCGCAAAGGTGTTATATGGAATGGTCGTTTTGGTTTCACCGTTGTAATTATTCTATGTACAATGCCAGTATGCCATAGTCAAACGGTTATTTGCAGCACTGAGGCCAAATTTAAAGTAATCCAAAAAGCACACCGTGTTTTTGGATCTAGTGACTGAATTTTGTCGACGAACCGTGCTAAGGATACAAAATGATTTTAGAACAAAAGGTCGGGTTATTACTTGGGCTTCCCACAGGGAGACCAAGTTGAAAATTGCCCTTCGTTTTTTTTTTTTCTTTTTTCCACATTCAGTCACAAATCGCCGTCTGGGCCTTAAAACGCATGCGCAGGTAATCTTGTCGCTGCATGGGTTTCCAAGGGTCGGACATTTATTTAGTCGCCGATTTTCGCGTTCTTCGAAGGAAAACACAACTTTTCGAAGTGGTACATCGAAAGAAGAACTAATAAGGAATACTCAACAGTTTCTATAGCGGCAATCCGAGAAATAACGGCGAAGAAACTGTGCTTCGAGTACAAATTGTTGTTTTATCCAGGCGACGAGTTAGCGGAGCGCGGACATCTCAAATTCTTATTGAGGCCACGGACTTTCTACGAGATTTTTGAGTACTTCTGGGAATTCAACGAAAAATTACAGGTTTGATCGTGAATTTGTACTGAAATACTATTCTAATTGACCGATTCTTTATATTCTGAACAGTTTTTGCGAAAATTTGAAAAACGTGCCACGCACGGGTTGATAAATAGACTGGTAGTTCTTCAAATCGCTTTCGCGTCTCTCGTTTGGCATTTAGAATTATACGCGTTTCTTTCTTAGGCGTAAACAAAGACTTTTCTGAATAAATTTTTCCTTTAGGAAAGCATTCTGTCTGTTTTTCTTTCTAGTTTAATTGCCAAAACGTGACAACTGCGTAATCTTGCGTAAACAAACACATGCACTCGAGACGGATCAAATTTTGCCTATGTGACGCGGGACAAATTTCATCGATTAATGGGTTAAAGATACTGACAAAGAGAAATTCCCACGAAACACCAATTTCAATCAGAATTCCCTTTTTTCAAAAAACAAAAACTCTTGCGAGGGGCGGGGGGGGGGGGGGGGGATGAAGCCAACACAAGATATCCCTGCCCGCTTTGCTAAATCCTGTTGGCCAGATAGATGCAAATTTAGACCAGGAATATACATTGCTTACAATATACTTACCATGCTGTATGCATAGTATACGTACTATGCTGTAAGACAATCGACAAATGACAACTGAGATTTTATCACGTCAACTTTCTGGCGTTTACAGCTGGATATGCCAGGAAAGAAGCCCAAGTTCACGCACATATGCGTCTTGTTTCATTTACATTTGTCTGCGCACTTTGCAGAACAACAAAATAATTATCATAATGAAAAGCACGCAAAGAAGTGGTATTGTCTACTAGGGGCCAGCCGAAAATCTTTGACTAAAGGCTGGTTTCCATATGATCGCAGATCGCAGATCGCAATAAGGTCTGCGACCGTCTGCGATCATATGGAAACCAGCCTTTAGATAGAACATGGTTCTATCTTCTGCGATCGTCTGCGATCGCGATCGCAGGATCGCAGAAGTAGTTTCCATATGATCGCAGACGATCGCAGACCTTATTGCGATCTGCGATCTGCGATCCGCGATCATATGGAAACCAGCCTTAAAGCATTCTTTTCACGTGCTGTGTCAAGAGAAAATCAGTTTATGAACGCGGATATTTAAATAGGCTAGAGCTGAAAATTAACATACTAATCCATGGTTAAACAAATACTTTAGCGCGAATTGAATCACTTTGAATCAGTTTGCACGTTCAGTTCTGGTTTTCTATTAGTATGTTAATTTTCAGTTCTAGCCTATTTAAATATCCGCGTTCATATACTGATTTTCTCTTGATAATGGAGTCAAGATGACTCCGAAACGTCGCGCTCTAAATCTCTCTGTAATTTGCATGTCTGCTGCAGCAAATCCCTTTTGATGAAAAGATTAATTCAATTCAATTCAATTCAATTTTATTCACACTTATTAGAACGAAATACAATATATTTTACAGTGAGAAAAAAAAATTTAAACATGCAGAGTTATTTATTGAATGATTTACCTTCTACGGAAGAAGTGCGTAGTGGCCAAAAGGAGAAAGGCTTTCGTGTTGGCCACTACCTCTGTGCAGTTACAAATAAAATGGGGGGAAGTAGAATTTATAATACTGGTTGAAAAGCTCTGCCAGTTAAATTAGGCTTGGGAGAGGAAAATACAACAGTAAGGAAAAAAGTGTTAATAGCAAATATACAAGTTAACGAAGGTATTTATTTAGAGTAAGCAAAGCAGATTGTACAATTGTAAACTGGCAAAGTCCGAAGTTAATGTACTGCATGAAAATGATGAAACTGCACGCATCTATTAAGCTAAACAAGGAAGAAAAACGCGTATAACTGTGTAATTGAAATTAAATTTAGTAGCCTTACAATAGTGTAGGCTTGGGAATTACTGTGCTCGTGATTGTAGGGAAAATACTTGTTGCGCAAATAGAACCTAGTAAATCAGTACAATTGTAATGTAAGGTCAGATCGAGTAAGAGCGAATTGTGAACGGAACTGTGAATCGCGAATAGAAAATAGATTGGGTCGGACTGATTGTCAGATTGTTGGAATGTTAAAATAAATCTTCAGAAAAGGAAAGATGCAGTCCTTTTCAGTTTGTGAATAGGCAAGTGCGGAGTCCGTGAAAGATTCCGCGACATTTACAAACTATACTGAGTGTCATAGTTGTCGCACATTTTTCTATATATGCCTTTTACCTCCACTCCCCCCCCCCCCCACCACCAGGTTGGTACTTAGGTTTTGCTCATTATACTGGCATTTTTCGAACATTTTAGCGAAGCTAAAGCATGAAGTATCATTCCAGCATTTTAGTGGCGTTCATTAAAATATATTTTTTGTAGAGAAAACAAAATCATCGATAAGGATATTTTGAATTCTAATAGTCTAGTAGAGAATGAGGAGGAATGGCACTTGGTTTGATTATCTAGAGTCAAAGGTGGCCAAGTTTGGATGATTTTATGCTTTAATTAATGTTTACTAGGAAATGAATTGAAGTCTTCATCGGTTATTAAAGTGCTCAATAGACGAACTAGAGCTATAAGTAAATAGATTTGCGGAGTTGGACTATTTCATTTAATTGCTACTCGGGGTTTCATGCTTCTTGCCAAGCAATCATCAGTCAAATGGCAAAAATAACTAGTTCGATCAAATATAGAAAATACAGAACAATACATTCTTCGCGGGGAGAGCCTGTATGTTATTGTACAATGTGCTAATAAATGGTGATTTTCCGCAGAAATTTTCATAAAATATCAATTTTAATAACTCGAAAAATTTAGATCTACATAACGTGAAAATTCCCATCCTCGGGGACCCAGGGGCGGTTAGTCGGGTGGAAGGGATTTTCATGGGCGAAAGTTTACTATAAGAACGGGAGAGCCCCTGGGCAATTATTCTTACCGAACCAGTTCCAGAAGCATTTGAATTCCCCGCTCTTGATTGGCCAGAAAATAATGACCAGGGAATTGCAGGGAATTCAAATGCTTCTTGAACTGGTTCGGTAAGAGTAATTTCCCAGGGGCTCTCCCATTCTTACAGTAAACTTTCGCCCACGAGAATCCCTTCCTGGAAAATTCCCAAAAGTGTCGTTCAGAGTGAGTCACGTGGTCATTTACTTTTGTCTCCCCAGGCCTCCTATCGGTCGTGCTTGGAGCTTGTTGTCAAAGTCCTTCGTGGGCGAAATATCACTTTGGGTTATTATTCTGACATGGGTAAGTATAATGTTAACAATCACTCTCGCAAAGATTTTCTGACTGTTCGAAGTTCCAAAGCTAGATTTTTTTCAATACCGCGGTTATCGACGAAATGTTAATTAAACATTTTCAACGCCTGAAAATTTCATGTAGTGATTAAACGTAAAACAGGAAAATACGAAAACGTCACTTGATACAGCAAATCGGCCTATCTGGTATATTTTTTTTAAAGGATGTTTCAAGAAGAGATATAAAATTACAAGGAGTTTATGAGGAGTTTACTGATCCATACAGACTCAGTTTACTGTATAATCAATTCTCAGCATGATTCACTATCCGTAACTGTCAAAGTGACAGTTGTTGGTGACTGCGTGATTTGACTAACGACCAAATTACCAGTTGAACAACTGAAAGACTCTGTGGCTGCGACCCTGTATTCCGCACTGTCTGACTGAGCTGTTGGATGCTTGTCTAACAGCCATCCAAGTACTTTAAGACTGATTTGTCCGGCTGTCTGACTGACTGAGTAATTGGCTCCTCTCATAGACAGGTTCGCCGACCGTCTGACCTAAAGTTCTCTCAAACTAATTGGGGAGTACACTCATATACGATTAGGAGACTTACTGACGGACCGACCGACCACATGACTAACTAAATGACTGACTTTCTGGATGGCTGGTTATTGGGAAGCTGGCTGCCAACCTGCCTGACTGGCTGGCTAACTAACTACCAGAGTTCCTTACTGGTTGTCTGGTTGTTGGGTTGGTTGCCTGACTAATTCCGTCGTAACTGAATGGCTGACGATTCATGGTTGATTTTTAATGATTTTGTCTTTAAGTCGACACACCGGATCCTTATGTCAAGTTGTACATCAAGACAGCACCAAATGGGAAAAAAAAGACGAAAGTGAAAAATAACACTGCTAACCCGACTTGGGATGAGGAATTCAAGTTTTATCTTGACCCTAGTCTCAAGAATAGTTTGGGTGAGTTTACATTCAACAGTATTATTCAGCAAGATCTTTGTTAACGTTTTTCCTAATGATTCTGGCCTTGAAATAATACAACCCACAACAGGTTTGAATTTTTGTTGGAACAACCAAGACCAAGAGATACATGCTCCTTAACTTATTCAATCCATAGTCGTCGTCAGCATCATCATCATCATCATCATCATCATCATCATCATCATCATCATCATCATCATCATCATCATCGTCGTCACCATCATCATCATCATCATCATCATCATCATCATCATCATCATCATCAATCCTCAGACTTCTAACAGAGCGAAGGGTAGCGACGGTTCTGAGTTTGTTTACTGTAGCCCCGGTAATTCGTGCTTTCTTTAGTTTCTCGCTGATCGATACAAGCCACGTTATCCCTGGATCGCCCGCTCTTTGTTTTCGCCGTAGATTCAAGTGCCTTTTCCTGAGGGTATGCCTTTTAAATCGTTTCTTTTTTTCTATCTGGACAGTTGCACGTTCAGATTGGTCCTGATTACTTGCAGTCTCTGATCATATCGGTAGAATGTTAAGCCAAGTAAACATCTTTTGACGGAGGTTTGGGGTCTTTAAGATGCTGCAATGCCCACTCATCAGGGTTCATCAGACTTAAAGATGTTCAGCGTTTTTCCAATGAAATTTTAAACTGGTTCATTAAGAGGACAAAAGGCATCCCCCTGGCCTCACCAATTCACCCTTGATAATGGTAATGGTAATACATTTATTTACCGCATTTTCTATTCATATATATATTCAAATGCGGTTTACATCAGCATATGTCCATTAGCGACCTCATCCTACCCACCCAACCCATGAAATCATGAAACAGCACAAAGACCAGACCAGCACACCGGGAACTCCATGCCCTACTCTTTGCGATTAGTGTCTGGGTTCTTTAACGTCCCACAGGGTTATGAACATTGAAGTGTTGTGAGACGGGGCCTACGGTTTATCTTCCTTATCCGAGAAGACTAGAAAGTCTAACCATTTTCAGATGTCATTACAAAGGCAGCACTTTCTCCTCAGTTATTTAAAGACCCTGAGTGTTGGTCCGGCCGGGGTTTGAACCCACGACCTCCCGCACGTGTGTAATCGTTAAACTTCGAAAATAAACTGCGACATTTGCAAAGCTCTGTTTTAAAAAAAATCCATGAAAAATATCTGGAGTTGAAGACGCCACCTAGATCTTGTATTTGTTCTTATCTTCTTTGATTTTCTTCTTCTTCTTCTTCTCAGTAATTACACTGATGGAGTCAGACGTACTAAGCGATGATCTAGTGGATACCCAGACATTTGACCTGAGTCAATTAGAGCTCGACAAAGTTTATCAGAAAACTTTCAAATTCCATCAGGTACTTTTTATAGATTAATATAGTGACATAATAGCCAGTCAGGTTTGGTGACGCCGGCGCAGCAAATGAAAGTTCGAGTAGAATTGACAATTATGCTCAGTATCTACCACTATTAAACGATGCAAAGGTGTAGCTGTATTTGTACATACCAAACCAGTGGACAGCGAGCCCCAATTAATCATTGTCTTTCTGGTGAGCTGGTGACTGAAAAACTTGCGCGTAAAATCGAGGACATTAGTACATTCCGAACCAGTGAGTAGCGCTTTTCACGTGCTCTGATTGGCTACTACAACTCAAGATAGTATTCACTATTCACCTCTCGTATTGTCCATCAGTTTCTAATAAGTAAAGTGATTAATTTGGGCTGGTATATACTAAAACAACAACTCACGTCGGTGACGGTAAATAGAGGTAGGTATATGCCCGGCCGTGAAATATCCACCACTATCCACCTCCACTTCGGTGCGGGGAATAACTATAAATATAACTATTATTTGTTCAGAGATTGAGTAGCCATTAAAAGCGCACGAAAACCACAATCCACTGGTTTGGTATCGATACCAACCGATATCTACCCTCTCAATTGGGAAATACAGGAAAATACAGGCTCACTACTTAACACATCTTAATCAGACCATAGTCGAAATAAAAAAGCCATAGGTTATTAAACTAAATTTTACTTCTGAACCCACGTTTAATGAGTGTAGAAAGAGGCAATGCGCCGTTTTAGACCATACAAATTTGCCAGAACCTTTAAAATGGTGGATGCAGCACATGTAGGGTTGAAAAACAGACGGTACGTAAAGGGGAAATATCACGCGAATTCCATGTCATCTCAAAAACCAAAAATGTTTGCTCGTCAATAAAAACCAAAAAATCTAATTGTCTAGTCTTACCATAAATTATCACTCCAGTGCAATAAAACTGTCGATTAGTGCCTCTGGAAGAGACAGAGTTGGTCGGAATGGATTGAAACGTCAAGTCAAGTTCTCGCATTTTTGTTTCCAAAAGGCGCTAGAATAGATCACGAGTTGTTCCTTTATCATGTTTATAGAATGGAGTTGATTTCTTTCCTCGCGTTGTTCTGGAATTATTTTGAGCTAAGTAAAGGTTTTACTTCACCATCTTTAACAAAAGTCGTCAAAAACCCCATGACACTTTCCCTTTAAAAATCAGTGTCAGGAAAGTCATCATGTCGTCCCTTCCACGGTCGACATGATGATGAAATTATGAAAGCTGATCGGTTCACTAAACTTCTTAATTTGATCCCTTTCAGACTTCAGAGGTTGATGTAGAGATGAAAGTTGAAACTTGGTGAGGTTTGATAGCTTCGATTCGTAATCAGTGTCATGTTGACTATAAAATTAAACTTAAGCTACAGAAGCCAGGGGCCTCAAATAGGAAAAGGGAAGGACAAAGGATTCAGTTTTTTAATCGCAAGTTATGAAAGTCTGAGAGTCAAGGAGCTTAGAAGGAAAGTGGTTTATCAACCGAGTTGCTAACTGAATGTAAATTGGTCACCGCAAAGAGGTTCGAGTGCTGACGTTTAGAGCGTTAGCCCTTCGTCAGAGCGAATCTCTTTACGGTGGCCAATTTACCTTCAGTTATCAACCCTGTTGATAAACCAAACACTCCTTTCTACTCCCCACCCACGTAGTACCGCAGTACTTTAGAAACTAACCCCCTTATGCATTATTTCAGTGTTATTGGTTTCCTCTCTGAAGTTCCCAGTTAAATTCTTTAAATGTTCGTGACTAAACTTGCATAAAAACTCTTGACAGCTCTACGTCCTCTGACATGCGGTACAGCCTTGAACTTTGTGATGAGGAAGTTGAATTCATTCAGAAGAGGAAACCTCTTGTTTTTAAAGCTATGAAGGGGCTTCTTGGCAAGGAAGGACCAAAAACGCTGGATGAGGTACAGGATAAAACAACTAGTGAAAATTTAGGGAAGTAAGGAAGATGTGTGCACGGTTATATGAATCAAAATTATTCTCAAAATATTGATCCCAAGCAAGCTAGAGATCTAAATTCCTTATAAACAAACAACGCTTTCTTGTACGAGTGGAAAATGTTTGCTGCGAGTTAAGCAACAAAGGGATTTGAATCGCTCGCTATTATCCGTCAGCATTCTCACCTATGATCATTTTCATATATTACCTTTTCTTGGAATGTTTCGTCAACAACAAACAACTATGAAGAGAGGTTTTGAGACGATTTTTTCAAACATGACCAGGAAATTTCCTGAAATTTCGGAATATCGTCGAAACGGCAGTCTTTCTAGATTTTTCGCGCTGCAGTGAAGCAGCTATCTCAGCTATCTCTGATCAACTTCAATTTGGAGACATTTAATTTTGATGGAAGCTTGGACGTCCGAAAAGTTTGGAAGGTGTGACTGAAGGACTTTCTTGTCAATTTTCTAGGTGCCTACTATCGCGGTGTTAGGATCTGGTGGTGGATTTCGGGCCATGGTGTCCCTTAGTGGAGTGTTCTGCGCCCTTAAAGAAATAGGCCTGTTGAATTGTGCAATGTTCACTGCAGGGCTATCTGGTTCAGCGTGGTAAGTGAAAATCTCGTCCCTGTAGAGGCGTTTGATTCTTTAAGCCTGCCTGGTCAGGGAGTTTTCCTATGTCTCTATGTCTCTCGACTGCAACGAGCCAAAAAAGGGACAACGTCGTGCTACTATTTCTTAGCCTTTTTATTGTGATCAGGAACGTCCTTAGAAAAACTAATTTGATGTAATGTTTAAAAAACGAGCAGGAGTGTTTTATCGGGTTTAAAACCGAGAGGCGCAGCCGAGTGGTTGTAGACCCGATACAACACGTGCTTCGAGTTTTTTGAACGGCTTCAAAAACATTCCTGGAAAAGCGTGTGTCAATAGTGTTAATAACAAGTATGCTTTTGTGAACGTTGTAAATTAGCATACGAGAAAAACACCGCATACTAATGAGGAGTGTTTTATCAGCTGATAAAACACCGCATACTAATAAGGAGGAGGTTTATCGATATAAAGTCACTGCACGTAATGTATAAACGTTTACCAAAATGGCTCCCATTTTAATATTCTTTTGTTTGCATTCAAATTAGCCCTTCTTGCCTCGTTCAAGGTAAAATATTCTTTTGAATTTTTGAACTTACGAACGAGGTGAGCAGGGCTAATTTGAATACGAACAGAAGGATATTAAAATGGTAGCCATTTTGGAATAAAGTGTATTTTCGACTATTCGATAGGTCAATGGGCTTATCAATTGTTCATGAGTTTTTGAAGAACTACATAGCCCAGTCCACAAACAAAACAAAAGTCTGTAGGGCTACATTAAAATAATAATAATAATAATAATAATAATAATAATAATAATAATAATAATAATAATCATAATAATAATAATAATAATAATAAAAAAAGAATGACCAGGCGTTAGTGACAATTACTTCCACAAAATCGAGAAATGAGGCCAGTTTAATAAAACTTTGTCACTTGTAGTCTGCAAACTGGGCCCCGCTTTGCCTTGCGCATTCAAAAAGAACTGAATAAAAGGTTCTAATCAAATTAAATAGCCATCGTGTAGGACTTTTAACATTGTTTATTAAGGATGCGTTCGATTGATCCTATTCCGGAATAGGAATACCTACAATGATTACTAGAAATCCCTCGTGCGAGGTTTTTGGAGTTACCGGCAGTACAAAATCGCTCTTAAATTATCATGTATCAGCGAACGTTTGCAGAAATGTCTTCCCAAATTTACTTAAAAAGAGAAATGTAACAGCTAGTCCACTTATTCTTATTCCGGAATACGGTCAATCGAACGCAACCTAAATTAGTTTTCTGCATGACCGTGTAATACCGAGGGCCCAGCCCAGGCTGTAACTCATGACCAATCCCTTTTTGTTTAGGTATCTTTCCACGCTATACTCTCATCCCAAGTGGCCAGGAGCTCATCCTAGTGAGATCAGGGACGAGTTGGCAAAAAACGTGAAAGAGAACTTCATGTGGATGATGCTAACACCTTCCTGGATGTACAGACGGATAAACATGATCTTGAATAAGAAGTCACGTGGTCAACCAGTCAGTTTTACTGATTTCTTTGGTTACCTGGTTTCTGACACCATTTTAAAAGACGTGAGTAAAACACTGTGGTGTGCAAAAAGTTTTATTATTATTATTATTATTATTATTATTATTATTATTATTATTATTATTATTATTGAGCTACAACTTAACTTCTCAAACTCATTAATAATTCAAAAGCCAAAGACAAAGGAAAACATGCACCGTGACATGTTTGGATATCTGATGAAAAACTCTTCGTTTTTGCATCCTTAATGTCCTCTTCAAAATCAGTTTGTTTTAGAAGTTATATCAAATACTCGTCACAGTGTTTCATCACAATATCAAATACCTCGAAGTTCGTAAAAATACTCCGCTACGCGTCGTATTATCAACTCTCTTCTCGGTGTTTGATATGTGATGAAACACTGTGTCTCGTGTTTGATATATTACTTACAACACTTTTTACAACAAGTTTACATTACCACTACAACTACAACTAATACTACGTCTCCAGTGCATATTTTTCTATATGTGCAAAATGTTAACGATGCTAAAATAATCCCGGAATAACTTGACGTCTTTGTCACCGCGATTAATCAGCGTCTGCGATGAACTTTATCATTTTTCAATTTGTTTTGCAAACGCCCTCAGCCTAGTCCCTACGCGTTCAACTCCGGCTCGTTAGGGCATGGATTCTATCTTCGCGTAGTGACGTTACCGAATAAGGAGACCGTGCTCCAGGTTTTCTCGCAGACAACGAAGCAAGAGAGAAAGCTGTTTACTACACTGCAACACTCTGTGGCTGGTTTTCAAAACCTCTGCAAATTTCCCAACCAATAGAAGTAAAAAAAAACCTTTGGGGATTTCCCGCCGCGTTTCTCCGTGCTGTTGGCGCTGGTTACATTTATTGGATAGAAGAAAGATCCTCGCAGTTAGAACGCAACTTAAGCAGTTGCGAAAAGGAAGCCTGAAAAAAAATTCAGGCTTGAACGGGATTCAAACCCATAACCTCTGCGATGCCGGTTCAGTGCTCTACCAACTGAGCTATCAAGCCAACTGGGAGCTGGTCATATTGTGAGTTCGCAATATACCCGTGAACGATGGATAAATAAATGTAAATATATGAAACATATATTTTGTACTTCGGATGAAAGATCAAATAGAAGAAAGATCCTCGCAGTTACTACGCAACTTAAGCAGTTGCGAAAAGAAGGCCTGAAAAAAAATTCAGGCTTGAACGGGATTTGAACCCATGACCTGTGCGATGCTCAGTGCTCTACCAACTGAGCTATCAAGCCAACTGGGAGCTGGTCGTATTGTGAGTTTGAAACATACCCGTAATCCGCAGTTCAAAATATATGTTTCATATATTAACATTCATTTATTCATCCTTCTCGGGTATATTTTAATAACTTCTCCACAGTACTTCTATAAGGAAAGTATGTTGACAAGATAGGAGAATTTGTTCTTTGATTTTAGGGGTTAAAGGGTAAACAGCTATTTGTTTCATGCGAGGATTGCCAACTGATGCGGACATTGCTGGACAGCTTATATTTGAACATGATAACTGGAAATAGTTCTACCAGTGGTGAAAAATTAATCGGAAGAAAACTGTGAAGTCGATAACAACAAAAAAGCAGAGAATATGTAGAACATTTATGAACATCCAAAAAATTATAAAGCTAGGGCGGTCGCGTTGTATCACTTCAAAGTCACAACAATGTTTCTGTTACCTTTGGACCGAATAACAAAGAAAATTGAGTCTAATCTTGTTCAAGATTCGCCGGGACTTGAACATGTTCTGTTAGTAAGAATAGAGTCGTCAAGGCGAGAACCGACTTTATTGTATGGTGCTTGTTCACCTGTAGAAATAGCACTTCATTTCCGTGCTGTATTTGTGTGCCTGGAAAAATTAAGGTGACCGTTCAGTTTGTCTTACTTTGGGAAAACCTAAAAACATGCTACAGGTATAATCTACATGTTATTGACAATTGCAGCTACAAAATTACGACTTAGTAGTGAATTAATATCGCTGTAGTTCATAATATTCCTATTAATATTCCTTAATGTTTTTTCTGAAGTCTGGATATGTAGATTGTTGTGAATTTCGCCCAGTATACTGCACGATAACATCTCTGTTTTATTTCTCTTTCAAAGCGGGATGATATTACAAAACTGAGTGATCAACGCTTCGCATTGAGAAACGCTGAGGTTCCATTTCCACTGTACACCTGTGTACACGTGAAAAAAGATGTCTCTGCACAGACGTTCTGCGGTAAGTTTATCAAAGCAAATTTTGCTCAATGTTTCAAAACTTTCGCAGACTGCAAAACAGTCAGTTTCTGTCGCAAACTTTTTGCTCTAAAACCTCCCCAGTCACAGAACTTTTGTCTAATTTTTAGATTATGCTGGCCATTCTTACGCTGCCAAACAAACGCGAAAATTATATTTCTCTCGTTCCCACAAAAGCGTTGTCACTCAAACTGTCCAATCACTGTTTCTTACGTTACAGATAGGCACTGTTATGCTACGATGACTCCATACAAATCCTTCTAGTTTTGCCTCAGTTGCAACGTTGGAACCGATGCAAAATTAGAAGAAATTGTATGGAGACGTCGTAGCATAGCAGTACATGTTAATATTTCACCCGCATTTTGCAACAAAATGTTCATTTCTGGCAAGTAGGCTTTTTGAATCATGCGTTTTCAGAATATCTCGCCCCCATGATTTCATAAATATAGTGTTTGTGACATCATCACTTTAGTACTCTATAAGATCACGTTTGAACAATCAGCTCGTAGTACCATCAACGGGAGTGTAACCAAGAAAGGCTGAAACAGCTGTTCATAGCTGCCGCTTCTTTAGCTGGTTATATGACTGAACGCGTGCGTACTGTACTGGCTATGCCACGGAGTTGGTGTAGTAAGTTATAGGGTGCTTACCATTTGTAGGAAAAATCCGGTCGGTTTAACCGTTGCCACCTAATGGTAAGCGATTTTCCGAATTCGACTGACCGGATGAGATTGCGCTTACCATTTATCTATTGGGCGTTTCGTCCCGCTATAGTCGGAAAAGGCCTGGAAATGAAGGATTCATTCAAATGGAAAGGAGTGTTCCGCCGTTCCGTTCCGAATGGAAAAAAGAGCAGTACCTCTGAAGGTGCTTTCTTTGACTTCAACCCGAAGTTTCCGGATTTTTTGGCCAAATGGTAAACACCTGTTTTGATTAAACAGGGGCAGGGGCCACGACTCTTAGTTCTGAATTTATCAGTTTGCAGTCTCCGCTTTAAGTTGCGGGATTTCATGTTGCAATAAGTTCAGGGAATATCGATAACGCTAGAAAACCGATGAAAAAATATACACTTCTCAGAATTTATCACTTTAAAAGGGACCGGTGGACCTCAACTCCCCAAACGCAAGGGCATATAATTTTTTCGACTGGTTTTAGTGATATTCTCTCATATTGACCTCTTTTTTATTCACAGAGTGGGTCGAGTTTAGCCCGTATGAGATAGGCATGGCAAAATATGGCACCTTTATGAAGACTGAACATTTTGGAAGCAAGTTTTTCTGTGGCAAGCTCGTGAATTCGTATCCTGAACCAACACTTGCCTACTTGCAAGGTATTAAAGTAACGCCTTCTTGTTGTGAAACAAACACACGCCTGAAAATAATGCAACTTGATGTTTTCACAAAGGAGGTGGGGGAGAGGACAGGGGGAAGAAAATTAAAAGTGAAAAGGGGAGGGAACCTGGCTTCATGAAATTTTTGGATGCAAGAGACCATATGACGGAAAATAAATTGTTCTGAATACGTTCCGTTGTCCGATCTCTTGTAGTAGAAATGCACACGCCAGACGTCACTTTACATGTAAATAAACCAAACTGATTGCAAGGCTGACACTATACGACAAAGGGCTTATTTCAACTAGTGCAATTAGATTAGTTGTACCTGTTAAAATATTGGCCCAAATAAATAAGCCCTTTGCCGTAGTGTCAGATTAACCTGGCGTTAGGTATATCGGGGACGGTAATTTGAGACCCCACTGTTTCGATACCCCCTTTCCACCCGTCCCGTTCAATAAGAACAAGGTAGCATGCAATGGAAACGGCTTGAACAGAAAATTACCACGTGCTTCTGGTAAACAATGGGTGTTATGTTAACACGTTTATTCTGATTTTATTCAGATATAGAGCTCTAAACATTTAGTTGCGAAGGTGTCAATTAATTGCCCCACCCCTCTCCATCCATACGAAACCATATTTAGGTAAACTGATGACACAAAAATCAAGTAGCTGAGTCTGTGTAAACACCGATACTCATTCATTAAAATTGTGAACAACCGCTCAACTCTGTACCAAGAACTGTTGTTAATGTGAACTACAATTTTCTGTTTTGTGGAACTTGTGGCCAGTATGCCCACATCTCAAATGTGTAAACATCTGCTGATCTATCGGCTGATAATCCTCATCACTGAGGGGTAGCCGTATTAGAAAATAAATGTAAAAACAATAGATTTCTGCTTGTCACCACAGGGATCTGGGGCAGCGCCTTCACTATAATGCTGCAGCGAGTTCTTCACGAGGGACAACCGCCTGATGACACTGTCAAGAGCATGCGCAATACGGGCGACTTGAGAGGAGAACTGCGTATGTATCCAACTATAAGCGTTGTGTTACCAATGCTACAATCTGATTGGCTATGCTTTGAAAATGACAACATTAGCACGTTTTCTACGAGTGGATAGTTCAAGGACTTAGCCGGCTGTTCAGTTACATTTTAGTTAATATTTAAATTAGTATATTCTTAAAAACTGAAAGCTTTCTTTCATTTTTTATAGTCTGAAATGTCAGCTGTCTCCTCTCCCTAAGCCACAGAGCGCTCCCTGTGGGTTAGGGGAAGGAGACGGCTGACATTTCAGACTATCATGCTTTACAGCATTGAAGCTTTGTTTATCCTTGACGCTTCAGATAAAGTCTGTAGAATTTCGCATGGGCTCGCCCTTTTTAAAATCTTTTCTTCGAGCACAGAGATCCAGGATCTCTAGAGTACAAGTCCATTTCCCTAATCACAAACTAAACCATGCCCTCGTCTTGTCATCTAAAAAATTAAAACACTTCTTTTATCCCCAGATGGCATGATTCAATCGGACGATATCCAGAGCGTGGGCGAGGACGAAGAAAGTGATGAAGAACACGATATGGATTTCACAGACAGCAATCAAGTAGAAGAACCAGACGAAAACGAACATGAAGGTCACAGCTTCTTGAAAAGGTTGTTGGAAACTTTTGTGGAAAAAATTTCCATACTGAAAACACGCGCGGGTCGAGCAGGACTGGTGCACAACTTTCTGCGAGGGCTGCAGATGATAACTGCCCCAGTCCTCCCGGGTAAGTCAGTTTTTTTATCGTCTGTCGAAACTAATACTAAACCACACTAGCTATAAAACGCATTCACAAAATCACACGTACCGACGTACTCGCTAATAAAAACACTTCTGACACTAACCAGTATATACAAGCATCCTTGCTATCACATTTAATACAGTCCTCTGTTCAATATTTAATTAATTATTCCGAGAGCGCGCTTTAGATATGAGATGAAAGATAGCGCGCCGAGTTGGCTATCTATGATCTTATATCCAACGAGCGTGAGTGGTATAATTGTTGAAATATTGCTAGATCTGGCTGATTTCTCTTTGCCAAGAACAGACAGAAGACAATTTAATGGTCGCTATTTCTCGGGCAGGGTATTACGTATAAGTGCTGATATACCATGGCCGCCAAGCCAATCAAATCCCTGGAATTGTATTATCCAAAGATCCAGTTTTTAATATCATACGTTATTGACAAACACAACACTCATGTCTTCATCTCTCGCTAAGTAAATTTGCATCCCCTTTTATTTTAAATTATAACGTCTTTCGGCTTTGGGGTCATTATCTACAATACCCTAAAGAAGACTGGCTGTACCAATGGAAATATTGTATTCAAGTAACATGTTTCTCCAACCGTAAAATCAGACTTGCTTTTGGTATTTGTTCTTCAATGTATTGCTGATTAGAACTCTAACAACAGGATCCAATGCTTGTTGAGGTGGTCCTTACAAACACAACGAAAGGTTCCAATTACTTCTTCATCTAGGGTTTTCACCTTTAAGAAAAAAATGTTGCAGTTTTTTATCTATAAAATCATGAACTTACGAAGCACCATAATTTCTATCTATTAATTACAGTCGAGGCCTCTCTTATAAGCCTGGTGGTTTCTTGAGGTCTCCTCGCCATTATTGTAAATTGAATGATTTCTTGTTTTTTTAGTAAGGCAAGTAAATGATGATGACGGTGAAACTAAAATTAGGTTTACTGATGATGTCCACTTGGTTTAAGCAAAGTTGTCTCGACTCATGCATAATTTCTCGTTCTGTACCGGTGTCGGCCATGTGAGATTCCCCCCTCTTCCTGGTCTGTACCCCCGGCCTTGCTGCTGTAATCCTTCCATCTCCCATTCTCCTGCAAAATTTTGATTGTATTTTTGGCCTATTGTAGAGGAAGATGCCACTGACGCCGCTGACCAGCTGGCTAGCGCTGTTCAAGCAAAGCGCATCTACTTGGTTGACAGCGGGCTCGTGTTTAACTCTCCGTATCCTCTGCTGTTGAGGCCCCAGAGACAGGTGGACATTTTTTTCTCGTTTGACTTCAGCGCTCGGGAAAAGGATGACGAGATGCCTTTTAAAGTAAGCCAGACAAGTTTTACAATTTATTTTACAACCATTGTTAATATTTTTGCGTCCAACAACTTCAATTTTTGTTGAAAAAATATTGACGTAATAATCGTGGTAGACCTAAAGAACAAGGAGACAACAAATCGAGAGGAGTTCAGCAGGCAGTTAGCATCAGAGCCCAAAAGGCGGCCCTAAATAGAGACGGAGGGAGATACAACCTTCCAGCGATCTGGACAAGGCTGATGAAGTCACATGTCATGTGACCTGACCAAATCACTGTGAACAAGGC
The DNA here is from genome assembly GCF_977016875.1 of Pavona decussata. NCBI lineage: Eukaryota > Metazoa > Cnidaria > Anthozoa > Scleractinia > Agariciidae > Pavona > Pavona decussata. The sequence goes on along the minus strand of NW_028145638.1, from coordinate 66,380 downwards.
TGAGTTGAAAGCTTAGAATTTTACTTTCATACAGTGTAGAGTCAAAAACTAATAAATTCAACCGAAACTGCATATCCTACACAAATAACTACTCCGTTAAACAAACAAATAAATAAACGAAATAAGTACTTGATTAAAGTGTGAGCGCACAGATCAAATTCAGATCCAACTGGAATTTGAAAATGTTCAGGGTTTTTGAGAAGAAGGGAAAACCGGATTACCCCGAGGAACAACCTGTCGGAGCAAGAACGAGAACCAGTAACAACCACAGGATTAGTAACGATAACAAAGACGACAACAGATCAGCGATATCAAAAGTATTCTTGCTCATTTAACAAGGTGCCCTTTCAAGAAGCATCGCTAGGTTTTATGTCCACGCTTTGCTAGGAGGGCTGAACGTTTTAAAACAGAAACAATTTTGATCATAAGATGTCATTTTCTTTGAATGAACAAGGAAAAGGCAGGCTCATCTCTACACTAGATCCCTTAATTTGAAAAACTTAAAATAAAATATATATTGTTAAACTTTACAGGAACTTTTGCTGGCGGAAGAATGGGCAAGAAGTAACAACATCAAATTCCCTCCTATTAATGCTGAAGAGCAGTACAAGAAGTACGGCATGAAAGAGTTCTACGTGTTCTCAGATCCCGCGGATCCTGCCTGCCCTGTCGTGGTACACTTTGTGCTTGTCAATAAGACTTTCAAGGAACAAAGCTGTCCAGGTTGGTATCCCTGTGTAGTTAGGTAGCATGTGTGCCCTTCGCGATCCATGATGCTTTCTTTCCGTCACGTGAGACAAGGTCTGACTGAGAGGGTTTCTTAATGCTTCTTAATGGACCTGGGGGAATAACAAAAGCAATTTCAATTTCTAATGAATAATTAAAATTGTTCATCTCTGAACCTCAATGTAAGTTCTGCTGTTTTAATATATCGAAAATGGTCTATTTACAGAAAACATGATTGTTGCTATCTCGCACAGAAATCTCCCTTTCCTTTGGATATTAATGTAACCTAGATAAGTCTGAACTGTCATCGAGGTATTTTTGAAGCCAAAACCGTAAGGTGAGGTCTGAAAAACTTGCAGGAATGACAGCAGGCCAGTATCTCTCAATGAAAACCCAACAAGTTATAACATTTGACGAAACATAATGGACAGTTTCTCTTTCCTCCACCCCCTCCATCTTGATAACAGAACGTACCTTATTTTTCTCTCACCGGTATTTATCTTGCGCGCATGCGTATCCTTTCGATCTCCCGATTTGCAGTTGCGACACAACGACATCAGCATGCGAGCTGTGCAGAAGCTTAAGAAGAAGGAAATCGTTTTCGGTTCTTGTGTTTGTGCTACGTAAATCTGTCGCACGTGTTAACCGGGATAACACAAGCATAAGCATAAGCACAAGGCGCTTATCCATGCGTGGTTATGCTTATGCTTTAAAAGTCGTACGGGTAAACTAACGACAACCGGCATTCCTCGCAAACGATCCTTCGATCGTGTCGGTTATTAAAACACAAGACAATAGACCATTTCCGAGTTGCTGTGAACCTCATTATAAAAGCGAGGCTAAGTGCAAAGTTTTTGTTATGAAAATTAGTCGTCATTCATATGCAAACAAAACTAATTTTCATATGAAAAGTTTTGCGCTTAGCCTCGCTTTCATAATAAGGTTCACAGCAACTCGTAATTGGCCTAAATCATTTAATTTTTTTTTGCAAACCTTAATCGACCAGTAAAATCACTTCGTGAAGTTTCCCTGGCAGCGGTCCTTATGTCAAAATTAGGACCTAGCTGATCTTGTAGCTCAGTTGGTTAGAGCGCTGGCGATCTAATTGAGAGGTTGTTGGTTCAAATCCCGCCGAGATCAAAGATATCTCTTTGACCTCGGCAAACCAAATTTCCTTCACAGGGCTAGAACCTGGGGGAATTATAACACAAAAGTCTTCACTTTGGCACTCAAATAAAATAATTTCATTCCATTTCTATCATATTTCATGGGTGCCACGCAGCTGTCACACTCTGTAGTACTTGAATATACCCACGGGCTGTCTGACTTTAACCTCCTCACTTCTTTTCCAGGGAAGCCCCGTAAGACGGCTGAAGACAGGGATTTCGGAGATTTCTCCATTTTTGAAGACCCTGAGGATCCCTACAGCACATTCAACTTCCATTATCAACCAAAGCCGTTTGATCGCCTGGCAAAGTTGAATGAATTCAACACGCTGCTTGGGGAACAGACGATGAAAGATGTGATAAAGGAGTTCGTGAAGAAGCGAAGAGAGCGCAAAGCAATGAATGGCGTGAACGGACATTATTGATACTGAGTGTTCGCAATTCGCCCAGTTAGTGTGATCGATTGCCAGTACATGATCGATATGTTAGGCTTTGTTTTGAGTTTTCGCAGCGCTTCAGACCGTCAATAGTTTTTAAGCCTCTATATTGGCTTTTACGGCTTTGTCTCGTAAGTGTGGTGGGTTTATGGCTCCTTGTTTTCACATGTTTTCGCAAAAACTCCAGAGCAATGAAATCAAATGAACAAAACTTCTATTTCGCCCATCAGTTTAGAGGTTTGATTGCTGTAGAAGTTAAAACTTAATAGGCCATTTCGGAGCTGCTTTGAACCTCATTACGAAAGCGAGGCTATGCGCGAAGCCTCGCTTTCATAATGAGGTTTAAGGTAACTATTACTAGGGATTATAGAATATTAAAACTTTCAGTGACTGGTAAGATTACTAGTAATACAAATGTTAATATTAAGAACTAGTGCTTTGTATACCATCGCAGTGTAAAGCTTATAAAGCTTCTGCTTATGAACAAGACGGCTTATTTTACATTAAAGTAAAAACATGAACCACAGTAAATGAGAGCTTAGAAGTTGTAAGCTTTATAAAAACACCAAAGATGGAGTGTCTGTTATCGGTTTTTTTATAATCCTCCCCAACAACTTTTCCAGTTTTTCGCACATATTGATGGGGAAGCAAACATGGGTTGAAACGTTCAGAATATGAGGTCTATTGTTTCCGAAAATTCTCAATTCTTACTATTTTGCTGGGAGAGACTGTAAATTTAACACACTTAAAAATAATTCCACTGTGTGTCACTTTAGCAGAAAGCGAGCAAACAGTAAAACACTTTTAAACTCTGAGGGAACAATGAAGAGACAAATGTATGGATAACATCGAGATGTGAAAGCTCATTGATTACCTGTAGAGAAAGAAAGGAACAATCAGCGGGAGTGACCACGTTGAGATTAACAAGTAGATTCCATTTTGTCGTGCGTCCTTACTCTGATAACGCACAGATGACGTCAAAACGTCGTAAGCACAAAGACGTACGCTACGAGCCGAAGGCGAGTAGCGTGACTGATGTTCTTACCACGTTTTGACGTCCTCTGTGCGTTATCAGAGTACAGACCCACGAAAAAAATGGAATCTATTTGTTTTATACAATAACCAAGACATTTCAACACATTTCGTGAGCGATCGCGTTCACTGAGCTGAGTCAAAACCTTTCCAGCAAACTTTCAGACTACTACACATACGCACTTGTGATTTTCTAAATAAGTATAATCCAAACTAATTTCACTAACAGTATTTTCAAAGCTAACCTCCAGTAGGAATTTCTGCCCCCAAAATATTACAGCATGTCAGTCGCTTCACTGTGATTTGTGATGGATTACTCGCCATTGCCGGATCTAGATTTTTTTATCCTGGTTGAGGTCACTCTCAACAGTCTTTGTCCAATTTTTCATCGGACAGTTTTCCTTTCTTGCGAAAATTTGCCTATGTTTGTCCGCAAAAATAGTTTGCAAAACTTTGTTGACCAGTAGTAGTAAGGGTGGCTTATATAGGTAACAGCCAATCAGAAGCCAGCACGGCTTTTTCCGACCAATCAGGGGCCGGGTTATAATGAGATTCAAAATGGCCCCGGTCGAGGAACGTTGTCCTTTTTTCACACCAAGGGAAGGGTTTTGGGGGGGAAAAATAGGGGTAACAACCAATGAACACGCAAGTTTGATCAAGTTAATTATTCTACCACCAGAAAAACGTTTTAGGGAAAATGATCTAGTTCTTTCATGTCCAAAAAGGAAGAGGAAAGTTGGAGAGCAAGATTATGGTACTTCTTCTAAAAGACGACGCCATGTTGTAGGTGAGAAATGATTTGGGATTTCCTCGGGTTGATTTTGTTTCACGTTGTGAGTAATTTCATTGTTTGATTTCTCAGTTATGTGGATCATAATATTCTTTATTACTACGCGGAAAATATTCTAAATTGGCGGTTGTAAAGTTGTTAAATAACTGGAGACAACTACATGTAATTCCTCTTTGCTTTGTTTATTTCTGATACACAGGACATCCACTGTCAACCTCAACCCCTTGCTCTCTTTAGGGTCTCCTTGCCTTCGTAACCTCCTGGTACATGCCAAACTGAAAAATCCTAATCCACGATACTGAAGACAACCCTGGCACATTTCACTGCAATACCAAACATGGATGTTTGACTTGCCCACATATCGGTGATGGAAGAGCAACGTACACATTTAGTAACACAAGAGAAGTGATGCAAATCAAACAACACACAACTTGCAAATCAGCTGAATCTAACCTACATGACTGAATACCTGAGAGGAAAAAAAAAATAGTACATAGGACTAAACGTATGCTTCGTGAACGCTTCTAAAAACACAGACAAGCCACTAACAATCCCAATCAGTTATCGCTCTGATGCTGCAGCAGCCGTTCCTATGCATTTCAACTTGCCAGGTCACTGTGTTACAACCCAACAACAACGGATCCCGGCAAAAAGCGAGGGAGGCTTACCTCACTAGAGAGTGGTAAAACGTTGTCGCTATAGACGGCCTAGCCGACAAAATGAATGTTAGTCATTACTTTTACAACGATATCCCGACTTAACGATATGATTTTGCTGTCCCCTTGCCATATCGTAAAATCGAGGTTCCACTGCACTAGCTAACCATTAACCACTTACGTTTACGTTCAAATTCAAATTTGTAAGAGCCGTTATTTTTTGTCATTGTATCTCTGGCCCTGAAGAAGATTAGTTGTACTAGTTGAAATACTATTGGCCCAAATAACGCTTAAGTCGTGGCATAACGGACGCAGATTAGCCAACTGTAACTCGCAGCGAAATCACGTGATGTATTAAACGAGGGTTCATATTCCCCGCCCACTTAAATAACGCCCCCTATGTCTCCCGTAAAAATCTTCGCTGTCCAGTTTACCCCATAACTTTTAAAGTATCTGGGAATAATTAAGGAGTATAAAGATGTCCTCTTAGTCTCTAAAAACTAGGACGGTGCCTACTTTTGTTACTGCGCATACGTTCTACGCATCTCGAGATACTCGGGTTTCCTATGAGTGGTGCCTACTAATAAAGGAATATTTTTGTGCAGTTTAAAACTATGCGGAGAAATCAGAACTTAAGAAAATTAGGGGTATCCATGCATTTTTCAGATATAATAACGCTTCAATTTGAAAAAAAAAACGCCATTCATTGCTTTATATTTTACTGTTTTTTAGAATAATTGTTGCTTAATTATCTCTAAAAAAGGCGTGGTTACCCCGAATTTTCTTTTTGGATTTCAATAGCCCTTGCTAAGAGCCGCTTTCGCGTACAGTCATAAACCACACAAAAATACTTCTTTATTAGTAGGCACCGTCCTTAAGTATCAGCTCACAAAACTACTTTTATTTATAGAATCTTAAAGAGAAAAATCGAAGATTTGAAATAAGCGCCCCGGGTGCTTATTCGAAGATTTATGGTATGTGTCCATATATGTAGCTTGCACTGTAGTTTTCCTATTATTTTTGTTATAATTAACATCATTATTGTCATCATAATGATAACTACTGTTATAGATTTAATGTAGTGAAACAATCACGCAGACTAGGGAGTTTCGGCATATCACTAGAAAACCTTATCCTATATTGCTCAAGGATATATGATTTTGTTTTATTCAAATTTAAACTCAAAATGGTCAAAGCAGATCTGTTCCCTATTTCAGAACAACAGGCATATAGGAAAGTGCCATTCAAGGATATTTTTCTCCGCTTCTCTTTAGCTTTAAATCTTTATCGACTTTTTAACGTAATCTTAAGACTTACCTTTTTGGACATGCTTTTAATTTGTTACCTCATTAGTTTTTAATTTAAATCTTCGTAAATATTTATTCATTGTTAAGTTCTACCTCTGAAGTTTAACATTAGTTAATTGTTGGGTTTAATTTTTGTTCCTGTAAACCGCATTTCATCATGCTTGCATGGAATTTGCGCTATACAAATTGTAATTATTAATTAATTAATTAATTAAAAAAGTATTAAGAACAACAAATGTAAGCGATATTCAGATACTATGCGATACTACAGATACAAAAATTTAGGGAACAGTTTTTGAACAGCCAATCGAGTAGGCATGCAAGATAAGAGACTTAATTGACAAATTTGCTGTGAGTCTTTAATCATTGGACTCGTGTAAACACTTTTCACTAAGATTTCTTCGCTTCCCCACACGCTCTGCTATGACATCCTTTACGGTCTTTTCTGCAAGAAGCGTGTTGAATTCATTCAACTTTTCCAGACGGTCAAACGTCTTTGGTGGATAATGGAAGTTGAATGTGCTGTATGGAGTATCAGGGTCTTCAAAAACGGAGAAATCCGAGAAATCCATCTCCTCAGGGGTCTTACGAGAAACTCCTAGAGAAGAATAAGCAACAAAAAAGCTTAAAAACTTTGCCAGTATAGCAGGTTACCTCCGTTATATAAGTGAACTTGTCCCCTATTAACATACTTTTTGTAAATGGATCAGACGACCTAAGACTTTTAGAAGGACCGTTCACGGTTATTTTCAATAATTTGGCTTTTTAGAGTATCCAAGTATCATTAAATAATGTTCCACTGTGGACTGTTTTAAATCAAAGAGCAAAATATTTTCTTCAGATTAGAGCTTTTAATATATAAAAGGACTGTAAAAAGTATTGAGACTTCGTTACGATGTAAAACGCGTTTTTTAAAAACCTATTTATTATTATTATTATTATTATTATTATTATTATTATTATTATTGTAAGAGTCATTTTCAACGTAATCATATTATTAAAATCAGCTGTTGGCTAGGCAGCTAAGTTTTTCTTTTTTATCTTGCTACACTTTTAACGCAACGTCTACAAAAGGCGTATAAAAATCATATCTATATTAATATTCGTCCTTGTAGCAAGCACATTTACAAGTATACAAGTTTTAAAAGAGCTACGACAATTAATACTTTATTGCACTAGTCTTCTTAGGTCGTTATCGGGTTGTTCGTGTTTCTTTCCCTTATTATAAATTGATGGGCCTTCCTTCTGGTTTTGCTCTCATACGAATACAACTTGCAACTTCCTGTTCAACGTTTGTGTCACGCGACTGAACCACATGCGTTACGGGACAGCGAAGGAGATCTTAATGTTTACGAGGGTGATCTGTGTAAACAAGCTACAGTCAAACCAAGCAGTGTCCTATTAGGAATACTTGACCCAGTGTGACACTAGGTACACAACCTGTATTAATCGGCTACCTCCGTTAAGCGATCCTAACCTTCTTGCGTCAACATGAGTGATTTTAAACTCTTTTATACCTATTTCGTATACCCCCGATGATATGGTCATCTGAAATATGGCAAAAATCACTCTATCTAAGGAATAGCAAACATTGTATTCTTTATTCTGGCCTTTAACTACCCTGATGAAAACGATGGAGTGGAAGAAGGAGTCTAAAATTAACTAAAGTAAGAATTGTCTTGTGAGTGTTAGCTGTACTCTGTTTTTGCAATCACGTGGCACTTATGTCCGGCTTTCAGATAATCTAACTGGATAACCACTTCATATAAGACAAAATAAAAACGACACATGTTTCTTAGGCAAAGACGAATAACAGTTCCTGTCGCCATTGTTTCAGGAAAGGGCAAGCATGCTTTTGTACTTGTCCTTAAATAACATAATATTTTCACCACACTCATTGCTCAGTAATAGTCGGCATTATCTCTGTTGCATGGATCTCTATCAATAGGTCACTTGCTCACTCTCCCATGCAGGGTGACCAGTCAATGGAGACTCACTGTATCAACTCTTAAAACAAACCTGGACGGCTTTGTTCCTTAAAAGTCTTATTGATGAGCACAAAGTGCACCACGACAGGGCAGGCAGGATCCGCCGGATCTGAGAATACGTAGAACTCTTTCATGCCGTACATCTTGTACTGCTCCTCAGCATTAATCGGAGGGAATTTGATGTTGTTGCTTCTTGCCCATTTCTCCGCCAGCAAAAGTTCCTGTAAAGTTCAACACTTTTATTGGTGGATCAATGGGAGAGGCCCGCTCGACAAGAAATGCTTCTTAGACTGTTGGGAAGGGGAGGGGAGGGGTGGATTGTTTGGTAAATACAAGAATGAAATAATTTCCCAGACTAATCGCTTTAACACAGAAAGCATTCTTGTAGGTCAGTTCAACTGACACACAGTTCTTAGAAAGTATGTTTATGAAACTTTGTTCCCCAAGCCTTACGGAGAGCCGGTCTCATACTTAAGGTTACTGATAGGTTTCACGGCTGTCTCCAAGGAAATCTTGCGTACGCGCGCTTCTTTCGATGAAACCACGGAAAACTATATACTGCATGTAAAGCTTATTGATTGAAGATTGCAAAATATCAAGGTTTTGTTATTTTATTGGATAAATAAGCGCTCAGAGGCCTGCAAACTCAAGAAAAAGAACTTCTGGAAACAAGGCAGCGCTCCAAATGGCCAGCAGACCTAAACGCGGACTTTTGCAAAATGGTTGCCATTTCTATTTCTCAATGGATTTGCCAATTCCACATACAAAGCCAATGGTTAAGCTGGATCTTGCATTGGATGGTTTAGCATTTTCCTTGCATCTAATTCATAGGGGTATATTCATTTTCTTTCTAAATTTAATTTGAATACATTTTGTTTTTGTATAAAAGAGAGCAAGGTTTCTCTAAACTAAGTGAGGTAATCAGTTTTTATGGTGTCGCAACGGACATAAACAGAAGAGAATATATAAATAGAGGATATTACGACACGAAGATATGAATTATATTTTCGAGTGGTAAGAGGAATATTTTACCAAAGAGCACAGCAAGTGAGTAAAACGTTGTTTTTAACACGAGAAAATAAAATTCATTTCTTCAAGCCAACGTGTAATTTTCTTTTTGTTATATAGACAAATTTATCGCTCGCCATTTTTACTGACTGTTTGTACAAAACCCATGAATTAGCGGGAAATGACGTCATCAATATTCTTACTAGTGAGGATATGGAAAATACGCCACTCGGATACCGGATGTAGTTTCGTTTGAATTTTGCGAGTGGTGTATTTTCCAGTAAAACACTTCTGTCTATATAATAATACTTTGCCATGAATACCACGGCAAAAGTGCTAGCATGATCGCAAAAAATAATTAATATTTGTTTAAATCACCTGGAAAGGCATCTCATCATCCTTGTCCCGAGCGCTGAAGTCAAACGACAAAAATATGTCTACCTGTCGCTGGGGCCTCAACAGCAGAGGATACGGAGAGTTAAACACGAGCCCGCTGTCAACCAAGTAGATGCGCTTTGCCTTAACAGCAAACTGTTCAACGGTGTCAGTGGCATCTTCTGCGTGAGAGTGGTAAACGAAACAATCATAACTGAGTTACTCGGGTGAAACAATAGGATTTTGATAAGAACCAATACGTAAGATTCTTTTAAATAATAAATAGTTAATTTATTGAACAAACTGAACATGTTATAAGAAGTCACAAATTAAGTTATTGTGCACGTAGAAAAAGTGTTACAACATAGATATCAGATAATATTCCTGTCTTGACAGGCTTACATGTATATAAAGTTAGGGGGAAGGGTAACGTAGTCACGTCAAGCCATTTGTCTATTTTAAGCTGAATAATGAATTTGGATATAAATTCAGAGGTGTCTGATTTCTTTTGCATTGTTTTGCACGCATAAACAATGCATAAAATGCATCTTAACCTTGGAGTCTTCTTGAATCTGGCGCCTAGAGCCTGAGCGGGAACCAGAGGAGGCTACGGCAAAAAGACTTCAGTCTTCCACTGGATAATATTTAATTTTGGGGCGGGGTTATTGGGGCCTTATTCTTCTGAGAAGAGGCATTATTATCGGACTTATAAGATAAGTTACTTTCACTGAGATGATCAAAAGTGCTGACTCACCTGAGGAGTCTGGGTCGGCCATCAGTTCCAGTCCTCGCAGAAAATTATGCACCAGGGCTGCTCGACCAGCGCGTGTGTTGATCATGGAAATGCTTTCCACAAAATTCTCCATCATCTTTACCAAGAAGCTGTGATCTTCACACCTGCCTGATTCCTCTACTTGGTTGCCGTCTTCGTACTCCTCGTCACTATCCTCCTTCCCCCACACGGGCATAATATCGTCTGATTGGATCATATCACCTGGTGGTTCAGGAGAGAAGTGCTTCTTAATCTTTTATGATAAATATCGTTAGTAGTCAGTTTGACCTGGTGATTAGAGCGAGGGACTTGTGTTTCAGGGGCCAGATTCACAAACAACAACAATTTATTTGAAAATAAATAAATAAATAAATAAATAAATAAATAAATAAATAAATAACAGAATGAATGGCTTGTCCCGCAAATAGTTACAAAACTAATCGAGGCGGGACAAGACGAATACAGGAACACTTGAGAAAACTAACGAAAACTTGCAAATACCGACATGCAAAAACTTTACGTAGCAACAGATTTAAAGTATTTTACACTAGTTCACAGAATAAAAGTAATAATAAAAGAAAGCCTGAACACAACTGGTTGTCATGGCAACGCAACATATCATACGAAAAAGATGTTCACGTCAAAATGAGTTTGAGGAAAGAACGAAAAGCTACCGAAAGTCTTGCCTGCCCCCACCCCCCCCCCACCCCACAAAAAAATTTCCTAAAATAATATCATTCCCTTGTACGCTCGAGAGTTAATTTAGTTCCTTGTAGTATATAATTATTATCTACAACAGAATAGATAGTGACTAGCATAGCCAATAAGACTGTAGTATTCATCATAGATAGATACATACACAGCTCTTGTCTCAAGTCGCCTGTATTGAGCATGCTCTTTATAGTGTCATCAGGGAGTAGTCCATCGTGAAGCACTCTCGTAAGCAGTATAGTAAAGGCGCTGCCCCATATGCCTGCGGACACAAACAGAAGTAAATGGTAATTTCTTAAACACCTGGACCGGGTTGTTCGAAAGTCGATGAAGCTAATTCTGGATTAACGTGAGCTTTGATTAAAGTTTAATTACTAATCGGTAAAGATTCTTCCAAAAGATCCTTGGCCCTCCGTTTTGACTTAGACTTTCTTTACCTTTAGCTTGAAATTTTACCTTGCAAGTAGGAAAGCGTAGGTTCAGGATGCGGAGTTAACAGCTTGCCACAGAAAAACTTGCTTCCAAAATGTTCAGTCTTCATAAAGGTGCCATATTTTGTCATCCCTATCTCATACGGGTTAAACTCGACCCACTCTGTGAATGGTACAAATAAGGTTAAAATTGCGTTTGAGTTTGGTGAGCCCTGTAAATGGTTTATACGTAAGCGATATTACTAAAGTTGAGCATTCTTTAAAATCTTCGTTTTCGTCACATTTCGACTGTCTGTCAAATGTATTGAATGCTTTTATTTATGTCTATGGCATAACGAACATATCAGAATAGACGTTTCATAACATGTGGGCTATGCCAATCAAAGTGTAGTATGATCGTCCTGGTGAGAGTTGCCTATTACCCCTGAGTCAAACCTTGAATCAGTTACTGTCGGTTCTCACATTTGCGATGGAAAAACTTTCAAGTTTATAAAATTCATGTATAATCCGTTTGGGGATCGTGTCGTGTTTGCATCGTAGACTGTGTCCCGGTGCTCCCTCGGGACTCTACAACCATGTATGTACTTTAGTGTGTACATGTATTTGAATGTATACAGCCAATCTCGTACCCAGAGTCCTTAGGCTCTTTGGCCAGCGGTTGGTCGAAAGGAGAGACCCTGGAGAATTCGAAAAAATTTAATTTTTTTGGTTATTCCAGTACCCCAGAGTATCTCTTGGCGACCAACCGATGGCCAAAGAGCCTGAGGACTCTGGGTACGAGATTGGTTTCCAGCTTGTCTAGAAAGTCTATGCAACAAGACCGCAAGATGATATGGGTAATTTATTAATTCTCAAACTCGGCTATGGCTTACCCCTACAGTAAATAAATAACAGTGGGAAACATTTATGATATTTTCACCCGTCCTACGTCTCTGACAACCACAAAATCACTGCCGAATAACAAAGATTTAAACCTATCCACACTTTTTTCCGCCGATCTTGTCGTGTAAGCTTGAGGCTTTAAAATCCGACATCGTTAATTGAAATAACTGTACACCGTACAAGTGAACTTGTGTGAATGTGGGCAATATGCAACGTTTGACTAGCGGGAAGACTTATGCTTTGAGCCTCGCGTGTACCTGGTGCCAGTTATGTCCAGAAATGCACCTAAACCTGAATTTATATTTATATAAAAATATTTATATAAAACAGACCTTTTCGTCATTTTCAACGACTTCATGTTTGACAGCATTATTTGTGTTTCAGTAAGAATTTAGGTTTTGCGGACACCTTGTGATTTCTACCATACAGTTCATGCATCTCATTAGCGTGCATTTCTGGACATATCTCCCTGGTAACCCAGTCTTCTCGTTCGTGTATTTAACTCACCGCTTCGGAGGAAATTTGTCACTCTCCGGTCTACTTTTGTACAATCTCTGACGAATTCTACAGCAAAGTTACGAGTCAGCAGCTCAGCGTTCGGTGACTATTTTCGTACTTTTGCTGTCATGCCAACTGTACGTTTATGTATTTGTGTTATGTTATGTTTTTGTATTTATTAAAGATTGAAAACAAGTGATTATCGAGTGTTATAAACTCCACACTTTAAGTTGTAAAAGTATTGCTTTGGGGAAATTGTGCTGCGCTTGCTACAGCACCTTCTGATATCTCAAATTTGCTTTGATAAACTTACCGCAGAAAGTTTGTGCAGAGACATCTTTTTTCACGTGCACACAGGTGTACAGCGGAAATGGAACCTTAGCGTCTTTCAATGCGAAGCGTTGATCGCTCAGCTTTGTAATATCCTTCCGCTTTGAAAGAAAAGAAATAATTGCTTTTCAGTACTGAACATACTCAATCTCCGTTAAATAGACAAGCCAAGGAAATATACCTACTGGTAGATATTGAAACCGACCTGTATTAATACATACTAGTTATGTAATGCTTTCGAGTGGTACACCGTGAAATAGGCCAAGAGTGACTTGATTTTTCTTAGTATACACACGAGCCTTTAGGAGAGTGTGTATACAAAGAAAAATCAAGTTAAGAGTGGGATATTCACGGTATACCACGAGAAAGCATTGCATAACTAATTTTTATGCAACAGCTTTCTAGCTTTCTGGTTGGCTGTATTCTCTATAGCATGGGATAAATGTTATTATTAAAAGCTGGATCATCGGATAATGCAATTCGAGGGATTTGATTGGCTAACGGCTATGGTATATGAGCCATTATACCATGGCCGAGAAATGGCGACCATTAAATTGTCTGCTGGTTGTTCTTGCACAGCAAAATCAGTACCTATCTAGCAATATTTCTTGATTGTTTTTAATAAAACAATTATTCCACTTGCGCTCGTTGGATATGAGATGATTATAGCCAACTCGGCGCTACGCGCCTCGTTGGCTATCTATCATCTCATATCCAACGCGCGCTCGTGGAATAATTATTAAATAAGCCATTTCCTAGTTGCTATGAACCTCATTATGAAAGCGAGGCTAAGAGCAAAGCCTTTTATATGAGAATCAGTTTTGTTTGCATATGAATGAAAACTAGCCTCGCTTTCATAATGAGGTTCAAAGGAACTTGGAAACGTGTTCCACAGCTGCAATATCTTAGGCTTCATCTAACTAACATATAAGTTATCTTAGTAAACTGTAACATTATACAGATCAGTGATAAAAAAGCTTACATCCTTTAAAATAGTGTCAGAAACCAAGTAACCAAAGAGGTCAGTAAAACTAACTGGTTGACCACGTGACTTCTTATTCAAGATCATGTTCATCCGTCTGCACAGCCAGGAAGGTGTAAGCAACAACCACATCGGGTTGTCTTTCACGTTTCTGCCTAAATCTTCCCCGATTTTACTGGGATGTACGTTCGGCCATTCGGGATGAGAGTATAAAGTTGAGAGATACCTGAAAACAAATCAGGATTAATATAGAAGGCGGTATTCTCCTCCTTGTTATATTTTATTAGTGATCCGTACTAATTGTACCACGACCAGTAACGGTATAAATTCGTCAATAATATTCTGGCTAGGCAAATAGAACGCGAACTCCCAATAAAAGGGCTAGTGAGTAAAGTTTTTATCAGAGGCTAGAGCGGTTTCCTCAGCCACGAGCCACGTAAAGGTGTGACCATTTGCAGATGTCAAAAAAAGGCATCACTTTCTCTTCAGTTGTTTAAGGACCCTGAGAGTTGGTCCGGCCAGGGTTCGAACCCATGACCTCCCGCTCAGCTGACCGTGCAGGGAGTTTGTCGAGAGAATCGAGTGACACTGAGAAGGAGAGTAGAGATCATCACTTACCACGCTGATCCAGACACTCCTGCAGTGTACATGGTACAGTCCAGCAGGCCTGTGTCTTTAAGGGCGCAGAACACTCCACTGAGAGACGTCATGGCCCGAAATCCACCCCCAGATCCTAACACCGCAATAGAAGGCACCTAGAAGTTAAGTAAGTGGAAATATATAGTCGATTATAAATGAGAACTCCGGATAACCTTTGAGTAGGCAACCTTTGATTTGTGAGAGATTGTCGAAGAGTTCAGTTTAATTTGCAAAATCGCCGTTTCTACGATATATGAAATTTAGATCAGTTTCTTCATGAGTTCAACCCTATTTGGACGTCTTAACGACAAAAACGTTTACAAAACATTTGTATCATACTCTCCCCTCACACATATATCATTTTGTTATATAGCCACGCGTGTTTTACTGGAAAATACACCACTCGTAAAATTCATACGAAAGTACATCCGGGACCCGAGTGGCGTATTTTCCATATCCTCACTAGTGAGGATGTTGGTGACGTCATTTCCTACTTTTTCACGGTTGTTTGTGCAAACAGTCAGTTAAATAATGGCTAGCGATATATTTGTCAGTATAATAAAAGAAAATTACACGATGGCTTGAAGATATGAATTTTATTTTCTCGAGTTAAAAACATATTTTTCTCACTCACTGCGCTCGTTTTATATATCCAGGAGATATTACACGGCGGTGCGAAGATACGAATTTTATTTTCGAGTGCTAAAGACTTCAAGCCACCGTGTAATTTTCTTTTTTATACAGACAAATCTATTGCTCGCCAGTTTTCACTGACCATTTGCATAAACAACCGTGAAAAAAAAGCGAGAAATGACGTCATTGATATCCTCGCTAGTGAGGATATGGAAAATACGCCACTCAGGTCCCGGATGTAGTTTCGTATGAATTTTACGAGTGGTGTATTTTCCAGTAAAACATTCGTGTATATATAATAATGCCTGATTATGTACTACATAGACTTTCTTCGAGTATATTTTAATCAGATACCTCATGTAGCGTGTTTGGTCCTTCCTTTCCAAGAAGCTTCTTCATGGCTTCAAAAACAACATGTTTCCTCTTACGGATGAAATCGTTTTCCTCGTCACAAAGATCCAGGCTGTGTCGTAAGTCAGAGGGCGTTGAGCTGTAAAGACATTCTGATATGTCTTTGAACAGTTTGCATGGTACAATATTTAGAACAATTATGATTTTAAAAGAGAAACGGATAAAAACAAATCACTCACCTTCTTTTGAAAAAAAAAGCCTAAAAGGCATTGGGCTTTAATACTTAAAAAAAAAAAAAGCTCAACGGATAATGCGATTCCAGGGTTTTGATTGGTTTAGCGGCCATGATATATATGAGCCATTATACCATACCACACAAATATGGTAATTATGTAAACGTACGCGTCCCCGATTGTATAAAACCTCACTAAAACAGAACGATTTAGTGATATTTCGTGGTTGGCTTTAATGAAACAATTATTCCACTTGTCTAGCGCTTGTTGCATACTAAATGATTATAGCCAATTTGGCGCATAGTTATTTATCATCATGTATCCAACGCGCGCTAGTGGAATACTGGTTAATTAAATACCAAAGTGCTTCTATTTAAAGTTTTGAAACTGTAATATAATCAGTAAGTTAGCCTAACTAGTATTGAAACTTACCAAGATTCAACTTTCATTTCCACATTGACCTCGGAGTCCTGAAATGAACATGTTAAATTAGGAGGCATTTGAGAGACCCCTCCTGGTCTTACCATTTTCTTAACACATTTTGGTGATCCGTCAATAGGGTTTTGGGCCAATTTAGATGATCTAACTTATCCGCATGTGTCACTCCTACGACTGTTACATGTCTTGGCTTGCTGTTACTTGTTGTAGGGATTTACTAGTCATAAATCGCGTTGTGTACATTATACGAATGTCACCAGAGACAAAGGTTTACCCTTCAAATTGCCGCCTCCTTCATAAAGTTTGCAGTAAACGCAGTTGGAATTTTATTTGGTTCAAGGTTCAAGACTCATTTATTTCACACTATTTACACAACATTAACATAGAAAGAAAAGTATTACAACAGATAATTACAAGATAAAAATAAATACAGTACAAATTATAAAATGTGTGTGGTGGTCAAAGTAGCAAAGGCTTTCTAGGTCCGATTTTCTGATCGTTACCCGTACACTGTCAAACTACTGCATAGACAAATGACGTATTAGTCTATAAAAACATACCTGATGGAATTTGAAAGTTTTATGATAAACCTTATCGCATTCTATCAATTCAGCCAGGTCAAATGTCTGCGTTCCCACCAGATCATCACTGAGTATATCTGATTCCATCAGCGTAATTTCTAGGGTAAAGAAAAAAACATTGTCAATAAAAACAAAAACAAAAACAGGACTGAAGCCAGTGCAGCCGTAGACGTCTAAAACCTTTACTAGGCCCCTCGGGAGGGGCAGGGACAGAAGGGTACTAAATGGACTATATTAAGAGTCTCCGCCCGAAAGATTTACCTTTTTCAGACTGGAGGAATATAAAAGGGTAGGGATTTCACGACTTGAAGTATAAAAAAGGTGGAACTATCTTTTCTTTCAAAAAAGTAAATAAAAGGGTAAGAGTTCGGACCTCGCGGCGGAGCCTTCCGGTACAAAACTTTCTTGATCCCCCCTCCCTGTCACTAGGAGGGCGAAGGAAATAAAATCATTTTAAAGCTTGGTTTAATTTGATCTGATTATCAAGGAGTGTTTGAATCTGGCCGTTCTAAAGCTTCTCTTAAAGTCCGGCATAAACCATTTATCGTTTAGTGACAGTAAGGAGTCGAATGGTTGTACAAAACCTTCTAAACTTCAAAAGGGGATGACAGAGCTGCTACAGTTAATGCTTGAAGCATTATAATCGTTTTTTTTTTTGTTTACGTTCACACCTTCTGGTTCTATTACTCAGTTGCGCTAACACAGTTCAAAACATATTATGGCTTGCCCGGTCTGAGTACAAAGTCAAACTATCAACATTTAAAAATACGAAACAAAGACTGAACTTTCAGATGCAAACTTACCTAAAGTGTTTTTAACGTCTGGGTCAAGGTGAAACTGGAATTCTTCCCCCCAGTGTGGGTTACCAGTGTTGTTTTTCACTTTCGTCTTCTTTCTTCCGTTTGGTGCCGTCTTGATGCACAACTTGACATAAGGATCCGGTGTGTCAACTTTAAAGATATAAAGAGTGATAAAACAACCCTTCATGCACTCGCTCACTTGCTCACTCACTCATACTGGAGAGAATGGAAGTTTCTTTTGGTGAGAGATTCGGGGTCGAAAAGAGCAACTGAAGATCAACGCAAAGTAGGTTCAAGGGGCGTTTTCCGAGTTGTGGGGGACAAATATTAAAATGAGACAAATATTAACTGTGAGATTTAAAAATGCTACTTTGAAACCGTGGATACTTACTGACCAGTTTTTGGAATGCTCCAACATTCCAAGAGAACATACTTACACAAATCAGAATAGTAGCCCAATGAGATGTTACGTCCACGTACAACTTTAACGTTAAGCAACAGACACTGACGATGAGAGGCCTGGGAGAGACACAAATACACTGAATGAATTACCATCATCATCATCATCATCATCATTATCATCATTATCATCATCATCATCATCATCATCATCATCATCATCATCATCATCATCGTTATCACATCACATCACATCATCAGTATCATCATCATCATCATCATCATGAACAACAGCTGCTGTTCTCCTAAAGTGCAAAAAGGCTTGCAGAGGGCTCTTGTAATTTTGATAAAGAAAACGTCAATTAGAAAAAGATGTCAGAAAATCGCTTTAGCATAGGACTCAGCTGTGATTTGTTCTAAGTGACAACAGGTCGATCACTGGAACCAAAGGCCAAAACTCCAATACTTTAAGGAAACAAATCCCAGCTGTGGATAATGCCACAGCCACTGACGGATTTATGAGAAAATGTGTCAATGTCAGAAAGCTGGTTAATTTAGAAACTGGCAAAGTAATTACAGACCCGATCCATGGAAACGTTCTCCGCACACCGGGGAGATATTCCAGTTACGAAGAGGTGCGAATTTTAACACCCCCTCCCCCCCCCCCCCCCCCCAAACGACTGTTGAAGCTTACATAAAGGAATGGCCGAAGTGCCGGTATATCTAGAATTTAGGCAAATCTGCATGAAATAATGAAATAAGTTTTTTTTTTATTTGAATTTAGCTCCTATGTAATGTGCAGAAATCATCAACTCTTCACTCTCTAAGTGGAAGACCTCTTTGAACGTTACGTACCTGGTAAACAGAAGCCATTACTGTTTGAGTCTTCTCGCGCGCGAAACGTTTGCGTGTGTGAGTTCAGTTCAACTCAATCTCGGAAGTAGCAGCAACTTTACAATTAAAGTGGATGATTCTGAACGTTTTGGTAAATCGAAAGAAGGGGAAAAAGAAAGATTAAACAATAAACAATCAATGTTCAAAAGCAAAGATGAGGCGCTGATTCTAACACTACAAAGAACAACAAAATAGTTAATGAACAGAAGTGGTTAAAAAAACACATGCGAACCTGCAATATCAGCAAAACAGTTCTTCGTGCAGAATCATGGCCAGAAGATCATGTTACTTTAGGCATTAACGACTATTACGTGGTTAAGTTCCGTTTTACATTACGTGCGGGCTTTCGGAAATTGAAGAATCTTCTTAGTCGAGGCTTAGCGAACTCAAACGATAGATCTCAGCGTTCCTCTCTTGATATAAGTTGAACAACGCTTAAAAACAGTCCTTTCTCTCTGATGAAAAAAGCTTGTGATTGCAAAAAATTTCTCAGCTATTGGGAATTGAAACAAACATCCAGAAAAATCTGTCTAATGCAAAGTAAAATGAAAAAGATCGATTTGCACAAAAGTCCGAACACCCGTCCTTTATAAAACTATGTTTGTTATTAATTCCACCTGCTTAAGTCCCGCTGACACCACAAATAACAATCACCGGCGAAAGGCAAATGCGGTCTCCAACTTCAACTTTATTAGGTGTTTGTATAAATTAACATGAACAATTTCTTGGCGCCGCAGGTAGCAAAGTTAATCTAGGCGGGCCAGGATGAAAAAAAGAAAGAATGACTTTAACTGCTGAGTAAGAAGGCAAACTGAGCTATAATATCAAAGATACAGGAATGCGGATGCGAATGCGGATGCGGATGCTGCGGATTTGTCGGGTTTTGCGGAAATATAAATGTATAATGATGCCATGCCTATGTACTTCCCGAAATGAGAGTGGATAGTAGGGATTTCACGGAAATCAGTTGGTAATGATAATACAGTCAAACCTGTATATAACGGTCAACCTTGGGAAATGGCCAGGTGACCGTTATATACAGGGTGACCGCTGTACACAGGTTTCCTTTAAACTCCCCCAGAAGTCAATAAATAGCATTTTTATGTACAAATTATCACTCAATTTACGTTTTAGTGACAATAACGAGTAACAGCAACGCAATAATCAGGATAAAAAAGGCCTATAAAATGTCTGTGGCGTACTTTTACGGAAGTGCAGTATACTCATCTAAGTTTCCTTGTAGGAAAAGCTTTTAACGTAATTATGGATTTTAAAAAAAAATCGGTTATAGTTTTCTGATATTTCGGAGCTCGAAGCTTGATTTCATGTAGTATGTCATTGACTTTACTTAGTGTGAAAGAAAGTTCTTCATGTCCATAGTATTGAGCAAAGTCTTTCAGCTGCTTTGCAAGCCCGACTGCCTGTGCTACTGTCTTATTCATCAAGGTCAAGTTCTGCGGCATCGCTGCCTCTCCTTCGCGTCTCAGGGGGGCTAGCTGCAATTTCACCATCTTCCCCATCAAAGAGATCGTTCGGACCTCCTCCCTCCAGTTGGGGTTAGAGCCATCGATATATCCCTGGCATTATTCGTTAATCGTAACCCCATTTCGTGACCGTTATATACAGGTAGAAGATAATGAAATTGTGCATTCAGGAAGTCTAAAGGGTGACCGCGTCCGTTATATACAGGTGACCGCTTTATGCAGGTCAACTTAACAGTAAATATAAGGGACGATTTTTGGGAAGTTGTTCAGTGACCGTTATACACAGGGTGACCGCTATATACAGGGCCGTTATATACAGGTTTGACTGTATAATAACCGACACTTTCTAAGATGACGGATCGGAGCATTTTACAGATATCACTGATCACGGGAAGATGAAGTATATTTAACAATTATTCAAAGAGTGCGCGACGATATGAGATGATAGAAGCGCCGAGTTGGCTATCTATCATCTCATATCCAACAAGCGTGAGTGGAATAATTGTTTTATGAAAAACAATCAAGAAATGTTGCATCTTGTTTATTTCGCTTTAAAAAAGCAACCAGAAGACAATTTAATGTCCGTTTTCTCTCGTGCGAGGTATAATGGCTCATATACCATGGCAGCTAAGCCAATCAAATCCCTGGAATTGTATTATACAATGATTCAGTTTTTAATAAAATTATATATTTTAATACACAACGTATAATACTGCAAAGAAGATCCGGCCAAACAAATATCATGCGTTTCACCTGCTTTCGCTAAGAGCACAGTACTTTTACTTGCTTTCTAGCTGACCTACGATGCCAATTGGAAACTAGTCATTTTGTGAGTTACTATTGTACCCAAAATGGCGAACAAATGAAATCATGAACATGTATATGCAGCGCAGATCGTATACATCCATTTCAATTAATATTGTCGTATTTTAAAGGCTCCTGTTTACTCAACAAGACCGAAGGGTAGATAGATAGAAACTTAGGTACAGGATTCATAAAGCTTGCACTTATTTTATAATAATTTTCTCCCTAGAATCTATGACTTCTTTTTTCAAAATGTTAGAAATGTTCGCCGGTATCATGCACGTTCGAGATCAAACCTAAAAGTGTTTATTCATGGCCAAGATCCAATTATGGCAAATTTAGCGTCAATTTTGCTGCTGATGATTTTTGAAACACCATACCTCTAAACACCAAAGATGCTTTATCTTCCCCTATGCTTTAGAGGGAAACTTAAAGCCCGTTTGCTTACAAATTTGAAGCTTGAAAACGACTTCCTCCGTGGATGCTATATATTTGTTCCACTCCTGATTTTTCTTTTTCTTCATCCTCTATCATGTTACTTATTTTAGTTTACTCCTACTTTCCCGAAGTAATGTTCAGTTTCCAGATTAGGTGAGTGAACTTTTTATAACCCACTGGATTTTCGTTGACAAGCGTCCGACTTTCTTGCTTATTTTTATATTACGGTAAATGTTTCTTTTTTAAACAATTTTTATTTGTCTTTTACACGACACAATATTTACAATACTAAACACTACTTACAATACTATATTTACAATACTAGCAGTACTTGCATTATCTACACTACTTACAAAACTAACATAGTACAAGATACAAATACGAAATATAAATACAAATACATACTACTAAATCAAGTTAAAAACAAGGAACCGCTGAATAACTTACAGGAGTAAAGACAAGCCACAGGGGCGAGAAAACATTAAGACTAGAAGTAAAAAGATTATTAGGCTGAGATAGGTTACATCAACTTCTCAGCTTTCGATTGCCTTTTTAAGTCAGTTACGAAAAAAAGAAAGGGTAGGTTTTGCATCTTTGATTTTGCAAGTTTATAGGAACTTAATATAATAAAGAATTGAAAATTGTCAAATGCTTGTGAAATGTTCGTGACTACTCTGACGAGGCGTTTCGTCTCGGCCAACAGACTCTTCAGAGACCTTTCAAAATTTAAAGGCAAACTCGTTGAGCTTTTAGAAAAAGGACAAGAAGATCTTGTTGACGCGAAGGTTTGGTTGACTGTTAAATAAAGAATTGTCGTAGTTTTGAAAGACAAATTGTTCATTGGGTAATTCTATTTTATTTTATTGTATTTGTAAACGTGGAAGTAAAAAAAAAATCCCTGAAACCTGCATCTAAAGTAAGATGGAAGTAAAAATTAAGGTTAAAGGTAGTATTGGTAGTTTTTGGCTGTAGTTTCACTTTTTTACAGTGCCATGCCATAGGATGGGGTAAAATACCATACCCATCCGCTTCTGTGATTTATTTTCAGTAATGGGGGGGGGGGGGGGGGTGAGTTGCAGCTACGTTTGGTAAATTTATTAATAAATTACACATATCATCTTGTGGTTTTGTCGCGTCGGCTTCCCGAATAGCCGAATAGCGAAAAAACTGATTCCAACATTTTGAAGGCGCGCCCTTTGAACTAAATTCTGAACTGTATTCTTTCTGAACTCGCGAGTATGCTTATTTTCGGCAAGGCAACTAATCTCGTGCCCACAATCTTGGACAAAACAAGATGAGAAAAATGCGAATTGTGCGCGTAGATTTCGCAGCCCTTGTGGTGGTCGAGAGCCGCTCGAGCCGACAAGCTAGTTTTCTTAAGCTAAAAACTGCCGAACTTAGACGGAGACATTTATTCATCTCATTTACTTCCATGCTTTCAAATTCTGTCTTAAATTCGTTTTGTTGGTTAAACCATTCTGTTAAAAACAGAAAATTTTGCGCGAATTTAATTTGCTGTTTTCATTTTACAGTGGTATCGAGATCGACAACATTTCCACTGCAATCTACAAGGTTTTTTTCATGCGCTTAGGAAAGCTTTCCTATCTTGCCTTCGTAAATTGTCACCTGGACTTAGCTGCATCTTTAGTGGCTTTCGTAAATTATCAATTTTCTTTCATGGTATTAATTTCTTCCTCAGAAACATCAACAAATCGCTAAGCGGCCATTTTGAAAATTAGTGCTCCCAACTTGCGCCCAATCTCGTACCCAGAGTCCTCGGGCCAGCGGTTGGTCGCCAGAAGAGACTCTGGGGAATTTTAGCAGAATTTATTTTTTATTAGCTGCCTCATAACAGCTTGCATTGTTTTCTCGCAGAATCCTGTGGTTCCCCAGAGTCTCTCCTGGCGACCAACCGCTGAACAAAGAGCCTGAGGACTAAAATGGGTACAAGATTGCCTTGCGCCAAGTGATTATAACAGGATACGACGCAATCCTCGACCAATGAGATCAATAGGATCTCTATAATCACCTGAGTAATTACTCGGGCCGTGAGGCACCGAGTTAAGTTCTGGGTCGCGTTCTTTTTTTATTTGTATCTTTTTTTGTTTTTGTTTTCATGATTGTTCAAAGACTTCATATATGACCAAACGACGTGTCAAATGTCAGAAGGCGGATGCAAGACAAATGAATAAAAATTCGATTTTGGAATTCATGAAAAAAAGTACCTCGGGAAGTCTTAATGAGTACTTTTAACTTATTTCTGTCCAGACCTGTAAATATTCGCACTTGAAGAGTGATGACGGAAACATTTGTGAAAGTTTGCGTTACATGCGATCGCCACAATATTGGACAGCGTGAAACACTTGAATTTGGCGTACATGACCTATTTTAGCACAGCTTGTCGCCAAAAACACAAATTACTTCCCTGTGAGCAAAGATCCCTTCGATCTTCCCCGCTTGACTATGGCATACTGGCACTGTGCATAGAATAATAACAACGGTGAAGCCAAAACGACCATTCCATAAAAGACCTTTATGCTACTTTTTTAGGTGGCCTAGTCTTGAGTATGCAACAATAGTGAGTTTCATAGACTGCGAGCGCCTAGCCAGTTCTTCGATCGAGAGAACGAAGTGGAGGAACGCGACCAGTGAGTTCAAGATTACAAGGAATCCACGGTATTTTTTTTTTCGAACTTTAGTTTATTGATCCCAACGAGGGCAAGCTCATACTTTGAGATCTACGACAGAGATCTGGCGAAAGCAACTTCAATTCAAATTCAGATTCTTTTGAGGTATAAACTGGTTAATTTATCTAGGTTTCTCCTATACTGGCAGTGAGTAGAAATCGAAGTATTAAACTGACCGTGACAGAGAGCCAGATTACCTCTAAAATTAAAGTAGGGTAGCTCTTGCAACAATAATTTTCCAGCCTTCTCTTCAGTCTTATTTAGACGTAATTTCATGTTAAGCTTATTCTAGATAATAAACAGTCTAACCGTGTCAAGGAAACAAGAGTACTTAGCTTATCGTGGCACCGCAATTCGCTCTAAATCTTCTAGGCTCCTCAGCCGCACTGGTGTTGAACTGTCCGTCTTCCGCAAATAAACGAATCCATTCTTCGCCCAGCAATATTTGTAGTTGTTGGCATCCTTGAACTTTTTGCTCTTATGCAGAAGCACTTGGATCCGCGGAGTCAAATGGTCATACAGGTTGATTCGGCTCACATCTGCGCGCGTGTCAAGACCAAGATGGGCTGCGTTTAAGCTATGTACTTCGTTCCTGGCAGGTATAATCGTCTCCTTCGCCAGCCTGTGCACAAATTTTCAATACAAAAACATTCTTTTTCTCGACCTGGTGTAAAGCTGTGGAATGAGAAACCATCTCATATAACAGACCTGGCGAAGAAAACATTCACATTGGTACTTCGCCAGTTGCTTTTTAATGTCCTGGAAAAAGAAGATGACTATATTAAAATACCTATGATAATTAAAAAAAAGTAGGACTAATAAAATAATTGTTCCATTTAAATCTGTTACTACGTAGATTTTTTGCATGTCTGTATTTGTAAGTTCTTGTTACTTTTCTCAAGTGTTCCTGTATTCGTCTTGTCCCGCCTCGATTAGTTTTGTAACTATTTGCGGGACAAGCCATTCATTCTGTTGTTTTTCAAAGAAATTGTTGTTGTTGTTGTTGTTGTTCAGGTGGGCGCAAAGGTTCAATGGCAGGAATCTCCCGCAGGGCTGGCGCCCTGCCGGCTACTGAGCTGCCTACAGCAGTTGTTTTCTTTCGTTCTCACCGTAAGCTTTGTTTCACTTCGCGCGTTCACCTGCCCGCCAGCACCGTCCTATCTAGAGATGGTGTTCTAAATACGCAAAGATCAGCGTAGGTGTACCACCAAATGCTTGCGTCTGGCCGTGGCTTTCATACAAGAACGCATAGGGCTCACGAGTTCAAATGACACGAGCTGTATTTTTCTAGTATTGGGGCGTTAGCTAGGAGATTCACAAGTAGGCTATCACATTTCAGAAAGAGTATGTATGGTATTAGAAGCTTCAGAAGGTATCGAATACTCTGGTGCCAATATCGAGCTCATCCTCCAAGTTAACGAATATTATGAATTGTTTGGCCGTCGTCTCTTCCGTTCCGCGCTCGTAACTGATAGTTGCTGCAGACGTTTAGACTGTGTGGAGTAAGCGAAAGATCATCAGTGGCGCGCGCGAGCAAATGAATTTTCCTGCAGCAACGCGCGGAAGATTTTTTTTCTTCGTGTGTGATGTCTTTCGCTCTCTACAATTTGAACGTCGAGACTGACCACCTAACCTCTAAATTTTGCCTTATTTAACTGTAAATGGAATTAATTAAGGGGAAAAGGGACAAACAAACAACAACTGAAAACGATGACGTGATTGTCTTTGTGACGTGTCACATCTCCTGTTGCCAAGGTTCCGCGCTCGTGCTGCGAAATAAACAAACCTTTTCAAATGCAACTCATTTTCAAAAGCTCTTTTCGCACTTTTACTTTAATTGCCTTTCACCAAGTTCGAAAAACACCCACTCGACTGGTCTTGGTTTACGAATTTTGTGATTAAATCATCGTTGTAATGAGAAAATTTTCTAATTTTCTCCGAGGAACTTTTTCAGTAGTTTAAATTTTTTCAGCGCGATTCCTCGAGTTTGCAAAATTATGACAGTATACATTTTATCCTTAAATATAGCGGGCTTACGAATATGATTCATTAAGTAAAATGCGCTAACCAACCTTCTTTGTAGCTTCTTTCCATTTTGTTCCACTTCGTCTTGCTTTTTCTTGCAAAACACTTGAGCACCGTTAGACAGCATCAACGTTGACGTGATGAGTTCAGTGAAGTGAATTTTCTCTTATGACGCAATGCTAACGTCATATACAGTAACTTGCGCGCGCAGTGAGGCAGTCGGATTTGATTAGAGGACTCGTATTATCGCCAGTTGAATGTGCTCTTATCCACTCATGGACTCTCAAATAGTTAGAATCTAGTTGGATATTCATGATTGAAATCCTCGCCCTCATTTCTCTTCTAAATCTGATGCGCTCACGTATTTAAAACTCACGCAATGTGACGGAAGGTGAATAACAACAAAGTGCATATAGGGCGACCGAGGAACCTCTGTTCCTGGGGTGGCATTGCCTGCTTTCCACCAAAGGTGAAGCAAAATAAACTCACACTCTAAGACAAAGTAAAAGTGGCTCAAACGGCCACACGACCAGGGCTTTACCCGGTTTCTGTAGTATAAAGCCATTTGGACTCCCTATTGAATGAGTTGCTAGTCAATCGCAGGGTTACTCCCAGCAGTGTGTCGCTGGTACCCATTTATACACCTGGGCCCAGTTGCTCGAAGCATGGTTAGCGCTAACCCGGGTTAAATACCATGACAACCTATAGGTTTTAATACCTATTAACCAATGGACAGCGCTAACCATGCTTCGAGCAACTCAGCCCTGGGTGAAGACAGACAATGGGGAGTAAAGTTCCTTGTCTACGAAACAATATGACAACGAAGAGACCAACCCATCCTCAAGCTACTGACCCTCCAATCTTCTGGTGGAAAGTCCATTCAAGACTGACGCGCCAACCACTCTCTTATCTCGCCTCTTTTGTCAACAACCTTTTGGCTTATGACTCGTCCACACAAACTAAGGAACACTGACAAATTCAAGTTTGGCATCTCCAATTGGCAATTTGTTATATCTCTCAGTTAGCACGCGCGGTGTGATTGGTCAATTTTGCGGGCAGTATTTCACTGTACGGCCCGCTAAATTTGAAAGTTTCCTTTCTCGTGCGACCGATTAACTTAAATATCTTACTAACTTCGTTTTCTCAGTCCGTACTGTAAGTTACGGATCTTCGTTTTTTTCCCGTTGATTTACGGCCCGCGCTCTTCGCGATTGTGAACTCGGTTAGTAAGAGGTATATTCAACGTAAAAAATGAAGAGGCAGACTGGGAACTAGTTTACCCACGTCGCCCTTCTTGCAAAGCGCGATGGGACTGAATTCTGGCGGTGCGCGTTTTTTCACCGGTCGGCGCGAAAACTTGAAAGATTTCATCGAAAAACAGTCCAAAAAAAGGTCAGTTTACTTTCTAACACTTCCTAAATTGTGTTCATTATGCTCTGCTTACTATTTATACTTAATTTATTAACTGGTATGGTAATTTTTTACCCTTGTTTTCAGTTATAAATGACTTTGCGAAGCGCCATGAGCAAAAATTTGGCTCGCGCATGGTCGCGACGTGTGGAAATGATGGTTTCAACAGAAGGACAACTTGATGTATACCTTATTATAGGAAATTAACAATACACGTTGACAACACGAAGAAAATTTATGTTGCACTAAATGAACGCGAAGTTTTCAAAAGTTCGCGTTTACATGCATTAAATTAACGCGAATTTTTCGATAAGCACCTTGCTTCATTATGCACTTGTCATCGGCTTCCCCGAGGGGGGGGACCCCGGGCTGATATGGGGACTTTGCTAATTGTGTATTTCAAAGTTCTTGTATTTCCCCACCCGTGCGGGATTTTTTTCTTGCAAAGTCCCCAGTATTTGGCGAACCCAACTGGATTTGAAGATGCACTTCAGAACTTTATTTGGGTTCTTTAAACAGTCGGCAAACACTCGGACTTTGCATTCTGATGAAAACTGAACTTTAATTATTTTTTCTCGAATACTCCATAAGTTGCTATAAATCACTCCTCTTACTGTACATGCGCAGTATGGTGAAAACTTCAACTTTTCATTCAGTCCTGAATTCCCCAGAATCTGTTTTCAATCTATCCGGACTGATGAAGAACAAGGGAAAACACACTATCATGATGGTTCATTGCTGCTTCTAAACACAACGTCCTTAAGTTTCCTGAGTACTCTGAACAATTGCTGTGATGCTTCAGAAATTAACATTCTTGTGAATATTTAAAAAAATCAACTTTTTCTATCCTTAACAATTTAACAGACCGCTTCTATTATATCACTAACAAAAGACGACCTGTTGACCTTTAACAGTGACCTCTATAAACAATAATATATACACAGAGGAATTTTAAAGTTGCCTATGCCTACAAATACGTACAAATTTTTGACGGATGGTCTGTTTGATAGACAAAAAACAATGGATTTTAAAACATACCTTTTTGTTCTCCTCTGCCATCTTGCCATCGATCGAGCGAACAAAAATCGTCCCCAATCTCATCTCAGTTGAACATAAGCGAAGTCCCCATATTTTCCCCGAGAGTAGGGCATTCAAAAATCTAAGTCCCCACATTTCCCCCACCACAAGGGAAGAAATTTGTTGCAAAGTCCCCATAAAGTCCCCGTATTTCCCCACATCAGCCCGGGGTCCCCCCCCTCGGGGAAGCCGATGACAAGTGCATTAAGTTACTTCGGTTTTCATAATTCTGCAAACTCGCATTTTACATTTTTGAATGCCAAACTACGTTTTGGCTTCCGTCAATAAAACCTTCAAAGACAAGTGCACGGATGTTTTTAAGGTTTTTTTAAAGCCAAAAATTTGGTTTTGAAGCCTAACTAAACCCTATCAATTCAAAAGATAGATCTGAAGAGCCAATAGAGGAGTCATGAACTAATAAGGTTTTGTATTAAATGAAATAAAGGTGCTTTAAAAAAAACAATGTTGTAAAATAGCGTGCATTAAATTTACATCGACATTAAATTAAGATACATTAAACTAACGCGAATTCTGTAAAATCGCGTTAATAAAGTGCATTGTTAATTTCCTATAATTAAGGTATAAACTTTGGTTGCTAGTGTGGACTGAGAGAGAGAATTTCCTGACTTAGGAAGCATGTGAAGCTGCCAAAGGATATTCCAGGTAAATTCTTGTGTTTACCTACTGTACGGTGTTTGTCGGACAATCTGGGATTGTACAATGTCAAAAAAAAAAAAAAAAAGAAGAAGAAAAAAAGGAAAGCGGTTTCTCTGTTAGTACCAGAGTACAGATGACATAAAATAACCTTTAAAAAAAAGGTTATGTGAATGGTTGAAATTTTCACAAGAATTTTTTGTCTCAAGCATCAAAGTAACCATTCAAGGAACTCAAAATTACAGACATTGTGGACAACAATAAATGGGGGAAGCTTTGTAATAATTGCCCTTAAAGTATGGTTCTAATATTAATTTTGTTACACAACAATAATGAATGTTCAGCATCGCTAATTATTATTATGGAGTTAAAGAGAGGACTTAGAATCAGAGATAACAATGAATTATTTTTTATTTTATTTTTTTTTTTATTTTATTTATTCACCATGACATACATTCGTAAAAACATTACAGTGAATAATAGACTAGGATGTTACATAAGTTTACAGTGAATAAGAACAATAATTTAAGAAAAAGTAATATAAGAAGTGGCGAGGAGACCTCAAGAAACCCGCGGGCTTATACTGAGAGGTCTCCGTGGAGATATGTTAGGACTGTAAGACTAGTAAAGACACTGTATTTAATTTTTTTAACATACAGTGGTAAGACTATAAAGACATAACAGAGTCGGACGTTTCATACAATTAACTGAGGAAATCAAAAAGCTCTCCTTTGAAGGTGGATAGACTAGGGGAAGACATAATAATTATTGATAATGGCAAAGCATTCCATATTTTTGGCCCTCTAAAGAGTATTAGTAAATTGCTTGATACTAGTTCGGCAGGTGTGAGGTTGAAAAATGAGCTGAGGTTCTAGTATCATAATTATGAATTTGACCACCTGTCGGAAATAAATTTAAAAAGGGCGAGGGCAGCAAACATTGGTGATAGGAAAACATAAATTTTGCAACATAAAGGGAATTCACTTTAAAAATATCTAGGATATTCAATTGTGCAAATAAAGGTGCAGAAGGTGCAAGGTGATTGGAATTTGTCATAGCTCGCACAGCTCGTTTTATAAGGACATATGCAATCTTTCTATTAATTTAGTATTTGACAGGAAAATATGAAGCTTGCAAGTCTGAAAGATCTGTGAGACTGCCTGGTATTTTTTAGAGAAGCTCCAACAACCCTTACCAAAACAATGGTCCTTACATGGAATCTTCCCTGTCTTTTCAGTTACTCTCCTCCAAGGTAAATTTTATGGTCAAGCAATATATGATCATGAATATTTATAATTGTTCTGTTGCCCAGAACTGTTATCCTATTCAATTGGTCATTGTGAAAGGAAAATAAATGTAACTTGAGTGGTTTCTTAACAGTAAATTATATTGAAAACTCCACGGGTAAATCGCAGATGCTCTCTCCTCACAAAATCCCATAGCAGCCAAGAACGATGAGAGGTGACTGCATTCATGGACTATTTTTAATTCCCGTAACTTGTACCAGTGTGTTTGAGAAAATACAGTATAGTGTTAAGCAAGGATGACTTAGGACCTGCGTTCTTTTTGGGCTATGCCAGCTATTCTTATTCCAGTTTAGGAATAACAGACTACACCAAATTTTAATTTCGTAAAGATTATAGCCCTCCTCAAATCTGGAAACGCAATACCCATGGCAGAGGTGACCTGAGAACTAAGTATCTCAGTGTGAGCGCGAGCGGCCACATAGGATTTCCTGCCAAAAGTTTCCTAAAAGAATGCGTTTTCTGTCTATTCTGAGCAATTACCTAGCAAACCAAGTATTCCTATTCTTGAATAGTCCCAAAATATTGCGTCGACCCTTAGACACTGATCACTATTGGCATAGGGCTTAAAGAGTTCAAGCCTTTAGGCTCAATTTACAGAACTTCAGGGCATTCAATGACAAAATGAGCATGCATGTACCTTCATTGAATTATAGAATTATTTTCCAGTTGACACACCAGATTTAATCCCTTTTATTATCTATAAATTATCAGTCTCTTAATCAGAAAATTCATGGATTAAATTCTTTCCCAAGCCCTCTTGGAGAGATGCTTTTTATTCTGCAGATATGCAGAGTTTCCTGATTGTCAAGAAGTTATTGCCAGGAGTCCTGAGACTGTTGGTAAGCTCATGTTGATGGTGGCCAACCAGTTCCAAACAGACGGACCATACAGTCACACAACAGATTGCTGCAAATTACACTTTGTTCTGCTGTGCATGCAGTTTACAAACTCCAAAGGTGCTGGTTGAGTCTGGAATGCACAAGAGAATGATCACCCTTATATATGAACCTGTCACTGGCCAGTCAGTGACTTGGCACTCAGGTGAGTCGGTTAATATTTCTTATTTCTTGTAAATAGGTTGTAATTCGTCTTAAAGACCCCATGAGATTTATTAATAAGCCATCATCATCATCATCATCATTATTATTATTATTATTATTATTATTAT
This sequence comes from Pavona decussata, assembly GCF_977016875.1. Taxonomy (NCBI): domain Eukaryota; kingdom Metazoa; phylum Cnidaria; class Anthozoa; order Scleractinia; family Agariciidae; genus Pavona; species Pavona decussata. The sequence continues at coordinate 34,267 of NW_028145638.1, read as the reverse complement.
TTATTTATTTTTTAATAAAAATAATACTAATCTTTATTAACATATTTCAAGCAAATTGCTATTCACAAGTTAAAAGTAGAAAAAAGAACTATTAAAAACTATTTACAATTCATTTCGATGAAAAAAGGGACAACTTTATTACCGGTATTATTATTATTATTATTATTATTATTATTATTAGTAGTAGTATTATTATTATTATTGTTATTATTATTATTATTATGAATTTGATGTCATTTCCAAACCCCAAAATGTCTGTCTGTCAACAGAAACAAAAAACAAATAATTGTTTAGTTTTTTAAATAAATTATCTTCCCAGTGCAAAAAGATGGGATTAGCTCTGGCCAGAAACAAGAACAGGTCAGAATGGATTGAAACTTGATTCAATAATGTTCAAGGTTAACATTTTTGTTTCCAAAATGTGCTAAAACAGATCACAATTTGTTCCTTACAAGAATTGAGTTGATTTCTTTCCTCTTTTTGTTCTAGATTAATTTTATTGTTATTATCATTTTTTAGCTACAGTAACTGAAAGTCTTATTTTGCCATTCTTAACAAAAGAGCTTAAGAACCCCACTTCCCCTTTAATTTCAAAAAGGAGGTTAAGGTGGCATGACTAGTGGTTGCATGGGACCCTAGACTTGTAATCCAGAGTTCCCCAAGGTTCAAGTCAGGTTCCAGGCCTCTCTCAGCACTTTGAATTGTTTCACTGGCAGTAGTCTGTGTTCAAATCCCAGGCCACACCATGTCAGTAGCCAACAGGTCAGCCTTCCACCAACTGTGATTTTTAAAGTGTTTCTGTTCCATTTGTAACTTACATTACTTTCCCTTATTTAGTGTCTACAGTTAGCATTGCAGGGTGCTATATACTTTGACAGTTTAATAGTGAATTCAAAGTGATTTACTTTGATGTGTTTTGTTTCCTATTGCCTTCTCTCACTCTCTCTCAGATTGTGAAATGAGCTTAAAGAGGGAAGAAAGAAGAACCAAATGAACAAACGGGGCAGGAGGGAAGGGGCGGGAGTTTGATCAACTGGTCATGGATCACTGTAAGTTGTTAATTTTTGTTCACTATCAGTTTAAGAAAGCAGTTGATGTCCAAACATCAAACATAAAAAAAAAAAAATAAAATAAAATAAAATAAAACTGGGGCTTATAATCAGGGCATTGGTAACAGAAATATAATGTTTGCAGTTCCAGAAAAAATCCACACTTACCCCATGGAAGGTCATCGGAAATTTCTAGGGGGAGGGGGGGTCTTAAAAGTCATAAGTTTAAAAGCAAGGTGTGAAGTTAAACTGGAATTTTCTGGCGGGGGGCAGATGGTGGGGGTGGGTACAAAACAAAAAACCTCTGTAGGGGGAGTATGGATATTTTCTGGAACTCCACATGCCCATTTCAAGGTCATTTTTTGGGGTATTTGTGACAGCCCTTTAAGCAATGACTTTTAATTTGTAGGAGATTTTTTTTTTTTACAAATTTTATTTTAATAAAGACAATACTTACAATACTTATTAATATACATCTGACAGTACTACCTAATACTACAGTAATACAATACTAACAATATTAACAATAGTTACATTACTTACTAACAATCAAATACTTATGTTATTACATAATACCCTCCCCCCCACCACAAAAAAAAATCAATACATATATGATTCCATTCAAAAACCAGAACCAGGCGTGGAAACAGGTTTTTATAAACACACTTACAAACAATTTAGAATGTTGCAAAGTCTACGCACAGAGCACACTTCCCCTTTTGTAGGAGATTTGAATAATTGGTGAATCTCATTGCCTCTTATTCGGAGAAGAATTAATGGTGAACAATAAAAACAATAGAATGCTTCTGTATTGGGACTGTCGGTCTAATAATCAGCCCCTTGGAAATTTCATGTTCTTAAAACTAGCATTTCTGAGGTAAAACTATCGGCCGATTGTTTCTCGGCAAGAACACTATTTTGTTTAAATAAAAGGAATAAAATTCCTCCTCAACTACGAGAGTGACGTAAAACACTTTTCAAGCGTAAACTGCATGAATTGCTCTTAAAGGTTCTGGAGACTGAGGAAGTGTATGGTAATATAAACGCTGTTACTCGTATCAATCTCATGTCACTACTTAGTTAGCTTGCATTTAACTTTCTAAATAATAATTAGTCATTTAGGTGTTTTACTTATTCATTTATTCTCCTATTTAATTCTTTTTCTCTTTGTTTAATGAATTATTTTTATTTTGTGCTGTTAATTGTCTGTTCCTTTTGAGCGTGTAAACAACTGTCAATGCTACCCACATCGAATAGCCCTTGCTAATTGTGGGTATCTAATATTGTAATAAGTCTTCTCTTATAATAAATTGTCGTTGTTGTTGTTCGGTTGAATTGAGTCGTTGGATTTGATTACCTCCAAAAACTATGGGTAATGTCCACTTACTTTAGATCATTTATTATCATTATTATTATATAATCCTTTTATGTTATTAGTTTTTTAGTTTCTAATTATTAACATTTATTATTATATAATCCGTTTATGTTATTTAGTTTTTCAGAATGCTCGAGTGCCTTTCTAAATAAAGCAAGATACAATATAATTTCTTGTAGTATTCCATCGATGACCCTTTAAGAAGCTTTTAGAGCTGTTTTGGGCTGTAATATTGACTTGTCTATTTTGTAAATTCAGTGTATTTTGCTTAGATTTAATATCACCCTGAAAGGGTCAATTATAAGGTAATTCAAAAGGTTCACGCGCTAACAAGTGTTTTAACTACGAGACGTTTCATCGAATTTGAATAGCACAGCGTCGTGTACATTTCGACATTACAATAAACAGTCTGCTTTAGTGGATGTATTCCATTCCATAATAATAGGACACTTCCTTAGACTAGGACTAAGACACCGCGCCCGAACTCTTTTAGACTTGGGAACTAAGTAGTAAGCCAGGAAACGACTGTTGCAGTCTCGCTCCTGTTTTGGGACTATCCTGGAACAAAGATTTATGGAACATCGACAAACAAATAAAGAAATCTAAACGGTTTACGTTCTTCCTTCAGTTTTTCTCAGTATTATGGCTGCTATACCTGGCTTCCCTCACAAAAAGGGCATTTTGCAAGACTGGTTTAAGGATTCATGAAAGCGAGCATGTACTACAACTAGCAAGTTAACACTCGCCCATATAGCTATTGGTACCACATTTACTATCGCTACGGAAATGTGCCTCTTCCATCGTCTTCTCCAGACAGCCATCGCAGCAATATTCTGGTAACGAGTCTCGATCGCTAGAGATACGCTGGTGAAAAACCATTCAATCACCAACTGAACGGAGGTATAAACAGCAAATGATTCTAGTAAATTAAAAAAAGACTTGTTTTGTAGATAAACAAACTGATACAAATATAAGAAGCCGTTAACAGCCACTATAGCAGTTGATTCAGACCACATGCTCATGATAGCGATATCAGCCATTAGTCTCTCACGGCGAGGAGTGCGAAAACTTCCCCAAGGAGCTGATCGTCTTTTCCATAGCGTGTGACAAATGTGATCAATCAAAACCATGCTGCTTCGTTCTATAACTTCTGCAGCGCCGTGAATTATCCCAAGGACAGCAATCGATTGCAAATGGTCAAGATCTGCTTGTAAAACTCGAAACGAAACTGCTGAGCCAAAGTACAGCGGTGCCAGCAAGACATACGAATATGCTGGATGGGTGAGGTTATGCATCCGTTGAACACAAATTCGTGAGATTACTTTAACAACGACTCCAAGGAGAGGAGAAAAGAGTGCGATTAACAGTTTCCCTTCTTTGGTTTGGTTGTTATAAGCTGGGTAAACTAAGTAGACTGCAGTGATGGAAATAAATAAACAAAAGCAACCAGGTACAATAAGTTGGAAGGACAAAGACAGCTTCTCTCTCCTTGACCGCGTACACACGTGATTCGTTACCAGATAGATTTGTAAGCAAACGCTAATGAAGAATAAAATGTTGAGTGGAATCTTTTGCGCAACCGAAGTAAAAGAATGTGATTTTTGTAAGGCTAGTAAAGCAACACGGTATATGGCATCGAGGCAATAGACTAGATTGCAAACTAGAACCAGTTTTCTCTTCACACCCATTAACTGAAATGGACGGAAAAGGAAAAGGAGATTTACAAAATACCACAAGTATAAGAAAAAAGTAGATATTACGCCACTTATAGTTCTCATCCGTTGCACCTGTACCGGAATCGAGTTTGCGTTCTGAAATTGACAGTTGAGTAAGGTCTTGAAGCATAAGTAGGAGATCAGGATGTATAACAAACCAATGACAGTAGCGGTTAGAAGTGAAATCAATCCTCCAATGTACATTGATTGAGAAAGTGTACGCAGAGCAGATGGTCTGAGCCGCTTCCATGCCATGGCTCCATCTTCATCTTCCTGATCGTTATTCATTGCTTCATTTTCATTTTCCTCTACAGTACTTGCGTCGATAACCCTCACATTAAGTCTGCTGGAGCCAAGATAGTAGTCCGAGCTACTGGCTTCTCTGTCGCTATATTCTTGGTAAATAAGCTCGTTAACAGGACGACAATACCACTCTCGTCCTGTGCTTTCAAGAGGACTGTATCCGAACGATTCCGCGGTGAATTCAGGTTCTTCAGGGTTGTAGTGCTCTGTTACGCCTCGTGTAAAACTGAACACGACGTGGCCAAACAACTCTATCAGTGTACTGCCAGTCATTTTGATTACTGAATCAGTATAGCTAGTAATACTAATAACACTGTAAGTTGGTGTTCTTAAAGAAATTGGGGAATGACACTTAAAATGAGTGATGGAAACTGAAATGTTCGCGTTGAGGGACAACATATCACCAACCAAAACTGCCATCAGTCTACTGAAAAGGCATTAACAAATGACACTGAAACCTGAGATCAGAAAAAAACTGATATTCAGGCGATGACCGACGTGATAATTATATTCCAGTCGGAAACCGAAAACAGCTAATGAGCGTGTTTTTGACCGTCAAACTTTAAATCGATTCCTCAATAATCGATTAATCGTGACTAGTTGTGAACCTTGCCAAGGAATTACAGTCAATCCACGTCACGCGTGACCAGTATTTCCGAAAATGAAATGAAAATGAGTTTCTCTTTGTAATGTCCGGCATTTGAATGGAATGTTGAACATTCAGTTTCCCTGGAAATCTTTCCGGAAAAGACGCATTAAAAAGATTAAAAAATACTTGAGAAGCAATAGGCCATTTCCGAGTTGCTGTGAAAGTTGCTGTGAAACGTACAAATAATATTCCATCAAGTTTTGATCTTAAGCCAAGACCAGTTTTTTTTTCTTTTTTTTTCTCGGGAAGTAAGTGAGCACTGCAATTACGTTTTCGAGGAGAAGAGAAAGAAGCACTTAGCACAACAACTGTCTTTCAGTATTTGTGACAGCCCTTTGAGCATTAATTTTTTTTAGTAGATTTGAATAATTGCATTAATCAATTGAATTTATCTTCTTTTGCCATAGTTACTACTGTACTCTGTTTCTGGCCAGAACAAGAGGATCACCTCTGGTTTGGATGGACCCTAACACAGCAAATTGCATTGATAAGATCATTGCCTCTTTCTTGGCCAAGAACAAACTCGATGATATTTCAACTTGGGAAGAAAACCACAATTATGTGTGGGTCAGTATGATTCCATTTGTTAGCCTGGCATTTTCAGGCTAGCAAGCCAAGGAAACAGATGTCTCTTCAGTGTAAAGTGACTGCAGCAAGCATGAAGAACTTGAAACTTCTGCGATTTGTGAATGCTTAAGGATGTCTGAGAGTTGTCAAGCCATTGTGCTGGCAAGTCAGGATGAAGCGGATGGCCCAAGTCTGCTTACTGCAGAGAAGGATGTCATAACAAAAGAATGATAATATTATCAAGGGCAGCCATGAATCCTTTAAGACAACTGTTGACATCAAGAATCAAATACAAGGATCTGGAAATTCAAATTCATCTTGTGTTGATATACCAAGTGCTCAGCTGTATAGTGTAGCAGAAGACAGAACAGGAGTAATGCTTGGGTCAATACAAACTCAAAAGCTTGGGTTCTTACACTGCTACAAGAAGTTCCAGTATAAAAGGGGCCTGGCCTGGCCATTCTCACCTTCAGCTGATATTCAAGCATCAGAGCATAAACAACTGACAAACAACATGTGGCATTTTCTACAGCCCTTACTGATAAAATTAACTTACCCGATACGTAGTTTTCGGAATAAAAAATAATTTTATATTGCGTGGTGATATTATGAAATTTTGAGGCATGTTTTTTTCAGTAGACGCCCGAGTCAACAACTTGCCACGACTGAACGGCGTCTAAATTTGCATCTCACGCCCACAAAGGTGTGAAATGAAGGAGGGGCTTGGACCTTTATAGCGGAACTTCTTGTTTAAGGGTGTTTATATGTAAATCAGCATCTGGGTGGGGAAACCTACGACTCACTAGTTGTAGTTAGGTTTTTAAGTCAAAATAAGCAATCCAACCAAGAAAACTACTGTTAAAAGTTAGGTTACATTGGGGTCAGGTTATAGATTTGGGAGTCTACCAAGATGGTCTCTGAATGCTCAATTTGAATTGTTTTATGGAGTCTCTTGTTTTTCTCTGGGATAGTAGAATGCATGAGCAAAACACACACGAGCAGGCAAAAATTGCTTTACACACTGCGTTTTCTCATGCTTACATGCAATCACCTAACAAAAATAAGAGCATACCTGTAGGCTGTGCTACTGTAGTGCAGATAATATTGTG
>NW_028145638.1:0-22500 GCF_977016875.1 Pavona decussata | reverse complement strand
TTTTCTTCATTTTCTTGATAATGATGACAGGATGCCATCGAAACGTCGAAATCTCTTCGCATTAGTTTTTCTGCTTAATTTAATCAGCAATTAATTATTTTATTTGTAACGTGTCATCAAGCAGGGTAAGATTATCCCTTGTTGGTGCTCGATACCTTGTCTTAACTAAACCTTGTCCTGTACTAAACTATATCTAATAAGGGGGTATTCAATATTTAGTATCATTGCCTGAAAAGTCCAGGTATTTATACCAGTTCATCATTCCACTGGCTGAGAGATGAACCAAATGAACTGAGAGAGATTGCCAAAACAGAATTACTGGGCCATTTAAACAATAATAAATTATTTAATTTGTAACGTGCCTTTAAACAGGGTAAGATTATCGTTTGTTCGTGCTTGATACTTTATCTTATATCTAGTAGGGAGTAGTCAACATTTAGCACCATTGCCTGAAAATACCACTGCACTGATCTGGGTAAAATAAGAACATCATTTTACTGGCAGGGAGTTGAACTGAATGAACTTAGAGGGGGTTGCCGTAGACGCCTTAACGTGTTACATTTACCTTACTTTACCAATGCGCTGCGCAAATTCCATTGACATCGGAAGCTGACTGAGCTAACTCTATGTCAGAGGCATTCGGAGGTGACACTATTGATTCGTTTGGCGTGCGTAACAACTGGGTAATATATCCCAATTAGAGTGAAAATAAAACTTGAACTCAAAGGAGCTGCCATAGGCGCCTTTGAATTATCTTAAATGACGCACAAACTCCACTGACATTGAAAGCTGGCTGAGCGTAAGAAACTTTAGTAAGGGACCCAGCTGCTTCTTTTGACGTGCATTACAACTGGGCAGTTTACACCTGTTAACCTCTGCACTATATTAATCAAACCTACGTTTAATTTCAAGGCCAAACACTGAGCATGATGGATCGGATTGTGGTTAAAAATGGAAGTTCAACACAAAGCGAAAGAAGAAGCGTTAATCACAGAAGGTGAGTTCCCCTTTCTGATGTTTATTTAGATTGCTTGTTTTAGGGTATTAGAAATACTTTTTGCCGTTTACGTTTTGGGTATCAAATACCAAATGTGGTTAAAGAGAACTTCCGCTCTTCGAACAAATTGACGTTAAATTGTTGGAAATGGTGTCTAAATTTCAAAGCTTCAGTGAAAAAATGGAAATAGCATTTTACTGTTCTACAAATTGGATCTTATTATCGCGTATTTTTGCTTTTAAATTTTCTGCGCCCCGCCAATTTGGTTTCAATGACGCCATACGGTTGCTTCCTGACAAAAGTGGCAACCGTATGACGTCATTATACCCAAAATGGCGGCACGCAGGAAATTCGTAGATGTAATAGCATGAGGCCGAGTGGAATTAAAGATTAATTTTCACGCGTATTTTCAGAGTTTCTCAAATTTGCCACGAGAGCAATTGCGAAAACTGACTTTGAAAATACAACTGAAAATTAATCCTTAATTCCACGAGGACTCAATGCGATTACGAGTTTATAACATAGAGGGCAAAATGTCTTAAAACCATCGAGGCACTTCGTAAAACAGTCAGTCCCGGAATAAAAACACTCACCCGTAAGCAAAGCAAACAAACAAATTATTTTATCGTTTCGTAGTGCACAAAACAGACAAACCTGACGAGAAAATTGATTGTTATACACATGTAATTAAGGAGGCTCGAGGCAGTTTTTTTGGACTTAGGGTGGAAGTTTTGAAATTAAAATCTCGCATACAACATAACCTTCGATCTCCTTCATACTACATCATCATTTCAACATATGATCAAAGTTAATTTTTTCATCGGTTTCCTGGCAGAAACTGTGGGGGCATTTTAAAGATATCTCGATTTACGCAAAGTAGGAACTTTTTCATTCATATGCGCTTTATTTTCACTGTTTTCAAACAAAAGTATCTTAAAATCGGAGACACCCATGAAGCTCAATATACATTTAGAATGTTTTGCAATGACCAAGGATCCTTTAACAGAAAAGACAAAGTGTCAAGTTTTATTTACCAGAGGTATTGGTGAAAAATGCTGGAATAAACAAAATCACCCCGTAAAAATTGATTCATTATTTACTTGAAACGCTCTTACAGATTTTTTTCTAATTTCGCCTACAAGTTGTCTAGATTGAGTAGTTTATATCCCTAAAGTTTCGTCATAAAGTGTCTGACTAGATTTCAAGATAATCGACAATGTTTAAAATGAGAGGCTATGCGCTTCCGTTGCTATGGTAATAGCTGTTGCTTGGAAACCGATGAGAAAATTAACTTTGATCATATGTTGAAATGATGATGTAGTATGAAGGAGATCGAAGTTTAGCTTGTATGCGAGATTGTAATTTCAAAACTTCCACCTTAAGTCCAAAAAAACTGCCTCGAGCCTCCTTAAGAAAAGATAGAAGTTTAAAATTCAACAACGATGAAACCAATTGTTAGGCATAAATTAATATATTCGCCTGCTTCAAAATCGCACGAACACAGATCGATAAATATAGCAAACGGTGGATCCAAAGAAGGAACTTGCAGAGTAATTTCTTGCATTGAATTTGACCTGTTCCTTCCTCCCATCAAAAGGACACTGTTATGTTCGGTTATCGTTCGTTGGAAGAAGCCGTAGCACTTGGTCGTCATGACTGATTTCAGTTTTTCAAACAAAAAAAAACTGCCAAGTGTTTAGTGTTTGGCACAAATAATCTTTTGCTGTTTCTAGTAAGACACTAAAATTCACCTTTAGGAATTCCCTTTAGCTACAGCACTTGATTGCCATGTATTTTCGGCACAAACAGCCTGGCTTATTAAAAAAAAATGCAAACTCCAAAGAACCTGAAAGAATTCGTTATTGTTGGGCACAAAATGAAAAATTGAACCAACTAAAGGTAGAAATGGCGTGCTTAGCCAACCAGAAAGGGGTATTTTCGCTCTCGACCAATAAAGAGTGAGTAATTTTGCCCTCGGTGAAAGGAAAATTAAGAAAAATGTATTTTCTAACAGCCAATCAAAATTCAGTAATTTTACTCTCTATGTTATAAAAGCACGAAAATGGGCGATAATCACATTTCATAACTTTTAGGACAGTAAAATGTTATCTCCACTTTTTAAACTTAGCAATTTGTTTGAAGGAGTAGAGGTTCCCTTCATCAAACGCTCCAACTTTTTTCGTGCGATATTGTGCCACTGCTAGCCTCACTGTTACACCATGTGTCTCGTCCCCAAGAAAAATGAGGAAAGTTTCGAAATCTTGTTAGTGTGAAGCATCATGTAATTTAAAAATGAAATTTTAAAGTAACAAAATAGAATTCTAATGAAGTTTGAAATGAGGAACCCCTAAGGCGCAGCGAGCGAAGTTCGACTCGCTCGACAATTTTTCAGACAAAACCATCTGTTTTCGGAGAAACCAAATTTTTGTGCATCAAATGGTATTTCTGTTTGCTATTTAGGTAAACTTGGGATAAATCGTCTAAAATGTACTCCGAAATCCAGAAAATAAATGTTTGTTTCAATTAAGGGCCGTTCCTTCAAAATTATTAGGCATGTGGTCAATTCAAAATTTTGCGAAAGTTCTTGAACGAGAGTTCTCAGCCTACGTAGCAGTAGCTTTCTTCCAAGCGGGCGTGTGAAGAGAATTAAAAAGTTATTGGAGTGAAGGAGCAAAATGGACATTAGGGAGGGGAGGGGAGAGGAAGGGAAGAACTCCCCAAATCACTCAAACAGGCTTGTAAAATTTTCGTGGGAAAAATTACTATGGTATTCGAATGTAAAAAAAAATTGTTGTCAAGAAATGTGTCGAGTGAACGACCGAAAGTACGGGATAGAGTTCATGCCACCCTTCTTTTGTGTTTTGAACAGCTACTGAAAGCAAAATGGATTACGATTTTGATCTACGAATGAATTGCCTAAGACGTCCTGAAAGGTTCCCTAATACCTTTTAGATTTCAGCCGAGTAGTTACACTGGGCATTTTTTGTCTTCTGGGGCGGGCAACGCAAGTTTAAAAGCTATGACAATGGGGATTTCAGGAAAGATAGTACGTTCAAAGATGTTTCCTCTTAAGTCCGCAAAGGGAAATGAGGAAGTCATATGACGTCATAATTAAGTCATTATTACGAAATGACGGCCATCTTTGATTTCTGGATTTCCCCAAAACTTAAGGAAAGCGGCGAAATCAATTAAAAGTAATCAAAACCAACAAAGGAACACTAATGTGAACTAAAAGCATAAACGGTATGGCAAGAAAAGTAATTGTTTTTCATTTTAAGAAGGTTTTTTTCCATTTTCTGAAAAAACTGCCTGTCAAAAATTGGTTGCCATGGTAACATCAAAGTCAATGAATGCTAACCGGCCACATCAAATTTTTTCCAGATAAGTTTCTGAAAAAGTACTCAAAGTTCATACCGTTTGCTTCAATATGAAAAAAGTTATTCAGGTTTAGGTTCAAAGCTTTCTACCCCTAAAGCACAGATTTCGTCGGAGTTTGTAGATTTTAAAGTTATCCCATTTATGATGTCGTCGATTTTTGCGATAGAAAATGTTTTTGACTAGCAACTTGCAGTTCCGTTTACTCTTAGCTTTTAGGTTTAGTTTTGTCTGACCGAAATATTGGGCAAACGTATTCCAGTAATAGCTGCTAGATCTGCCTTGTATCTTGAAAGTTACCTAAATGAATAAAATCAAAGACAGTTTACCAGTCTTTCCTAAAATTAACAGAGCGATATAATCTGGGTTTGTCAGACTGAGGACATTTTGTGATTGCACGTTGTTCGAAAAGGTTTGTTTTAGAGTCGTAATTTGACAATAATGACGTCATTACCTCTGATCGCTTACCATCTTCAGTCGTTTCGTGTAATAGAGCTCTAAAGCTGAGACACGCACAATTTGTAAGAGTTCATTTTCCGGTGAGCATAAATTTCTGAGGTTTCTCTCTCTTCCTTTCTTGAAGGAGAAACGAGGAGTATGCAGTTAGATTTTGGGAATGACGCTGTACAAGCCATTGAAAACATCCCACATACCCTTCAATACCCCTACGCTCACCGGGAACTAAACATGAACAATGACAGATAAAGGGGAGCTCTTTTGTCCTTATTGGGATTCCAGGGTTTATCCATAGCTGCCCAATTTTAAATTTATTTTAGCCGTTCGCGTACCAAAGGTTGTACGTAGCGAAATCAAGTATTAAAGTGCATTCAATTGCATCCCTGCTGAGCAAAAAGTAAATAGTATATCCAAGAGACTAGTTATTTTTTAATATTTTAGTCGCGAAATCAAAAAATTTTGAACCTTTTAAAAATGGCTGACCTTATAGACTGAACCTATTTGACTAAAGATGATTAAAATTTAACTTTCTAATTGCAGATTTTGCTTAATTTTCAGGGCGCTTTGTAGATGACAAGTCTTGACAACGCAAGCATGGGAACAAGGGCAAGCCAAGCACTTTTTATTCAAGGTAGAATATAAGCATTTTTTTTTTCAAAAGCCGACTAACATCGAACTTTATTTCTGTACACACGAAGGCGCACTGTATCAAAAGGCCCCGATTGTCATTAAATTTTTCTCGTGAATTTTCAACACATTTTTGTATTTTTTATCGCTTTCGAGAAATTTCACTCTTCAGTAAGCCACATTTCCTGGTTTTCGTAACAGAACAGAGAGCAATGTTGTTTACGACGTTAAAGAAACTATTAATTTTATAGCTGAGGCATGCATGTTCGGTTTAAGGACGTTCCCAACAGCTTCTCTGGCATTGGGGGGGGGGGGGGGGGGATCTTTTCAAATCAATATTTGGCATGGAAGACTTGCTTCGATTTCCGATGATTTAAACAACTCAACCTAGACGACGTAGAAAAAAAATCTGTAAGAGCGTTTTCATGTTGATAAAGAATCATTAGATTAGTTATTGCCGGATTTTTTGTTCATATCGCAAGAAAAATAAAACTTATAACTTCTCATTTCTGTCCAAAGGTCTTTTATCACAGCAAAACATTCTTTAAGTACCTTGAGCTTCTTAGGTGGCTGCGATGTCAAGTTATTTGTGTTTTAAAACAGCTAAAATAAGTCGAAGGCTTGTAATTTGCATAAATCAAAATATTTCAAAAATTCGCTTACAGACTTTACTTTTCAATTGTGAGGCTTTAGAATAATAATTTGTTTTGATGTTTGAGCAAGTTTTAGGTTTAAGAGCCATTTCGGCTGTTAGATAAGAAGACTGAAAGTCGGTCAAGCTTGATTCAGTCGCTGTTCTCTTTCTCGGAACACGAGTTTTAATTTGTTTTTCCTGGTCTATTTCACTGCTATTCTCGTGCAATGAACATTTATGTACACCACGCTTGTGTCAACTCACGGGTTTATCATTCACGCCTTACAATAAAACATTTTGTGATATCAACAACAACAGTAGCAGTAGTAAGAAAAGTCTTCAACTTCTCAGTATTTTGGTGGCGTAGTATGACGGTAATCGAAGCAAGCCTTCCATGTGAAATATTGATATGAAAAGATCCACCCCAATGCCAGAGAACCAGTTGCTAGCCTCCTTAATTTAAAATTATTGCAATTGTCTACAGGTTTGGTCAACTTCAGAAATTTGAAATTCTCTAAATCTTCTTGTTTTTGTCGGGGTTTAAAAATAAGTTTTCTTATGAACGGTCGTAAGCAAAATTCTGCGTGTCAATGTAAACTGGATTCGAATTTTCTCTCAAGTCTTTTTCTTGAAATTTAATTTCAAATTTTAGTGTACAACCGAGTTTGATGGAAAAAATCTTGAAATCGTTGTACTCACCGATGATTACATTCAGTTATAAACTTCTCAAATTTACATTTTGCTTATTGAGCGGGCCAAAATATTTTCATGTGCAATCTCGGTTAAACAACGCATTTCAAAATGAAGATTTCGCCTAAAGCATTGCCAGTATATTTGATTCGCTCGTTATAACAACAAATAAGCGAAACGAGGGTTTTCACGGAAAGTTCTTGTTTATAGTGCGCCTTCGTGTTTATTTTGAATTTGCGAAGTTTAGAAAACTGACAGTTTTTCTATGAATCAATTCAAGACAGTTTTGACAAATTTAGTCTGTATAGAAATGGAAATTTTCAGCAAAGTTTAAGATGCCGCAATCGTTCATGTTTTAATGAAATTTTATTGACTAACGCATGTTCAAAATTTTGGCGTAACTTAATATTTTTTTGTCTCTCGTTTATTTTTATGGTAACCTCTGTTCAATTTTGTCTAATTTTCCCGCCAAAAAACTTAGAAAAATACGGGCGCTTAAAATACGCATGCGCCATTTTAAAAAAAAAAAAAATTTCATAGCCAACCTTTATATCATTGTATTCTGTAACTAGCTTAATAATAACGATATAATTAAAGAACTTAATTTCGATAATAAAAGTCACACTCAAGCAAACAATTGTTTCATTTTCATTGTGTCCTTTATTTTCTTTGTCTTCTTATACAATAAATATTTTAGTTAATTAATTAAGTAAAATCAATTAAATAATTAATAGGTGCGTAGAAAATTTTTTTCCTATATTATACTAAGTCTTTTGGCGGGAAAATTTGGAAAAATTTGCACAGCGTTTCCCCTGGCAACATATTTGGCAAAAAAATTAACGGGGTACTCTTTGAACGTTTCTCGCTCACAAAAAATTCAAAGAGTGACCCTACAAATTTTGCCCGCCAGATAAACATAAACCATCTTGGAAAGAAACTTCAAGCAGCTTTTTGGGTAATTTAAAAAGCGAACGTTTGAAATTTTCAAAGAAACGTTCGTTTTATCGAAGTTTCATTTCCGAGATGGTTTATGTTTAAACAATTTAAAGTCACCTTCACAAGGCTAAGTAAAGTTTTCAAACTAAAGTTGTCAAATACAAGTTGGCGTGAATAAACATTGCATGCAAAAAAGGCTTTAAAATATCCTGAGAAACTCTTTTCTTTTCTTTTTTTCTGCAACTTTAATACGCCAAATTTTAATTGACAACCCGAGATTGGAAACTTTATTTTGCCGAGTGAAGGTGACTTAAGAAATATCGAAGCGACATGGCAATTCAAGACAAAATTTTGCAACAGAAGAAGAATCGTTTTTGGATTGCCGCGAAAAACTGATTGTTTCAGGAAAGTTTGGTTAAAATTGACTTGATATTTGAATGTCTTTTCCTTCTAACTGTTGCAAAATTGTCAAACTTGCAATGTCGCTTCTTGTGACTTTGTTCAACCGGCAGAGTTCTAAACTCCACGACTATATACAGTGTTACACAGGACAAGACATTTGTAGTGAAAGCATCTAGCAAATAATAAGTGTATAACCCACACCCAAATTTGAAAGCTATTCTGGTTTGCAAGTATTAAGATAATTCGTCCTAAGTAATGTTCGAACTTTTTCCCCTCCATTTTTCGTTTGTTTTCTGAGATTTTACTTGCGTGATCCATAAGACAATTTTCACTGGTAATAGCTTAATTCAGTCTTCTTGTTCCAACTCTTTTTGCATGGTCAGAATAATAAAAAAACTATAGTTCCTTGGTAAACAATCTGTAGTTCTGGTTGTGTAATTTCACTGATCGAGATAATGGATACCTTTCTTGTAAGTACGTTTTAGCGATTTCTTTTCAACTATCTATCAAAAGAATTCTATCCCCCGTTTATATCTCTTCAGTTTCAGTCAATTTTCCTTCAATTTCAACACTGCTGCTCCTTAGCGATTCTTTTTGTTTGTCGCAATTCCTGTTTGTCTAGTTCCTTTCGTCTCTTTTCTAATTCTTATCAAAAATTAAGAGCAATTCTCCAGGAAAGTGAAGCAAAGTTGGAAATGAAAATTTTTAACCCCCCTTCATTTTTTGTGTGGAGGTAGGTTGCCTGGAGGGATGAACAAAAACAGCCATATTTGGATCGGCAGGTGCGTCGTTGCCATGGAAACCGCACTTGATCAGGTCGGCCTGAGGTCCATGTTTTGACCGAAAAATTCACTCTCAAATAGTAAAAATAAACGAGTCTGGTTCTCGAATACGTGTGAACCAATTCAAATGAAATTCATACAGATAGTAGAGCCACTCTCCCAGTTTATAAAATTTGCTGTTAGAGTATTTTGGGTTCTATAATCAAGAAGACAATGTTCGTATTACTATGTTGCCTGTCAGCCATTTTGACGAGAAGGAAAAACAAGCACAACCATATTCGTTATTTCTCCGAAAGTACTCTTTCCACATAAACCAAACTAGCAGCAGGGCTTACATAGATATTGAAGTTTATAAATATTATGAAATCTATTTGGGGAAAAATATATTCTGGCCATGGGTGTTGAAGACATCCGAGGCAAGTTGCAAAAAATTGCAAAATTGGAAATGTTGAGGTCTCCAGTATTTGGTTCAAACAGGCTTTAGATAGAGAATATCAGCTTCAGAGGTTTTTTCATTCATCTTATCTGTTATCTACATTTGATTAATTAGGTTTTGGCCAACGAATTTGATGAAATATAAATTAAAACAAAGCCCACCTTGCAACTTTTGGGAATTTCTTCAGGATGCTTTTGTCGTATAGGATTGGTCTCTCCTCAGTTCGCTCGCTCCATTTTCTTGACCAAATCTTGCACAGACTCTAGCGAAAAGGACAAATCTAACTGCCTAGCCTCGCCGAACATCTACTTTTAGACCAAAGATGATGATGCATTAACCCGAATAAAGAACAGTCGAACAGGTCAAACACAGTATCGAAATAATTCATCAATACAATCCATCCAGGAAGTTAAATAGATGCATCAAGATCACAGCTGAGCAAATGCATGTCTGCGACGATTCTGAATAAAGTCTTTGGCTAAATCGAGCCGTACATTCCGTGGTGCATGGTTGAGAAGCGAAGAAATCGTTGTTTATGACCTGTTTACGACCAAACGTATGTAGACCGGAAATGCGAGTAGCAAAACTGCTGACCGGATGTAGTTTAAAATGCGATATACGCGCTTTTTGTTTGTTTGTTTGTTTGTTTTTGTAGCTTCGGATAATTGTCGCAATGGCATTATCTCTTCTTTAGATATTTTTGGTACATTATATCATTGATAAGGGGATAAAAGGACGACTTTTGATCCGCTTTTATGACTGTTTTACAGTCATAACCACAACCACATAAGCCGCCCATGTTTCCTGGGTTTGTTTGTTTGTTTTTTTTTTTTAATTCATTGCTTATTGGATGTTAAGGATGGCCTGCAGGTAAGATACGTCGCTGATCTGGGGCATTAGCGTACACATTAGAAGTTACGAAGTTGGAATTTTTGACCCACCTCTCCTCCAGAAATAAATAAGTCCTCTCCAAGCCGATAAATTTTCACATTCAGTACCTAATACCTGCCCAAATTTTGGCATTCTTTCTGTTTATTTATTTATTTATTATTATTATTATTTTTTTTTTTTGCTCTTTTTTTTTTTTTTTTTGGTGAAGGGAGGGGTGACCGGACGTAAATTTGTGCCGTCGATCAAAAACACTGTAAGGGAAATTTGCATATCGTCGTGCGAAGGAAAATATCCTGGTCGGGACAATGGAAAGTTGGTCTCTTTCAAATCCCAAAAGGGACGTTTCGGTTTGTGAGTGCAGTGGAAACAATATAAAACTCAGTCAATGTCAAAGGGATATTTCCAGGCACGTGCAAGCCTACGAACTTAGTATAAACCGTGATGAAATCAGCGACGAAATGGATCTTATTCTTTGCCGTGCAGGTAAATAAATGTAACATTTCACGCGCGAATTTTTATTCTCTTGTCACGAATAGTTTATCATAACTGAATTTGTAATTGCATTTTCATAGTCTAAAGAGCAATCTTTTTTTTTGGGGGGGGGGGGGGGTGCGGCTATTATGATCATGCGTTTAATTTTCACCCAAGCTTCAGCTCAGCTTCATTTCCTTTGTTTTTGTTTTCATTCGGTTACTCTGTTTTTTTTTTTTTTGGCTTTCTTCACCATTGCCATTGTGAAACAACCCCATTACAAGAGGATATCATTACACATACATCCGGTGTTACATCTCATTACATTGTGTTACATCCGGTCAGCAGTCGTGCTTCTCGGACTTCCGGCCTATGCGTTCACTTTATTTACCATTCTTGGCTTGTCCACTATCGCAATATCTGACTCGATTTTAGCCAAAGACGTTACTTTGGATTGTTCAAAGGCATGCATTTGCTTTGTACATCGATCTCGACACATTTAGTTTACTTCCTGGCTGAATAATATTGATGAATTTAGGTGCTCGACGGCAGAAATCGCAAGCATTACGACCATGTTTTGGACTTTGTCAAGTGTATGCAGGCTACTTGTATCGTCATCCGTGGTCTGAAACACAGCAACACAGCAAACTGGATATTCGTTTGGAGTAACTGTTAGTCTGCGCTAGATTTGGTCAAAAAGACGGAACGTGCGTGGAGAGAACCACGCGACGAAAGCATCCTGAAGAAATTCCCAAAACCCTCAAGGTAGGTTTTGAATCAATTTATATTTCATCAAATTTGTTGGCCAAAACCTTATTTACTAAATGTAGGTAGCAGACAAGATGATAAAAGATACTTTTGAAGCTGATTTTCTCTCTCTAAAGCCTGTTTGAGCTAAATACTAGAGCTCTCAAAATTACCAATTTTGCAATTTTTTGCAATTTGTCCCAGGTGTTTTCAGCACCCATGGCCAGAGTATAGTTTTCCCCAAATTGATTTTATGATATTTAGAAACGTCAATGTCTATGTAATCTCTGCTGTTAATTTGGTTTATGTGGAAAGAGTACTTTCGGAGAAATAACGAATATCGTTGTGCTTATTTTTCCTGCTTGTCTAAATGGCTGACAAGGAACATAGAAGGACGAGCATTTTCTTCTTGTTTATAAAACCCAAATTATTGTAACGGCGAATTTTATAAACTGGGAGAGTGGCTCTACCATCTGTATGAATTTCATTTGAATTGGTTCACATGTATTCGAGAACCAGACTCGTTTATTTTTACTATTTGAGAGTGAATTTTTTGGTCAAAACATAGACCTCAGGCCGACCTGATCAAGTGCGGTTTCCATGGCAACGACGCACCTGCCGATCCAAATATGGCTGTTTTTGTTCATCCCTCCAGGCAACCTACCTCCACACAAAAAATGAAGGGGGGTTAAAAATTTTCATTTCCAACTTTGCTTCACTTTCCTGGAGAATTGCTCTTAAACGTTCGAGCTTTCACTCATTCCCCTTGTCCAGTGTAACACTATGTATAGCTAAACAAGGTCTTAAATATCCAGTAAACTACTAAAACTACTGTCTGGTTGAGATAATGCAAACAATTAAAGCCTAAGAAACAAAAACTAGATCGAGAGAGAGCCAACGCTCGGACGATAAAAGAATTTGTAAACATTTCTTATTTGTAAGTTAGAATGATGTTTATTTTCTCGATTTCCGAAGTAACGAAACCCCCAAAAAATTACTAAAATCTGCTTCTTTTGAACATCAAGAAGTTCCTTACATGCGACCGAAAGGTTGAAAAATAACATTTTGATATTTTAATATTTGAAATTTTTCATGAATTGAAGTAGTAAATATTCAAATGTACGCAAGGGATTAAAAATTGACTTGTGGTTATTGTTCAATGACAAGTTTTGACTGCCCCAGATTAATTTATGCCGAGAAATAAAGCGATTGCTGTCAACAAACCAAACAACCTAGTCAGCCGATAAGTTTGTTTTTCCGAACTTTTAAAACAAATTGAAGATTTCGCGTACATGAAAACTACAGAAACAAGTTTCAGATGATCTGCCGTTTGAAAATTTAAAATGCATGATTCGAGGAAATAAATACAAATTAATGCATAATCTTTTATTTCACTAATTAAGTCATATTTGTTCCAAATTTAATTTTGTCCTTAGCCTTCCTAGCTGTCAAATCATATTAGCTAACAGAAAATGGCGAACAGCATAAAATCCATTGAATTGAATGACTAGATGCTCCCTAACTGAGTTCGAATTGCCTTAATATTTTTGGAGGTAATGTAGTACTTTTGATCTAATAGTCTTTTGCGGTCTTTTATCTCTTATTTCCCGCCTAATTCGAATGCCGAAGGTGTCTTAAAGCGTTTTTGTAAACATAACCTCAACCAGACACTAGTTTACTATCTGTTGTAATATGTCAAGAGAACATAAGGGATTAAACAAGCTTTTAATTTGTCCCCTTCCCCCGAAAGTTTTTGCTTAGAATGGAAATGATTTGGTTAATCGCTTCAATTAATTTCTCAGTTTGTAAATTTGTAAAATGAGAAACATAGAAAGAAATGCTCGTGTGCATTAGCTTTTCTGCGACAATTTGGTAATACAGTTTCCCCTTTTCTTTAGAATAAGGATTCCTTTTGGAGCCTTATGTTCCCTCGACAACTACAAACACTTACAAGGTCCAACTGCCAAGTGCCATGTATAACAATCTTTTAGGACTCATAGCTAATTTTGACAGCCACGATAAGAAAACATCCAAAACAGAAGAAATATTTTCAATGCTAATGATTCGTTGTCTTCTTCCCCTTATGAAAATTTGAACTGAAGAACACACAAAATCTCCGCGTCAAAACTTGTAAGGGAAGCACTTTGTACACAATTGAATAACTCCCAATCTAGGTAATCCAGTTTTTATAAGTACAGCGAGACAGTACCTAATATAACTAGACCAATTGAAACAAACTTGATAACCCCATTTGAACTGGGTAGCCCACCTACACCCCTGTTGGACCTCTGGTCAAGGTATCCCCAAATCACACAAAACGTTTATGACCCCAAAAATGTTCAAATAGTCTAGAGATGCCGGGAATCAGTTTTCACCGTAGTGGAATTTAGCAGCTAAATTTTGTTTGAATGGGAGAAAAAACTTTTGAATTTGATATCAAGGCTAGACAAATAGATACTTGTCACAATCTCAAGTTTTTTGTATCATTTTTAAATTTTACCACTCCTTGTCGTTTTTGTAGTTCTTAAGTCGCAATATTCAGTGCATTCTGAACAACTATCCTTCATATAACCCTCCAAATTTAGACCCATTGATTTAAGAGAGGAGGGGTGCCGCCCACCACCCAACCCCCACCCTGTGATAAATCTCTTAGTCACTGACAGTCGGCGTTTTAAATTCGGTTTATTTAAATTGTCATATTTTCAGTTTTGAAAACGGCTGTCCTATTTCGTCAGATATGACTAATATTTTTGTTTTTGTAACCATGGTATCTGGCAGTTTAATCTTGTAATATAACTATCTGTTAAACAACCCGCTAACTTTGAGCGATCGCTGTCTTATATAACTTTCGTTATAAAATCAGCCAAGATAAATTAGATGAAAATATATTCATCAAAGTTACAAATTCTATCAAATGTAGCAATTTACGTAGATTTATCAATTTAACTGACCGAGCGAAAATATTATGTGAATGTAAACAGGTAAAAGATCGCTCAAAATTGACGTTAAGAAATCTCAATAAAAAAATAACTCTTATATAATGGCCGATTGGTATATTTGGACAAAAGCAAGAAACGCGACCCACATTTTTAATGATTTAACAACAACGAAAGAATCGTTTAACGTTGCAAGCTGAAGTGTTTTGGCTAAAATTTGGTTCAAATTTGCTCCGTGCGCCAAGAACCTCCACGATCCGCGCGGTCAACATAAAAACGAATTTTAAGTGTAATTTTCCAAAACCTTTATTTAGCTTTGTCACAAATGATCATCGTCCATCAGAGGTATTTTTTTTAGCAAACTAAACAATCAATTTTCTTAGCTTATCTTCAATCCCGTTTCCTGCAGTCCTTTCCTTGCTCTGCGATTCTTTTCGTCTTGTTAATTGTGCATTGTTCCTTCCTCTGATGACTTCACCTTTAAGACAGAAATAAAAAAGACTCGTGAGCTATTTGTCAGAAAATACGACATATACACAATTATGCTAAGGTATGAAGGGGTTCTTTCCTTTGTAGCCGTCGAGATTATTTAGTTTGCCTCTGGAGGTAAATTTGAGACATGAATTTGACAACTAAATTTTCATTGAAGTTTAAATTAGCTCAAACAAATATTTCTGGAGTATATTTTCAAGCTTTCAGAACGTCAGAGAAGCTAAAATACGAAATATGTTGATCGCAACAAAGTCCCTGAAAGGAACCAAGGTGCCACGTCAAAGCACGTGCTCAGTATTTCGAACAAGTTGATCCATAATCGCTTGAACATTGAACGCCGAACAAAACCAACTTCCTTGCAGTCATTTCCTTTCTTTCCTTCTCTTTCTCAGAATAGAATTTCGTGTGATAGCAACTGAAAGTTAACGTTTGCGAATTCTGATATTATTGCACTTCGGAAAATACAGTGAACTGAATTTGCTCAAGCAAACCAAAATAATTCCAGGACCTGCTCGCTTACTAAGAGTTCGGAAGTTTGAAGGCTGAAGTCCTATGAAAATATGTACTCACCATTTGTTTGTTGGAAACCAAGGTTTATTCTTAATATTTCCAATTCTTCCTTCCATTTCGGCACATTTTCAAGGACGGAGTTCGTCTTCACACGTCTTCACTTGTCGGCAAGTTCGTTGGTTTGAAGCAAAATTCTCGACTATGTAATGAATATGCATTAGAGGCTGGAACCAATCAACAACTGTTAAAAACGGCATTAGTGCATGTTTTGACAAGAATGCATGCCTTTTGATATACTTATGAATTAATTTTCTACCGCCTTAGTCCTTTCTTTTTTTTCGCCTGGACAATTTAACCGAAAAAATGTTATTGAACAGTGTCTTACAAAAAGGAGAAAAAAATCAAAGGCTTCTAGTTCTTCTGGTCCCCCAAAGTAAAACACAACAACAACAGTAGCATGTTTTATTATATAGCTGCACTGGTCCCCGCTGAAAAGAAGCATTCTGATTGGCTCCCCGGGTGGTCCGAATTTTCCTGTACGGATTGTCCAGCCCCGTCTACACAAGCAATTTTTATGTGGCAACTGTATGTGGCAATTTTTATTTGCCCGTGTAGATGGCTCGACAAATATTTGTTGTTAATTTGCGTTAGTAATAATTTCGCACAGCCGAGATGTCCATGGAAAGGCAAAAAGCAAGATGGCGCCATGCTGGATGCGCAAATGTTAGGGACTGCAGGGACTGGGTTCTACAGATGACGTTGAAAAAGTTGTCACATTTTATGTGGCATCTCGTCTACACGGACAATTTTTTTATGTGACAATTTTTATTTGCCACATAAAAACTAACACGCCAGCTTTTCAGCAAATGCAGTTGTCACATAAAAATTGGTCATTTCTCATCATCTACACGGGCAAATAAAAATTGACACATAAAAATTGCCATATAAAAATTGCTCGTGTAGACGGGGCTTTAGGATTGAGCGCTTGCGTTACAACGTACGTTTGAAAGGAGCATAGTGTTTCAGTTCTAGCAGAAAACAAAGCAAAAATGCTTTAAATTAAGCTTATGAAGTAGAAACCGTTCAAACCATCATGTCGCAGTTTTTACTATTTGATCTTTCATCCGCAGTTCAAATACATGTGTTTCATATATTGACATTTATTTAGTTTTGACTTTGTTGCACTTTTTCTCGCACTGCTTGAACATAAACAAGTTTTACGAGGACTAGAAAGCAATAAGCGGGAAAGTCTATATAATAAAAACTTTATTGAACTAGTTTGTTCATTCCTTCGGCTCGGTCCATAAACTTGCCAAAAAATAAAACAATATTTTCCCAATACGGAGCTCACGCTAGTTCAATAACGTGCAAAATTCCTTACAACCAATTTTATTCTTAATCATAACCATTACCAATGTCCTCGAATTTGATTGGTTCACCAGCTGCTCTCTTTTTGCACTAATTATCTTGCAAAGCTGTAACGGAACAGAGCAATCGGACAGTTGACTGTAATGGATAGTGTTATCAAACAGTTCTATAAGCCAATCACATTAAAAAGGCAGCACTAAATCCACCAATCACAATTATGATTACAGTTTCTATAGTAACATAACTCATAAGGTTTTCTTTGTCAAAATGGAGGATTCCTTTACAAACAGTTTTCGCCATTTTTTTCTCAAAACTTATTTTGCTTTCAATTAATTAAAGGCATTTTGAAAACTTTTTTCCCGGAGAAATTGCACTGTAATGCTTCGATTGATTAAACGTTAATCAATAAGCTTTCCACCCTTGCGTCCGGTCGACTGTATTTTTTTGTACCCTGCATAGCAAGTGTTTCCATTTGTTCATTTTTAGCTGTTTGACCGCGCGGGAATTGGGACGAGAGTGGAAATCGGTTTTTCAGTGCAGTAAACTTCACGGAAACACTTGCTTTGCAGGATAATTTTTTTGTCACATCCACTTGTTCTCGGAATATTGTAATGATTATGATTAATTCGCAACGAGTGATTAAATACGAGTGATTAAACAAATCGGACCCGCTACGCAGTCGTCCGATATTGTTAATCACTCGTATGATTACAGACCGAACTGCACTCCACAGTCCTGTTACCATTATACAGTGTATAAGGTACGAGTAAGAAGACCTTCTCTGCTCACTCGTGATGTTTTCAAAGTTCTCAAATCATACAAGCCGTATTTTGGGACCGTTTTAAGCATCACTGGTACCCATAGATCACAAAATGCACTCGCATTCATACCGATTTTGTATAATGTCGCCAAACCTTGCTATAATACGATACCTGTACTTTTCCTTTTGCAGATCAATAAGTAAGACTTAAAAGTTGCGCTCACTGTGCTGGCATCGATTTTGCTTTTGGGTCTATTTCATGCTCGATTGACGTTCTCACTTTTTGTCTTAATCAGACATCGTTTATTCCCAATGAGCTGGTGAGGAGATGTAGGGTAATATGGGCACTTCGTGCGTTTAAGTAGGCCTGTCTGCCTCTTCTTATCTGGTCGAAAATAAAGATATTTGGTTCATAGCAGAAAGGGACTTGGACCAAGACTTTTGGGTCTCATGAGGTACATTACTGGTGCCAAGTTTGAACAGCATCACCCAATATATCCTGAGATATTTTTGATTTTGTGATTTATATCTTTGCACTGAGACGATTTGTGACGACATCACTTTTTTTGGCAACAAGACGCCTGGAGGCGTTTATACTGGATGTTTTGGTCGATGCAAGCATTAACTTTGAATGGCTACCCGCAATCACAATCTGTTTACACGTGCAAACAAGAAAGCCATAAAGGCTTAAAATAAGCCGCCTTTTTTGCTCCACTGAGTAAGCCTGGCAGATTTTTTGAACCTTTTTCCAGGCCCGATTGAGCTAACTGGCTAGTTTTAGTCAGAAAGATAGCGTGGTATTGTTTTGCTGACCTTAGCTAGCTTCTGTTAGGCTACTTGACGTCATACCGGAAATTTCTTTATGATAAGGTAATGACCAAGCCACACAGATACAGACCGGACTCTCGTTTACCTTTCCATCATTGCTTTATAGCGGACGGGACTCGAACTCCTGCGCTGTTTGACTACAGCGCCAGCGATGATTTTACTTCAATCTGTCCCTCAAAGCGTACTTTCGTCGCCTTGAACTCTCCAATTTCCACCGTTTAAACTGTCGAGTCCTTCTTAGAAGTTATTCTTTCGATTTACGGCTTCAAAAAGGTTTGTTTTCTTTCTGAAAACGGCATATTAGAGTCTTGAAGCGTGAAAAGAACATGGCCGCCAATTTGAAAGATCCAATTTACGCGAAGGACAAAAGCCTCCTTTCTAGGGCCTAGTGAGACCTATAAATACGTGGGCAGAGAACGGATTCTGATTGGGCAGTGTTTTCTGCAGACAATTGGAACAATCGACCGAAACCTTGATGCAGTCTGCTCCAAGGCATCCCGCGTAATAAAAAGAAATTATAATTTGTGACTACGACGAGGAAAAAGAGAAAAAAAAAAGATACCCCACCGAAACCTTAACGCATACCGCGTAAAAAACTTGAATATCACCAGAACGAGAGAGATAGATTCAAACCAAGAAAACGCCATTCTTGCCCTCTTTGAAAGGTCTTTCAAATAGACATAAATTAGGTTTTACTTCATAGGCACTTTAATACAGGTTCAAACACAATAAAAACGAATTTTTTATATAATATTCGATAACTTAGTGTACACTTTATGCACAAAAGCGCTCACAAAGCACTTACTTGGTTAAGAAACTGCAGAGATAAAATGGTATGACAAAGGAGAAACATGGTATAGAAACGGACTTTTCTAATAATAATAATAATAATAATAATAATAATAAGAATAATAATAAAACTAACGCCTCATGTCTATCGACCTACAATATTGATTGTAGGTCGTTAGAAATTCAATTCCCTAGCACACTATTTGTTACTATATTTGCGTGGTTTCTTTTACAAAGTGCCTGTTTAAAAACAGGCCAAGGTAATAGAAACAGCTCGTTGGGACTTAATAAAGGGTGGCCGCGACCGCTTAGTAGAGGTCACTGTTTAAAATAGTTAAAAATTACAATTAAAGTAATTTTCGGGACTTTGACAACTGACCGCTAAATAGAAGGTGGCCACTGAATACTGTGCCCCTAACACAGCTGGACTAGACTGTAGACTGGAACTAATGACCTCAAACGACTGAAGAGATGTGTAATAAGCCTGATTCCGTTGAGTATTGATGTATGCAAATGATTGCTGACGTCAGCATTCATGCATAATTAATGATGATGTCAGCATTCATACATAAGTAACGAATTGACGTCATATGCAACTACGTCCGACGTTTTGATGTTACTTTCAATATTTTCAAGACAAAGTGACTATTTCTTCATGGTTTGAATATATATGAGTGAAAACAAACAATACTGAATAGACATTTTGTTTTTTTGTTCTTATGTAAGTAGCTTAGCACAGATGGAGTCAGGTTGTACGTTCAAAGTTGGTTTAACGTCTTGGATGATCGGCATATCGTGAATTAAGCAGTGAAATTCGTTGCTGCATTTTTTCAGTACTGAAAAGTTGTTAATTAAATTAGGTCCATCCTGTGGATATTGCGCATATGCTTGCCATTTGAGAAATTTGATGAACTGTGTTTGGCAACATGTTGATGTAAGTTGAAAGCTAAAATTCTTATTCTGGCCTTCAATTAAATAAGAGACTCTATTCTGGTGGCATCAGTAGTATATCTTCAGCAAAGATAAGCCCCGTTAGTGCGTTCCCTTGCGTTCCGTATGCGTTCCCTTAATTAATATTCCTAAGCGTCGAGGCAATGACGTCATCTATTGTTATAACCTAGGGAAAAAATGCGTTCCTCCATACTAATGAAGTGTCGAGGTTTACTAATGAGCGTCACTCTAATACAAAGGGAACAATAGACATGCCCAGGCTTGCCCGCTCTATACCCACCCTGATTGGATCTTAAGATTTGTATGGCCAGTTTGAATAAAAAGCGGTTAGATTTCGAAAGCGTCATTCCTTCATTCAACTTAAACTCGCTGGGAAAACTTTTTTTCGATTTTCAAAACGTTAGTACCGTTGAAAATGGCTTTTTTTTTCACCAACGTTGTTGATCTTCAAGCTGCCTTGAGCGCTTGTTTAACTGACCGCGACTGGGAGGTGTTGTTTGAAGCCCCGTTTGCTGGGAAAATTTATCTCCGATATTTCAGGTTATTCGTGACGATTATCGATCATTACCGTTAAAAAACAAAACACACACGCATATATACACAAAGTGGCGCTGAAAACTCTATATTTCAAGTTTGTTTGACTATTACAAGACCGTTTTCTCCTATCTATCTCGAGGAAATAAAAAAACTATTAAAGTCACGCACCGTTAGTCAGTTAATTATGCGGGTCCACGAGCCTTAAGTTGCATACAAATTAGTTCAGTTCTGCTGGAAAAACCCAAGGGAGTATCTTTACGCATTAGTATATAATCAATTTTATATAACTTAACAAGGATCAATTAAAACACGCGACTTATAATTGCTAGCAATAGAACCAGACAAGAGATACCGTTTAAAAAACTTTATTAAAAAACAATGAAAAAAAAGAGTCCAATACACAGCGATTTGAAAGGAAAAGGAATGAAAATGAATCATTTGACTGACTATTACAAATCCGTTTTTGTTTTTCGCTTCATTTCGAGGAATAATAAATATTCCTTCCGTGTCTACACAATTTTCCTACGGCCTCTAAGCCAAGAGTTCGACTTTCTTTGTTTCTTGCGGTTTGCCTTGTTCTTTGAAGTCGGTCTTTTAGTTTTTGCTTTAAAAGAGGCCTCATTTCTCCGCTGTCTTGACAGTTCGTACACCGTTTCTTGTGTCTTTACTGGATTGTGATAGTGATTTTTTCCGGAATCATCCGCTTCACTTTCGTAAACTACGACTTTAACTTTAGGTTACAGTTTCGCTTCTTGTAAATAACAGTTTGTTGACTGAACACAAATGACATCTTTTTCGCAAATAGTCAGGTTATATAGAGTGTCAGAAGGGCCAAACACAGACCAGAAAGGCCATAACCAGGCCAAACACAGGCCTGAAAGGCCATAACCAGGTCTGAAAGGCCAAAACCGCGCCAAAAGGGACAAAAGGAGACAAACCGGCCATTTCTAGTTATGTGTCTTTATTTTTTCTCAGACACACGCGTGGGTGTCGCGCGTCGCTAGTCACGCAACAGCTCTCAACTTTGGAATCATCATCTTTTATTTAAAAGTGTCATCACAAATAACAGTGTTTAATTAAAAAGTTTTGATCTTGCTTTAGTAATTTGTATTTCAAATTTCAGATTTTTATTTTAATTTTTTGTACAAGTTTACTATTATTGTTATTATTTTCAAGTCATCAATCAACACACTTAAAGTTTGCTTGTTTACAGTTTTATTGAAATGCAACAATACAAAGGTCCCGGAAATAAAAAAATTCCATAACAATCATAGTAGGTTTAGTCTTGATCTTGTGGAATGGGCTACTTTTCGTACAATCGATTGAGTAAGAATTTTCGCTTATCGATAGCAAGTTCAGTCGATTCCACAGTCGATTCCTGACTCGACGCGCACGACTTACACGCGAGATCTCCACGCGCGCCCAGGGGAAAAAACACAGGGCTAAAAAGATGCCCTTTCTGCCCTTTCTGCCCGATCTGCCCTTGAAAATCATCAATAAATTTCGTGTCGCAAATAGTTTTACTCAGTTGGTATCTAACATTCGTCCTGTCAGCATGAAGAAACTAAAATGTAAACATTACCCCATACCGGGATGTCATTCTAAATTTTTAGTTCGATTAGCAAATCATTTAACTCAAGTCCACGAGTTATCGGAAATAGAACGAAAATATTGGCTACAATTTGCGAAACTACAAAACACCAACGTGGTTCGCGTATATGACAAAGAGACTGAACCTAGAACGATTTTTCTATAAATCTGAGAGCGTTCTGTTTAATCAGTCAGTTGTTATCGTGGACCCGAGATGGAAACATCCCTTCCCCGCTCTTGTTGCAGGACCGACGTTTTTGGCTGTCGTTTCGTGTGAAATTAGCGATAAATTTCA